>NC_058060.1:13057097-13657097 GCF_020085105.1 Siniperca chuatsi
GAAACCTGAGATAGTGGGACACTTTTCATTAATGATTGACACCCTGCAGCCTGACGCACATTGCTGCATCGGTATACACACAGGGAAAGACAGAGAGGGATGTTGTGGAAAAGCGTTTAAATAGCTAGTATGTGACATGTTTCAGTTCAAGTACTAACCCTGGCAACCTCGGTCAGCAAGATCGCTCTCATTACCTTTCGTTAACTTCCCAGGTGAGTTACGTTGTTCACACACACTCGTCTCTCTCCAGGCTACGCATTTATTATTTAGGCCTGGGCCTGTGAGCGCTGAGAGGAAGGTCAACTAGAGGCACTCAGTGAGATAGAGAGAGTGACTGACAAGACAGTAGCCCTGAGCCTCAGAGCCACTGCAGCAAGCAGCCAACTACCTGATAGGGTGGGAGGTGGGTAGACCACAGCGCTCCATAAATCAGGTGATTAGACGGCAAACAAATGAAGGGTGATTCATAATGACCAGTTACAGGGTTCCTCTTTGGTTTTTAACCCAATGAGGTCACAGCGACAGGTTTAAAGCTTTAAAATTGTTTTCAGAAATTACATTTAGTGAGTTTTCCGAAGATTCTTTCACAAGAAATAAAGCAATTTGTCAACTTGTATGCTTCATTTTTAAATTTGTGGAATAAATCCAACTTTCCATATACTCTGGTTGGTTGATTGATAATTGGACTGGCGGTGATGCAAACAGGGCAGCAAGTCGATACAATTGGTAGGTACCATTTTTTAATAAAGCACCCATTATAAAAAGAGTTTAAAAGTTGTACCTTATGACTATTAATAAATCATTTACTAATGGTTTATAGATCAGTTATAAAACATTAATAATAGAAACTTTTGAGTTGCCTGGTTGTGAAAATTCCCTCTGGCTGGTGTTTATCCTTTCTGTTTGGTAATAACGCAGTTATAAATCTATTAAATGTTTCACACGTTCTAATAAGCCATTAAGGCCACAGTAATAAATGTTAATAGGTTGTTAATAAATTGATTTTATCTCAGGTTTTACCAGAAGGTGAGTGGTCAATTAGAGAGTTTACCTGATGACCTAAGATAAATCAAGTTTCCTGCTCAAGGAGGATAAACACCAGGTAAAGGGATTTTTCACAATCCAGCAACCCCAAAGCCTCTTGTTATTTATAGCTTAACTGATATATAAAGCAGTAGTACAGGAGTTATTAACCATGAATAAAGTCATTAATTACAATGTACAAATCCTTTATAAATGGTGACTTATTAAAAAGGAGTAATATAACATACGACACTTGAAGAATGTTACTTGAAGAATGGCATGTAGTGTCTACAGCATAACTACCAATATGTGTAAGTATTACAAAGTAAGGACTATATCTAAAAGCCCTCTGTACATTAACATTTACAGTATATAGAGAGCAGGCACAGTTTCCTTTAGGCCTCTTACCTGGCCAACTAAAATCTCAATAGTTCTTGCCTTGGGCATAGACAGACTTGTCATTTGTTCCTTCCTTCTATTTTTAGGATACCTAACCTCTCACCCTTTGTCACAAGGCACAATGTAAGGATTTCCTTAGATTGAGGTAATAGCTTAACTCTCCCCCATAGACTGGCAGACCACTACAAGGACCATTCATTCAAACAATACACACATGAACATGGACTTGGTACGTACAGCATCGAGACATGAATGATGAATGTTAGGTTCATTTATAATCCCAATAATCCATGAGGCGACTTTCTTTAACCTTTAACCTGTCTTCCTCCTACAGGAAAAAGCCATGGTGTCCAAAGTCCATGTTCAAGTTAAAAGGTCAACAGGAAACAAACTTGCCAAACTCCTGAGGAACAATTAAGGCTTAGCCATATAGAGTTAGTAGCCTAACCTGTTTTTGGTCAGTATTTTCAACCACAGTTACCAAATGAAAAAGGGAGCATGTTTTGTGGTATTTTAAGGGGCTTTAACAGGGAGAAAGGATTGAAGAAATATGGAAAATCCCTGCAGGAACTTAACCGCTGTATTAGTAGGATAATGCCAGACACAATCTGAAAGACCAGTGAAATAAAGATCCCAATCTAACCAGTGTTAGTATTGTGTGGCTCACAAATGAAACTTATTTTTTAAAGAACTCATTCTCATAAAGCTGTATTTGACTCATGCTTTGTTATTGCTCACATCAGACTTTAGTAGTAAAACAAACATTTGTTTGATTAGAGTTCATGTCAAATGCAGTGGTGAAAAAAAATGACTTCCAAACATGCCATGACATAAACAACAAAAACTGACATTGGGCCATCTGTTTGTTATAATACAGCTGCTTAATTCATCTGTTGCTCTGCACTTTGGTTCATTTGTGCAAATCAGAAGCATCAAAAAATGTTTACATTTTTGCAAACAAGATGCTTCCAATGTTCATTATATTGTTTGACGTGAGTCCATTAATATTTCAGAAGTTTGCTGAATAGGCTATGACAAACAAGCAGTGTTAAATGTTCTTGCACATGCACATCTCAGTGGAAGGATTTTTTTGGATTTGTAATATTACCTTACCTTGATTTGTAATATTACCTAACATTATGAAAATGAAGGCTGCCTTCATTGGAAAACTGGTAATGTTCTGTTAGAAGTGAATGAGATTTCTGTGCTCTAAATCTAAAATAACCTCACAATAATGTGTAAAGCAACAGTGTGTCCCACATAATGAGCAGACAACTAATGTGTGTCCCATTGTCTCCATATATTTTTCTTTTAGTGCCAATCACTGATCATGACAATAAAACCGGTTTACTGTGTTTCCACCCTCACCCAGATACTGCCTCACCTGACTGCAGGATCTGTGCTGTACACATAGCTGTAAGTGCAGAGTCACAATGTGTTGCACAGACATACAAGTGAAGCTTTGGTTGGTGAGTCAAGTCATTTTATTTACATGTCAACTCACTTCTAGCCCCTATTGAAAACATGTGGGATACTCTAAAAAGACAGCAAAAACCAACACAGACCTTTTCTATCTGTCAGTCTGACCAAGCTTTGATCCAAATATCATCTCTCTAGATTCACTTAATAATCTCATCAAGAACTCAAGCGTCTGCCTTATAACAGGTTAAATACTACTCAAAACCATAGACTCCTTTAAAGGTTTCTTAGGGCGGGTTCACACCAGTCTTGTTTAGTCCGGTTAAACCGAACCCTGGAGCACTTACTCGCTTGGTGCTGTTCGTTTTGGTCGGTGTGAACGCCACACTCGAACTCTGGTGCGGACCCAACAACCGCTCTCTGGTCCGCCTCAAAGGGGTGGTCTCGGACCGCTGTCAAGGGAACTCTGGAGCAGTTAATTTCTTGTGTGAACACCATTCGAACCAATCACAGGAAGCTTACCATTGTATGTGTCATTTTATTGGGTAAAAAACATCTTCTCTTCCTGTTTTGGTGACTGGTGAACTACTAATGAACCAGTCGTCTTCTGTGATAAGACTGTCTGATGGCAAAGGGTCTTTTGAAACAATGTATCATCCTCGCATTGGTTCGATTCAGGGACAAGACCTTTATGTGTGAACCCACCATTAATGGACCACAGTAGACCTTATGGAGGCTGCATCAGCAAGCAAGCTGTTAATATGCTGGTACATTAGACGAGCATTCAGCTTTGCAGAATGTGGGTCTATAACATAATTTGATGTGTCATTGGTTAGGTAATTGGTAATAGTAATTAGGTTTACTCATTACATAACATGAGATTTAAAAGGAAAGCTGTTACGAGACATGCACACTTACACATCAGCCAACTTTGACACATCTTTGACTCTTACAGAGATACTCTTATTCTCCCACTCAATACATTTACATACACAAACACACACACTCAGGGCACAGGACAATGTTTCCTGATTAGCTGTGTTGGCAGAGCGAGCCACACAACTCAAATCTCTCGGCTAAAGCCAATCAGTGTGGGGTATCGGGGGAATGGAGCTGAGGCAGAGGCTCAGAGAATACGATGTACTCTTGAGTCTGGCTAGTCCTGGTACACAAACATGAAAGACACATCATGTCGCACCATGAACACAGGTCATTCAAAGTACATTTCTGATCTTCTGCTACGCTATGAACCATCCAGACCTCTCAGGTCATCTGAACAGGTCTGCTTTCAGTCCCCAGAGTTAAAACTAAACATGGAGAAGCAGCGTTTCGTTTTTATGCATCATATATCGGGAACAAACTCCCAGAAAACTGCAGGTCTGCTGCAACTCTCAGTTCTTTTAAATCAGGGCTGAAGACTTTTCTGTTTGCCGTTGCCTTTTATTAAATCGAATAATGATTCATTTCTTACACTGCACTGTAACTTTTACTCTCCTGTTTTATCTCGTTTTTATTTTCTATTTAACTCATGTTTTTAAATGTCTTTTTATATTGCCCTATGTTGTTTTCATGTAAAGCACTTTGAATTGCCTTGTTGTTGAAATGTGCAATACAAAGAAACTTGCCTTGCCTTACCATAGTACATTCCCATAAAAAACATCACTGGAAGCACACCAGCTCTGCTTTCACACACTGTAGTAGAGAGTCATTTTTTTCCCTTGACATGCCTGCGACATGACTCGACTAATATCTATATATGAACCACACATTTCATTGCTCCCACACTGATTCTGATGTGACCTGCAACCCAGAATCTTCACCGCCAAACGAAATCCTTATACACAATGTTACCTAAATGCAGTGCCACAGCGTTTCTAACTCATGTATGTTTCTATTATTAAATGAGCATTAGAGAAATGCTGTGAGTGCCTGTTCCATAATAATCAGGCAGCAACTCAAACAAATAAATATTTTTAAATGGAAATAACAGGCAATATGCAGAAGTTGGGGGTGATACTGACTTAAAGGCAGGCTACAGGTGTGTATCTGTGGAACTTGTTGTTACACACTACTGCTGTAAGTAGGAGCCTTGTACAAGTGTACGCCAGTCACCACTCCTACGTTCTCTCTCCTCTCTGGGTTTTTCGTGTAAACCAATACTTAACACAAATGTTTGCATCAAAAGTGCCACGTGTTCTTATTTAAAATTTTACTCTCCCTTAACTATAGCCTTTCAGTCCAGTGTATGCTTTAGAGCCAAGAGACAAGTCTGAAAGTAGCCTCCTGGACAGTGTAGTTGAGGCCCATCATTTAGACGTAACTAAACAAAGTGAAAGCCAGGGTGTGGTGAAAATAAACAAATAAATAAAAATACCTTAGCTAGCACTTCATTAGTCTCAGTTAGTTTTGTCCCTTAAAAAATAAGCACAAATGGGGAATTTGTTGGTGGCTAAACTGTGTAAGAGCCTCAGCCTTGTGATTCTCTGAGTCAGGCAGAGCCCAGACAGACGGGAAAAGATGAGGTGAGATCACTGATATTGTACAAACTCTGGCATGGCAGCACACGCACACTGGGAAGTACTACTAAACATTTTGTGTGTTTGGAAAAATGTTCCTGCATCAATCTGACATTTGTAGACTGCTGACTTTTTCCACCTAATGACCCAACAGGAAGGGATGTCTACAGCTGCTGAGGAACATAAACTTTCATTCAATAGCTGGAATGAATAGACCACTATGACTACACACACACAAACACACACACACACACGAACTGAAGCTCATACATTCATCAAGTGGGCGGTAAGTGTACAAGCTTGTGACTGAACTTACAATAATACAACAGCGCACACAGCTAAAACTCTTGCTCAGCCTTAAATCTGGCGACACTGGAAATACGCAAACAGCATTATGTGTTTCATTCATAGTTTGATATTGCTCAGCTGTTGTGTACGCCCACCAGCTCAGTGTGCTGTTTGATGTGACCTGCAGGACCTTCCTGTTCATTGAAACAAACAATGCTGAGTCAATGCAGCTTGATGATTCTGGAATGATCCCGCATGCTATCTGAGCCAGTGCCAAGTGACCTAAACTGCCTGCCTAATATTCAGAAAGGTTGTTTTTTTCAGTTACTTAAAATTAA
Organism: Siniperca chuatsi; assembly: GCF_020085105.1. Lineage (NCBI taxonomy): Eukaryota > Metazoa > Chordata > Actinopteri > Centrarchiformes > Sinipercidae > Siniperca > Siniperca chuatsi. The sequence goes on from NC_058060.1 coordinate 13,063,081, forward strand.
CTTAGAAAGGAAGTAGAGCGGAAACGGTTTGTCGATTACTTGATTGGTTGTTGGTAAACAAAACAAGGAATTTGAAGATGACACCATGGCTCCGGGAAACTGCGATGGGCATATTTTGTTTTACTATTTTCTGACATTTTATAGACTAAACTATTAATCAGTGAATAGAGAAAAATAGCTGCACATTAGCTGCAGACCTTGAAGGAAGGACAGAACAAGAATGACTGCAAAATAGAGTGGGAGGGGGATCTACTTGAGAAGAGGTGGGCACATTAAGTCCTGTCATGTGTAATGGTTTGAGCTGCTCCATATAATCACTCAGCAATCTCAGTAATGCTACAGAGTAGCCAGAGTAAGGAGAGAGCAAGAGGCCGTGGGAAAAACAGAGAGAGTGTGCATGTATGATGGAGGCAGATTTGCAAGATCTGGAGATACATATATAGACAAACAGACAAAGAGTCACTGCTTTTTCTGAAAGGACAGGATATGGAATGAGAGGGAAAGAGGATGTGGAGGACAAAATGCAAAGAGTTAAAGGAGAACGTGAGGAGGAGGAGGAGACAGACAGACTAGTCTACTTGACTGCTCCTAAGCAGGAAGTAGAGTCATATCATGCAGGCACAGAAGTGGAGAGAAAATTAAGGATAAAGAATCTTTAAATGATTCCCACAGGATGAGATTATGTATATGACATCCGCCTGCAGAATCTTTCACATTTAAAAATACACATGCGATGGTAAAGAAATTCCCCAGTAAGAAAAGAGAGAAAACAAAGGGCGAGTTTATGCACTAGAGAAGGAATGTAACAGAGAGCCAAACCTCAGATAATTTCAACAAGTCAAATGACTCAAGCAGTTCTTTAAAAAGGTCAAGCTGTATTTCCTAACTGTATTAGAATGACAAAGATTTTTTTTATACTGATTACCTTAAACAGGGAGTTCAGGTCTTTGTCCTTCCACAATATCTAATAAAGTGCTTGTTCAATTGAGACAACTTATTGTTGCTGCAATGAGGGATACACACATTGGATCTAAATTCAGTCAACGTGCCTCCTTGTGAGATCACAGGGGTTACAGTTCATCAAAGTATAAGTACAGTGTTGAAATGTAATCTAACCTTTTTATGATTTCCTCCTAAATCTTTGATACCATGCAAGACTGTGTGTGTGTGCTGACACGTTGTGTATCAAGGAGCCTACAAGCTACTGCAAATAATTCATCATACATACCAAGGAAATGCTTTTGAAGAAGTACTGACCTCACGTGGGAATACTTGTGAGCAAGACAAGAATAGATGACTGAGTTTATTTAGGTTAATAAGTCTGAGATCTAGTGTTAAAGTCAAATGCTTATGGAAATTTTATTACTATTTGTATTGTTTTGTCCACCCACCTTACAATATAAATCAATATAACAACAGGGCTATAGTATTGGATGGCATTGGTCCTATTTGACACTGAACTGCAGCTGCAATATAAAAGTGTCATACAGTATATTTATGTCAGCCTATGTACCACTGATAGAAATACGACTTTGCACGTGTTGCCCTATCACGAAGCTGTGATATATTCTGCCTGTTTAAAAGGTAAACTTAAGCGATAACTACCCTGTAACTATTTACTTTAACAGTTTGGTACAATCCCTGTAAATGGCCTTAAAAAAGCTTTAACAACGGAGGCGTTTGCGCTTGTCCCATACTGTGTAGGATTAACTGTGAGCAGCAGATTAGCTAACCTATCTAGCGGTCCACAGACAGGCACAACAACAGGTGGCTAGTCTGACAGGTAATATAAGCAGTTTATTTAAGATACCTGGCTTCATTCATCAAGCCCGGGTGCAGATAAAGTTAATGCCCGCGAGTTTATCTTATATGGGTGACTCTTAATTGTAAAAACATGGTAAGAACACTTGTTGGTCAGCGATAAAGCCGGCTACCTTTGATGTTGTGTCATGCTAACGTTACCTTAGCCTCAAGTTAGCTTTACGTACTTTTTCAGCTACACGACAGCCAGAGTCGTGCTGGAGCTTAAGTGAATTAAATATTACGTCGCTTTAACGACAACTTAGTTTAACTTAAACAAGGCGAGTTAAGCCGAGCAGAGTGTACAACATCGACGTAAGGTGATAGAAGACAATGTGGCGACATCTTACCTGTTGAGTTGACTGTCAGTAGTAGCTCCTGTGCAGGTCTGCGGTTGTGAAACTGAATCAGCTGCTGTCGCCTGCTCCTCCTGCAGCCAGCCCACAGGGGAAATGCTTCACCATAACAACCGGACCTGCGCCCTCTCATCCTGCAGGACAGCCGCCACCAGAGGGCAACAAAGCCTGCAAGCCGTGGTGCAGATCTGCAGGCTGTATTCATGGCACTTTTGAATAAAGTGTCCACTCAGTCCACTGATATGTAAGTAAGTGAATAACTTTATTTCTATAGCACCTTTCAAAACCAGAGTTACAAGATCATTCACAGTTGCACATAAACTACAATACCTTGAAATACAACACAAAATATCAGGAAATAGTCGAACATAGAGAGATCAAGCCTATACAGCTGAATTTTTTTAACAGCTTTTTAAATTTTGAAATAGACTCACTCAGCTGATCTGATACTGAGGGGAAGTTTGTACCACAGTGTTTGAGCTAAAACAGTAAAAGCAGGATCCTCCTTTCTTTGTCTTAAACCTGGACTGTGGAACTTACAACCTTTGGTTTCCAAACCTTAGGGGTACTGGTGCAGAATAAGGAGTTAAAAGATCAGAAATATATGATGGAACCAAACCATTGAGGGCTTTAAAAGTAATAAAAATAAACTGAATTCAAAACTGAATAGGGAGCTAATGTAATCCAGTCAGCCTGAAGAGACATGATCTCTGTGTCTTTGTCAAAAGCCTTGCTGCTGCATTCTTCACCAAATGTAGACAAGCGATTACTGTATCACTGAAGCAAGTAAATAATGAATTGCAGTAGTCAAGATGAGAGGAAATTAAGACATGGATAAGCTGCTCAACTATGTTATTGTTGAGCATTGGTTTGACTCTGACAAACAGCAAGACTGAACAAGACTCTTAATGTGCTGATTGAGGTATGAATAAAAAACAACAGACAGTACATGGGACAGGCCACTTTGGTGCCAGGGCGGTCAGTGTTTTCATAACATGTATTCAATATGATCTGTAGCAGCAGCAGAAGGAAAGAAATGGAGATAGAGGAGATTATGAGGATAAAAAGACCATTTCTGATCAATATAAAAATAGTACTATATAAAATGTTTATTGCATTACTGGAAATTGTGCTACAACTCGCCTAAATCCTAATTTTTACAGATGCACATGAGTAGAGAGAAAGCACACTGACCTTACAGAAACAAGTAGGTGTGACATGCCAAAGTGCAAAAGCACCCTAGCCTTGTTTATTGAGCCGAATGTAAAGGGTGTGCTTGCATGCATAAATAAGTATGTGTTTGTACAGCTATGTGTGTGTCACAGAGTTACTGTCAGCTATAATATTGTATATCTAGATGACAAATATAAATGCACTTCAGTCTCTTCACAACAAACTGTCAGGGTGTGTTTGCCCTCTTGATTACACAATGTACTCAACACAAGCCTGAACCCATTCTACTTTAACATCCACATAATTATCAATTTAACGAATTCAACCAACCGCACAGTTGGACAATTTTCAAGCAGTTGGGTTGTTTGACTGGTTTCTTAATCCTAAGGAAACTCCCAGCAGCATCAGAATCAGCTGCTGGAAACAGATAGACAGTGATGACCCTGTATCTACTGACCCCTGCAGTGAACTGGCCAACCAACACAGCAGTGACACTCTGCAGAGACGCAATGAGGAAACAGCTTTGGAGCGTGAGCTGCGGTTACATCTCTGGTCCTCAGAGTAAGCTACAAAGCTGTACCTTTAAATATCAAACATAAGAGCTAAGAAAACTTATTAACAGTCAGCTTTAAAAGTGTAATGTTTACTGCTGTTCAATAGAACAAAATTGTCATTAAAGCTCCATAAGCGCCCTTTATACTAATGTTAACTAAATAAGACAGCTCTGTTAAAAGGTCAGTTCACCCAAATAACAAAAAAGCATATTTTCTCACTTTCCTCTATTGGTATCAAGCTATCTAGACTGATTTGTGTGCATAGTTTTGGTTTTGATTTGATGTGCCCAGATTTTTAGATATCCATCTTTGAGATGTCTGCATTCACTGCGATATAATGGAGGTAAACGTAATTTCATTTGTGGGGCTCACAGCATTTAAAAATAAATGACATTTAAAAACTTGCTGGGAACATCTTTCATTGGAACTTCTATCCACTGAAGAAATAGTCCCTATGAACACTTTTGTTCTATGGATTATCCAGGGAAACTGGGACACCATTTCTTAAATGTGATGTTGCTGTTGAATTCTTGAAATAATGTGACTAATGAGACTCATATATCAAAAGCTGCTTGGCTAGATACCACTAGATGATAGCAAAAAAAAGTGTTTTTTTTTTTTCATAATTTGAGTGAACCAACGGAACCAATGGAGCGTGCAAGATGTAGACACTTCTCTCAGGTACATCAGACTCTAAGTTTTTAATACCTAGAGTAAGTCTTTTGGTGTATATTATAATATGTCGTCAACCTGCACATCACTGGTGGCCTCCGCACAGGGACTACGGATGGAAATGAGTTTTTAGCTATATTTGGTGCTGTAAATGTCGTGTGCATTGTCCATGTTAAATAAACAATAAAACCGAATTAAATTATAGTAAAACAAAGAAAAAGGTCATGTTTTATACAACACCCTTGCGGTAATGAAGCTGTGACAGCACAATGAAAACACTCTCACTTTCTCTGTCTCTATCACAGAACAGCTAAACTTCATTCCTTCGCTCCATCTCAGTTTCAGGATATGTCTCAGGGCAGCTTAGGAGGGATTTGTCTAGACACAATCAGCCTATGTGAACAGCCTTGTCTTGGATGCTATCCCATTCATACGGTTTCCCATTCTTTTCATGCGTGGCTCACTAATCCAGGCAAAACCTATTAACTGGCACTCCAGCAGACAGGAAGAGATAGATTGACAGTTTGTATTTAAATCAGTGTGTTTTGAGCACTTCTCTATGTGAAGGCATGTAAATTGGGTCCAAACATTCTGTATGACGGGTGAGGGGTTTGCCTGTACATGTTTAATTTTCCAGATCACAAAGAGAGAGAAAATTCTCATTGACACAAAAGTCCACCAAATGTACTCTTTGAACAGAGAAGGCTCTCTAAGTGACTGCTTGATTTCTGGAGACCTTAAATATTGTGGCGAGTCAAGCTTCTCACTGAATTTTGAGTGAAACCACTGGGGGGGGGGGGTGATACACTTTCTGGACTATGCAACAGTGTGTGGCAACCAGAGAAGACAATCACTGATGCAAATTGCAGCAGGTGAAGGAGGTTTGTTGTTCACCGCAGTAGGGAAGCCATCTGTCTTGGAAAACAAGGTCAAACATTTTGTATTTTACTGCAAAAATTACAAAAGCTGTAAATTCATGTGGTAAGTTTTTTTCTTTTTTTTACAGGGGGATTATTTAGGATGCCAGGGCTTCTGTGCAAGACAACTAAAATCAAATAGTCCTCTTTATTTCTACAATCACCTGATAAACAGGGTCTGCCATTTGCCCTGTTAATTGGGAATTTGAAGCTAAATTATGGAGTGGTCAGATGTTATTTGGTGTCATCAAAGGAAAACGCTCAGTAGCACTTCAAATTGAAGGTGAATACATTTTGCAGGTAGGCCACACACTTCATGTCAAAATGGGTTAGGTTAACTGTCACTTAATTATGGATTAAGCAGCACAGTTTAAGTCTCACAATTTGAAAATTTACTGTTTCTGTCTTTTTCTGGTGACAAACCTTGGTGGCACAATCACCTTTATTCAAGAGAGTTGTGTTTCATTATCTTATCAGATGTAATATATATCCAGTATTGAAATTGAAAAGGCTGAATGGATAGACATACATAAAACTTTAGAGCTCAATGTCAGAGTTTGTGTGTGTAACATGATATAAAAAGCTTCTGTAGGTTGTTGATTCTTGGACTGTGTAAAGCAGTCTTTGTTTGAGAGATCTTGAGGCAGTTTCCAACAATTTGGGAAAACATGATTGCTCCTGTTTAAGGTGTGAATGCCCTACCCAACAAGGACACTTAGCAGCTTGTAAGTGCCAGAAAACCCACAAATGGTGTTGAATAGCCCCCGTATTTCCTCACATGCTAAGCAGCTTCACTGGGAAGGAAGAGTCTCCAGCTTGGCCTTCTAATCCAACTTGTTTTCACTGTCTTGCTGGGAAGAAAGAGTTTGCACATTAGCACTACGTTAACTTGAACAAAAGACATGCATTCCCGAAACTTAGTCTTTCAACGCTGAATGACATCCTGCATAGTCACAGGGAGACCCTACTGTGCGTAAAACACTCACCGATTTTTGCACACTCTTAGAGCCCCACCAAATATTTATTCTGCATCAGCTGACCAATTACAATTTGTAAATTTTCCTCAAAATATAATATCCTTTTTGAGTGGTTTACATGTGCATGGCTGGCTCTCTGGAATAAGGCTAACCTGCATCAATAATAGCCTATGCAACTTGGCTACTTTCAATGTAATCCTCCCAATCTAAAAGGAATTCCAATGACTCAAATAATTTAGAGACTAATTCATTTGATGTAGCCTATTAAAATGAATGATTCCTAAGTTGTTGCAATAGCCAACTTCTTGTATATTAGCCATTCCTTATGTATATTGCTCACCAAAAATTGTTGATTGCATGTAAGCTTCAATCGAAATTACTTCTTTCTTGTACCCCACCCCCCAAGTTTTGCTTTTCGCCTCTGCGCCCAAGTGTCACTCTCGAGAAGAAAGTCTTGATGATTTAATATAGCCTAGACAACATGTTCTATGGTTTAAATGGAGATGTAAGATGGAGATGCTGTCCTTGTCTCTGGCGTTGTTAAAATAAACGTTACTGTTTGTTTTAAGTGCATTGCCTACTCCAAATACGCACTTAATTATTTAGGCCTTCGTGCGTAAATCTTCTAAGCACTGAATTCCAAAGCAAACTCGGAATCTCTGCGTTGTCAGTGGCACGTTGATATTATCATAAAGGTTATTTACAGGTTTACTGTCTTTCTCTCGCCCCTCCTTGTACACAGACCCTCCCCAGCCCCCCGGGGCGATCAGTCATTCTGCTCTCAGATAACGCGTCATTCTCCCCTCGATTACGCAGCGGGATTTACATGAAACTGTTAATTGTTTGCTCTTCAAATAGAGTCAGCCTGGAGCCAGCAGTCTGCCAGAAGTTAAGGACCGACTCATTGACCTCCCTCCCCCTCTCCGTGCTCCTGTCCGAACGTACGGGCCGACCCCCCGAGGCTGATCAGCATGACAAAGCACTGGCCGGAGCAGAGCCTCTTGGCACTACCCTCTCTGTCCCACCTTGGAGAACATCACGACCATCAACTTGACTTCCACAGAAATGCGCAGCAGAGTTTTCCTCCCCGCGGTGTAGTGCGGAGCACTCCAGCCCAGCATTGGCCTCACCACCCGGCTCAGATGGTTCCCCAGCAGCCGCGTTTGGAGAAGCCCGCAGCGCGCCCCGAACACCTCACCAGCGCCACGGCATTGATGGATAAAGCCGTACCACCGGGCTCATCATACCCGAATCCTCAAGATGCCCACTTCAAACAGGAAACTCCTACCTCGGACTCGTGTAACAGTGAACGGGAGAAGTGTGGCACCAGCGCTGGGAAGAAAAAGAACTATCAGCGGTATCCAAAACCACCGTACTCCTACCTCGCTATGATTGCTATGGTCATCCAAAGGTCCCCAGAGAAGAAACTGACGTTATCTGAGGTGAGAATGAATTTCTATTGCTCATGTGTTTGAGTGCCGGGTACTATATTTGAGGTAATTTGGGTAGGAATTGCGCATGGTGTGTTTTACGCAGGGGACTGCTTATATTCACTTTCTTTCCTCAATTTTTTATTACAAATACATCTCTGGTGAAATACAAGACTCTGTATAGCTCTATAAGGACAGTTGAATCTGAGTTAATGTCACATTTCTATTAAATATATCGATAACCCACTGACAGATCATTTACAGTTCAGAGTGACACAAAACAGCAGCCTCTTTGTGACAGGAGTGACTACCACCCCTACCATTCTTGGTTTGCTTTGATAAGGTTGGACTGCAGTGAAACCAGGCACTGATCTGTATCAGGAAAGTGATAAGATACAGTACATGGTAAAATCACCTTTCAGTTGGCCAAGTATAGCTATTCTGAAGTTGTTATACAGACCATACAACTTCCAACTACTTGTCTTTTTTTAAATTTAATAAAGTGAAGTGTACAGCATGTGTAGTTGGCATCCACTTCTGCACTTATTTACTCACTTACACTAACATTAACTTTCAAACTCTATCAATGTTATGTCACCACATCAGGTTGTCTTTAGATTAGCATTGGCCCGCTGCATAGCATACCCAAACTGAAATCCAGCGAAGATGAGCATCTTCTTCAGACAGCCATACTGACATTTGTTTTATTTCTAGATCCTCAAGGAGATCAGTACTCTCTTCCCATTCTTCAAAGGAAACTACAAGGGCTGGCGGGATTCTGTGCGACACAACCTCTCCTCTTATGACTGCTTTGTGAAGGTATGTATGTTGAAACTGTTTAACAATTCCATGGTTAAATCCCTGTTAAGTCTTGTCAGTGGGCTTGATGGAAAGCATTCACAAAATACAAGTTTAACATTTGCATTGCCCTGTCCTGGGTTGAGGTTTGTGACCCTCTTTAATCATTATAGAAATACTCTCTGAGGGCTTTGGATTGAACCTTAAAACTGGTTATAAGATTTTATCTTAATGTGATGGTTAACTGTGAAACTAGGTCAGTCCTGTTTGACTAGGTTGTCAGGCAAAGTGCTCATCCCACTGTCCATCCTCCCTCCACTTGTAGGTGTTGAAGGACCCAGGTAAGCCTCAGGGCAAAGGCAACTTCTGGGCAGTGGAGTTGAGCCGTGTTCCTCTGGAGCTCCTCAAGAGGCAAAACACGGCTGTGGCGCGCCAGGATGAGACCATCTTTGCCCAGGATCTGGCCCCCTACATCCTGCAGGGACACAAGCCAGAATCAGAGCCACCCTCTGCCTCTGTCCCTTCCCTCCCTCCTATGCGCTCCATGAACCCCTCCCCACTGCAGGAGGATTTGTTCCGACCCAAGCTGGACTCATCCTTCGCCATTGACTCTCTGCTACATAGCCTGCGGCCACCTAGTGCCTCTGGGGATGTGTCTACCAGGGACTGCTGGGGTAAGGGGGAGCGCCCTCGGTCTTCACCACCTCCACGACCTCGCTACGCCTCCTCTGCCCGTAGTGCCTCTGCCAGCTCAGCCAGCCCGGCCTCCACCTCCTCCTCCTCCGATGAAGAATGGAAAGGGATGTCCTTGTCTGGGAAGCATGTTCCTCTCGATGGTGAAGCTGGGTCAGATGGTTATGAGGACTACAGACCGCCACTGCACAAGTCAGCCCGACGGGAGACTGTTGCACCTCCATGGGAGCTCCCTACCTCCTACGCCAAATATGCTCCCCCCAATGCTGTTGCCCCACCCAGCATGCGGTTCAATGGAGGTCCTCTAATGCCGCTGCATGGCGGACTTCCCATTTACAGCTATGGTAGCTCTCCTGTGGCACCTGGTCACTTCTTAAGTCATGCCTATTGGCCCATCCTCCCCAGTGGACGAGTTTCTGTCCAAGCCCCTCCCCTCATCATGGACCTGGACAACATGTTGCAATCTGTGCCTCCCAATAAGAGTGTGTTTGACGTGTTAGTACCAACCAATCAGAACTCTCACTCACATCATCAACCACCCAGTCAGTACACCCTGCAGAATGGGCCTCCCTTAAACAGATACCCTCAGTACTGACGGACTCTGAAATACTGACTCCTTTACCCATACTGAGCCGTACTGTCACTCAAAAATGCACGGATGCTAAACTACTGTGACGCAGGACAGGAGGTTTAATCAAGATCCACAAAGGAAATACATTTCTGTTGCAAATTCCCCTAAAACGACTCTCCATCAGAACCTCCAGCTCAAGAAATGTTCACTGTTTAATATGCAAAAGGGAGCTGAACTACAGTGTAATCGATGGATTCAAGTTTTTAGCAAGATGATAAAAAAATCAGTGTTTTCTTAAGGTCAAAATTTTCAAATACCTTCTTGTTTCCCCATCAACGTGTGGAGTATTACATGGTTTCACTAGAGAAAACGTACCTCAAACAGCTATACAACAAAACAAGTATCTACCTCAGTCTTTCAAAGAAATGGAGTATTACTACAGGCTCTTTGCACTGCCAATCTTATTCGCACTGTTTTTTTTATTGCCATGGATCTGCTTTCTTACACATTGTATACCTATTGTGACTTTTGAATGTATTGGTGGATTTAATCTTGAAATTTGCAGTCATGTGGAAAAACTAACAGCGATGTTCTGGACTGTAGATGGTACATACAGAAAATTCGAGCTACAAAGTATCAAATGCAATATCTTTTTTACAGTTTTTCCTGCCAGCATTTTAAACAATATAGGATTGTTAGGTAAATAACTAGCATCATTTCAGTGGAAACATCCATTTTTCCTTTGTCAGGGTGTCTGTGTGCACAGATCAACGTATACACACATTTATGTTATTGTTTGTTCAGATGGTGAAATATACAGGGCAGGTCCGTAATGGTTTTCCTGTCAGCATTGGTCCTGTGCAGCTACAATAACATATTAACCTGATAAAAAGTGATACTGCAATTTGGCCGTATAATTGGCTTTTTCAGTTTAGTGTTAACAGATGTTTTCTGTGGTGGTGTTTGAAGATTTGACTGTTTTTCACATTATAAAGACTATTTTTTTTTTTTTAGCCAAGAAAATGGGCTAAATTTTAGATTATAGTCAATCTGTGAAAATGCTGCATGTTCTCAGGATACTGGAGACAACGCCCACCAGTATCTACCTCAGGTTTGGACTGGGACTTGTTTCCAGTGGACTTTGCCTGCTGGTTATTTGCACTATTTTGATGTCATTATGAAATTGCTTATGAATGTCTGCCTACCTTGATGAGTGAATGTTTTGTTAGTTTTTTGCTACTGTCCTGTGGTCTTATTAAAGGTTTGTACAGTACTGAGCTGAAGTGAAAGCAGCTCAGAAGTTTTAAGTATCAAAAGAAGGATATGGAGTTGAACAGGGTATGTAATAAAATGCTGTTTATTTTAACTGTGCTGCTCAGTGTTGTATATGGCAATTAGTGAACGGAATCTTAAACAACTTTATTCTTTTTATGGTGTTTATGTGCATTTGTACATGTTGGATTCTACTTTATCATTTATATATGTTACTCAATTTTAACATGTTAGTTAAGATAAGACTTGTTTAGTTCTTTGCAGTCAGGGTGGCTTCTTTCCCCTTAGTAAAAGCTCTAAATTCTCATGGCAGCCACTTAAGAGGAAGAGTTGAAACAGTAATATTAGGAGAGCCAGGCGGTCATTTAATTTCAAACCCTTAAAGTATAATTGTTTTAATACAAGACATGCATTAGACATATACAATATAATGTAAAAACTCCTGAATAGCCTACCATCTCAATCATTATCTTTGCTCTGTAGCATAATGCAGAAAAATGGCTCCTGTGAGTGTTATACTATAAATTACATTAGATTATTATTACTGATGAATTAATGTGAGTAGTATTTTACTGTTGTAGGTGGTCATGGTGGAGCTAATCTGACAATTATATATTTTGTTGGGTTGTGTAATCTATAATGTCATGATCATGTTTTTTAGGTAAAATCTTAATTTGTAAAGTAACTCCAGCTGTCAAAAGTAGTGGAGTAAAAAGTACAATATTTCCCTCTGAAATGTAGAGAAGTAGAAGTATAAAGTAACAGAAAATGGCGACACACAGGTAAAGTATCTCAAACGGGGAAAACATTTCTAGTGTATCTAGTTTACTTTAAACATTGAAGTGAAATTAAATGGGGTTTTTTTCCTTGCAGAAGTTCTGTATTTCCTACTTAACTGCTGACTGTTTGCACCACCAATTTCCCTGTTTTCCTGTCCTACAGAAGCCATTGGATCTTCTATGACTCTATTGTCACATAGAGCTTTACTAATGGCATGCTGTTCTAATGTTTCCAACAAAATATTGTGTGGATGCTTTTTCTTTAGTCAGGTTGGCTGACATGAGTGCTGCCATTTTGTGTTTCACAAAGCATTTGAATTAACTGTGGATATTTTATTTCATGAATAAGGACTTTCTCTTGATTCACGCTTGTCTCACATTCTCCCATAATGACAGCACTGATTCACTGATTCCCAAAACCTAAAAGCTAGATCATTAGCCAGTGGACAAAGTATAAAGATGGAGAGATTGTTCCCAGCTGCAGCAGGGGTGAGTCTCAAATCCTCTCAGTATGATGGATTGTTTTACCACAAGAATTGTGATCTATAAACGAGGAAACTATCTTTGATCCACAGTCCGTGGCCTCTGTATTGGAGTTTCCAGCACACACACACACACAGATCCAGAGCCAGCTGATTTACATCAACAGTCCAGCAGTCGTCAGCCTCCTGCTGCTTCCACTGCTGTGGCCACTATCTCTTTATCAGCTGCCTACGCATGCCTGCAATCCCTCACCATCCTTCCTCCTCTTCTCCCTCATCATTCCTGACCAAAAGATGGGAGGAGGGGACACCACTTAAACAGGGACATGTCCCCTCCCCCAAACACACAAACACCCATTCTGGGTTGTATCTCTACAATCTCTGCACTCCCTCTCATGATATTACATGTATGACTAGATCTTGGTGGGTTGTGTGTGTTATAACTGTTGCAAGTCCCTGACCAATAACACTTGGAGGCAGTAGAGTCTTATTTAAATCATTTGAACAACCCCCTGCTTCATATACTAACTGCTTACAAAATGAACAAATATCTTTGAATGAGCCAAATTAATGTTAAACGTAACATGAGTTAAGAGTAATATTACATTACTTATATGGTATGGAGACGGAGCGTGCCGCAAGAACCAAGCTGCTATATTGTGAATTTCACAATATGATTAGATTAATATTTGTAACCATTTCACATAATTTACAGACTATTTCTACGTACTCTCTAAACAGATTCCCCCTGTCCTGCACTCACAAAATTATATGCAAAAACAGTTTTCTTTGAAAAAATGATTGGGGAGGAAAGAGGGCAATCTCATTAGTAGAAATGGAGTTTATTTGTCTGTCCTGTTAAAGTAACAGAAGTCAGTAACAAGTAACAGTAACCACATCAGGACGTTGTGGTGTTTGATAAGTGGATGTTCCAGTTAAAAACAGATTAGCAGCTGCTTGTAAAGTTAGACTGGAAGTCATTTAAAAACTGAAAAACATTTCAGTAGGCAAAAATACACACTATGTCTTACATAACCTGGGAAATATGTATTATCAAAATGGGACTGCAAAACCTGCTAAGAGTTACTCTAATTTTCCTTGGCTAGTAATAAGAAAAATGTTAAAACTAACATGTGGAATGTTAACTTTAACTGAGCAACGCGTCTTCTGTGTCCATAACACAAATCTGACTGATGCCTTAGCCTGAGCTATTAGTATTCATTCACTTGGCCCGCTAATGTAAGTACAGCCTTACTGTTAGAATGTGTTTCATAAACCATGATAATATGTGACATTTCTGTTGCTAGCCTACATCTAGGCTTCAAATGTTTTTCTCTTCTAACTTTAGCATGTGCCTTCTTTATTTCTCACAGTATAATGATGAAACTGTTGTTGCCACTGTTTTCCTCGATCATTTTAAAGAATGACAAAGAGCCCCACTCTGTCTTTGTTTCCCATCTCACTCTGCTACCTCTATGTCTTTTCTTCTTCTCCTCCTCTGGCTTGTCTGTTAACTCTCCCCCTCGTTCTTATTTCTTTTCACACTCCCTCTTGTGCCATTCGGTATTCAAAGACGCTGCCTCTCTCAGGGAAAGTCTCATTCAAGCGCCTGCGCTTGGTCTGGGGTCTCCGGTTTGCGTCCTCCTCTCTTCCGTATCCCCCTCCTCCAGGGGTGTAGAGGCAGAACATGTCCTGTAGGGGGAGACACACAGACAAAGAGTGGATTCAGCTTACAAATCATCAGTTTATACTAACAGTTACCTCATCAAGATTATAAAATGAAAAGGATTAACCAATTACTTTCATAGTGCGTGACTATATTTGAAATGTAAAGCTATAGATAAGAAAAACTGAGAAAACACAAAAGTTCAGAAAACTATTTTCAGGCTAGTTTACAAACAAGATTTCTTATGTGCTTCATTACAACAAATATGGTATACTATTTAATAACTGCAGAGGTAATCTACCACATTATGGTTTCTATATCTGAAGTCATCTTGCAGTAATATTTGACGACAGTCATTTTGATATAAATAACATGTATTTTGGATATCAGAATACAATATTTTTTCATGCAACATAACACAATTCAGTTTATTACTACTATGGTTATTTGGAATATGTAGTGCCATGACAGGTATACTTGATAGTATTTCTTTCACACATACACACTATGCAGTCTTACCCCGGGCTGAAGGCTGATGCTGGTTTTGGCTCCAAGGTTGAGGACTCGGCCGTCTGCTCTACGAAGTAGGTTCAGCCCTGCTGCACCGTCCTCACCCCCTAATCAGCAGAGAGAGGTTAGAGAGGACAGAGTAGAAGAAAGAAAGAGGCCATTAGTCACTAAGGAAAATGCTATAATTTCAACATGAAAATGGCTGCTGAGGATTTTGCAGGCAGGTACAAAAGGGTCAGAGGTTACCCTGGAGGCCGTAGGGGCAGGTGGATCTTCTCTCGGTCAGTACAGACAGAACCACCTTGCTCCTGAACAGAAGTTTCCGCATCACGCCGTCTCCACCGCAGTACTTTCCTGCACCTCCTGAGCCGGGCCGCAGAGAGAACTGCTCTAAAATGACTGGATATCTGAACGCCACATGGACAGCAGCAACATACAGATCAATAATATTAAAAAAAAAAAAAAACATTTTTACTGGACACAACAAATGTAATCTTTAGGTTTATTTAACTTTAACTCCTGTCTGACCTCTTCTCCAGAATCTCGGGGTCAGTGATGCGGGTGTTTGTCATGTGACTGTGAACTCCACTCCGCCCATTCCAGCATGGCCCCGCCCCTGCTCCCCCAGCAACTGTCTCATAGTAACCTATCCTCTCACTGCCAAATGAAATGTTGTTCATGCAGCCCTGATGGAAAGAGAAATTACAATAACTGAGCAAACAACCCAAAGAAAATCATATACATACAGACAGTTTGGGAAAATTTGGCCTGTTGTTTAATTTACCAATTAAATTTACCAAAAAAACTTTTTTTTTTGTTTTTAAATGTACAAATCCAGTTTTTCTCACCTGCGAAGCAGCGCACACCTCAAATGCCCTAAAAATGACGTCAACTACCCTCTGGGATGTGAGTACATTTCCTCCAACCACAGCTGCATTCTGGGAAGGCTGAAGGATTGAGCCAGGGGGTATGATAACTTTGATTGGTGCAAGACAGCCCTGGATATGAAAAATAGGGAACAGTTGAATAAAAAACTATATGAACAATAGTTAATTGAAATTGAATATAATTTTTTTGAAGTATTTTAATTTATTTAAGTGCAGGAAGAATTACTAAACAAAACAGCCAAAAGCCAAATCCTCATGTTGAAAATGTAAATAAACACAGATGAGTAAACTAATGAGTTTAATCTGTTTCATTACAGTAGAGGGGGAAAAAAATAAAAAATTCACAGATTTTTATGTGCAATTGTTAAAAACATCTGGTTCTGAGTTTGACCATGACTTCCCGAAGCAGCCCGCCTGCCAAAAAACATGTAGTCAAACGTAAACTTTCCTTGAAACCCACCCAGGGGTCCTGGAATAAACTACTTTACCTGATTAAGGGGGATGTCCTGACCGACCATGCAGCGCAGGCAGTAGATGAGGGCGGAGAGAGTGATGGCGCGTGGAGCGTTGCAGTTCCCCCAAACCTCTGTTCCCGTCCCTGTGAAGTCAAACACTGCACTGCCCTGTGGTGATGGAGGTTTTTACATTTCATTGCATATTCACTAAGAAATTATCTGACTTCTTGTCAATGCAAGTTTGTAGTGTTGATATCTTGTGATTTTTAAATTGATCAGTTCATCACGCAAGACAAAACGTTTATCAACGGATTATCATGAGGAGATTCTCCCTGCTCACCTCTTCTTCATTAATCTGAACCCGCAGTCTGATTGGCGTCCCATCATCCATGAAATCCTCCGACTCCACCTCCAAGGAGCCAGTCTGTTGCCGTCGACGTGCAAAGTCTCTTAGCATGTCCCTCACTGCCAGCTCTGCATTACTCTGAAACATGAACACAAAGGCTGTAGTAGTGCAACACCAGCAATACTTACTACTACTATTCAGAATAACATCATTTTGTTTTTCTTTTATACCGTTTCATTTGTAGCCACAGTTACCTGAATGTATCCCATGTAGGCCTGGACCACGGCTAACCCATAGCTGTCAATCAACTCCCCCACCAGCTGGCTGCCTCTCTGATTGGCTGCCACCTGAGCTCGCAAGTCTGACAGGTTGTCATGGAGATTACGAGTCCCAGAGCAGTCTGGGTACTTGGCCGGAGCCATCAGAGCTTCAGTTACAGCTGATATGGAGACAGAGGGAAAAGACAAATGAGGAATCCAGTAGGGAAAAGAGACAAACAGAAAAGCATTATGGGCAGTAAGAGTGGTGTAAAAATAAGATACAAGTAGATTTGTGTTGATTTGTGAGCTCTCCTTAGAAGACCATACTAGTGGCTTTGCATGTTTTAGCTCATAAACTACATATGTAAACATTCAGGATTATTGTTGACCATTTCCCAAAGCATACAGTAAGTTTTGACAATTATTTCTGACCTTCCAGCCACCGGTTTGCATTCACTTCAATATGCGAAAAAAAGTCAACTTACAGAGAATTAAACCTTGCGCAAGATGGGTAATGTTATCAGTCGCCTTCATTTTTCTTATGAAAAATGAAGTTAAGGTTACATTATTTTTGCATTGTAACACAGTTGCGAGCAGTGGCTATTTTAAAAACTAACCTTGATAGTGCGTTCAAAGACATTCTGATATACAAGATGTCAGTCTGCTGCCAAACAGCAATGTTTTTAATGCGAGAAATGACCAAATTCAAATTCATCATCCATTTCACAGCATTCATGCTCGCTTTATGTTTGTTTTCCAAACTTGTCCCTTTTCACAAGTGCATTTATTAATAATTAACACATAATTAACATAAAATACAAGTGACAAAGCATTCATAATGCTGTATTACTTCTCTAAAGTAAGTTTGTATGCTTTGGAAAATGGAAGGTAGTAATTGTTAAGTTTCAGCTATTTGTATTTATTTGGCTACAATATGCAAAGTCACTGGTATAGTAAGCACTGATTTGAAAAATACAATGCAAGGACTCTTTATTATTGACAAGCTACAGTTCTGTATTACCTCTGCTTCCTCCTTTCATCAGTCTCTCACATTCATGCTTTGTTCACCTCCTTCTCTCTTACCCTCTTCCTGGAAGACGCCCCCAGTGACGAGTTTAAAGGAAGTGAAGACGGCCCCCTCCTGCTGAAGGGAGGTGGAGTGGGGGGGCATGGAGCCCGGAGTGATGCCTCCAATATCAGCATGGTGCCCCCTGCTGGCTACAAAGAACACTGGACAGCTCACCCCTTTCCTAAACACCTGGGGTGAAAAGAGGGAGAAACAAGGAAAGGAGAGGTATGTAGTAAAAAGAAAAGATTGATAATGAGGAAAGCAAGGACGCAGACAGCGAGCTGGACAGACTGACCGGTGTGATGACTGTGAGGTCTGGGAGGTGGCTGCCCCCGGCACATGGGTGGTTACTCAGAATCACATCGCCTTCTTTCAGCTTGTTCCCCAATGATCTGATCTGCACAGAGAAGAAGAAGAAACACAAGATCCTTTCTGTCAGAATGGGGTGTTAATTCTTTACTGTTTCAGGAGTATGTCTAAACTCACAGAGGTACACATCCTTCACCTGGTACTGGACAGTCTCTTGCATGGCCCCCAGGTGGACAGGGATGTGGGGTGCATTGGACACTAAACCACCGTCTGGTCCGAACACAGCACAGGAGAAGTCCAGACGTTCCTTGATGTTGGTGGAGATGGAGGTTCTTTGGAGAACTCTACCCATCTGTTCTGTAGAGGAATAGAGATGGAACACAACTTGGGCAAGCTGATAGGAAATTAATACTGAACTGATCTTATAATGACCCCTCCTTCACTTCACTCCATGCTCCCTCATTTTGTGCCTTCCTTCTCCTAGATTCTCCCCAACAACCTTTCACTCTTTCCTCATCCTCTCTCCTCTGTTGGTGTACCTGCTATGCTCATGAAGCGGTGGGAGAAGATGGAGAGCTGCACAGTGTTGAGCTCAGTGCCGAGGGCGCAGTGAGGGTCAGAGCCTACAGTCATACAAACATCGCCCCCTTCTGTCAGACGGGCCTCACAGCACGGCTCTACCAGGATGGTACTGATGGAGGAAAGAGTAGAAAGAAAGAAAGAAAGAAAAATAAATAAATAAATAAATAAATGAATAAAGTATATATATATATATATATATATATTAGGCCATGTGTCCATGGGAGTAATTAAAGTAATGAAGCAACCTTTGAAACAGTACTTAAGTCAAGGGCATCAATTTTATGATATTTAACAGATCTTAGTGTTCTGACTTTAAAAAACACATTTAAAACACTAAAGTAAAATTAAGAATAGCAGATACTATAATAAAAAAATTAGGGTTGTCCTGATCAAGAATTTTTGGCCCTGATCCGGATCAGTCCTTGATTATTGACTATCTCCGATACAGAGTCCTATCCGATACTTACTTACCTACATGTTTATTAAATATGTATCTGACACACTGAAATAAACTGCAGCCTTCTAAATTTAGCACACCTTGTTTTTCATGAGCTACTTGATACAAATATTGAAGGTCCTGATTATAAAGTTGATAAGCTTAAATTAATGATATGATAAGGAAGAGACTCTGGAGAAGTTTCTGGGACTACAGAAACACTCCACTCGCAATTATATGCAACACCAGCAGGCCGGCAAAACCCAGGAGAGTTCAGTAAAGAAAGGATCGCCTGCCTGCCTGTTTCTGTCGATAATGATGGCTGGTCCCTTGATGCTGTGACCACATGGCAACTCCTCCCATAGATACACACTGGTGTCCAGGTAACCTTCCTCAAAGTAACACTTGGTCATCTACAGAGAAGAACAGAGTTAAAATGGCCACAAGATAACTGTTTGCTGACCAAAAAGGTATGACTTTTTCATTACTTTAAAAACTAATTTATTTATAAATGTTTTCATTTTTCAGCATAATATATATGTTTGTGAAAGGAAGGGAAGTGAATGTGTAGGCTTGAATAAGATGGTTCTATTATTCCCTGTCTAAGTTACAAGAGTGTGTGTTTACATGTACATTATATATGATATTTTCAGCTGTGCGTGTATAAGAGTCCATGTACCGTGACTGGTTTGGTCTGTCCGTGTCCCATCTTTGTTTTAAACACTGATTTGATTCCAGATTTCCCACAACCCCTCACTCTGATGTCATCAACCATGATGGGTCTGTCTGGGATAGTGAATCCAAACTCCTTCAGATAACTAAAAGAAGAAAAAACAAACAGAGGAGGCGTCACACAAGAGAAGGAGGAAGAAATGTACAGTGATTAAGGTTAGAGGAACATTAGAAACCATGAGTAGTGTAAACAAATGTTTGCGCGTGTACTAAGCTTATCTCCTATGAAAAAAATTACACATTAACTTGATGGTGTGTTTGCTTATACAATGTAAACAGAGGGCACGCAGGAATAAAAGTGTAAGTGGCAATGATTTATCCACTCATGAGTGAATATGTGTTGCAGCCAATAGCTCAGTACATGAATAAACTAACAAATCATTGAGCAAATGAGTAAACAAAGAGCTAACCGCTTGGTGAAGGCACTGCGGAAGTCTCCAGCTAGACAGGACCGGGTGTTGCTGGGATAACCGGCAGTGGTAACCATTAGAGCGCAGTCTGTACCCTCATAACGCAGGTGAAGGAAAACTTCAGTGGTTATCTGACCTCTGAAGAGGATAAAAAATTTTTACAAATGCATGTATTCAGTGAGAAGGCGCCGATTAACACACTTGGAGAAGCATAAGGTTAATGCCAAACCATGCAGTGTTTTGTGGGTGCTGACCTGGTGAAACCGCGCGCACAGAGCGTATCGTGGCAGCGTTTTGAGAGCTGCTCCACCCTCCGATCAAGCTCGCTGAAAGAGTGCTGCTCGTACTGCAGCGAGCACGGTTCCTGCACCTCCTCCACCACGTCAGCTAGAGCCAGACCATATGCTGACAGCACACCACTATATCTGAAACACACACACACACACACACACAAATACATATAACAGCCAAACATGTTACACATGAATACGGCTCTCTCTTACACAAACACATACGACATGGAAACACAACCTATCAGCCTTACTTATGTATGAAGACAGTCTTCATCCCCAGGGCTCGGGCAATAGCACAGGCATGTTGGCCACCTGCACCCCCAAAACTAGCCAACACGTGTTGAGATGTATCATGGCCCTTAGCCTGTGTGGGTATGGGGAGAAGTGAGAGAGCGACAGAGACAGGAGAAAGAAAGAAAGAAAAATACATGATTTAAAAACACAAGTTTTGCAGCTGAGTGCAATTTGCCATTGTTTTGCGTCTGTTAAATGTTAATCTGCAATTCTCTGTAGTGGTCCCAGTAATATTTGTTCTTAAGGTGTACTGAAGTAGCAGATCACATGACATGGTTAAGCAATGTTTGATAAAAAGTAAATATTATAAATGCAGTTACAAGAACAATACTTTCCACTCATGTTGGATTTAAAAGAGAACTTATTCTAATTTTAACTATTCTAATTATCTGAAAATTCCTTGTTGACCTTGTTTTTCCAACGAGGCTCATTTGCAAAGAAAGGGGCCAATTTTGCACCAAATGTATGCATATTACTTCATTTACATACCTGCAAATAGCACCGCAGCACCGAGACACTATTTGCTTGGCAGCGCATTTAGGGGTGCAGTTCACCCTTTGTGGGTGCTTTAATTACACAGTTTCTTTTTGTCGTATTTATGCATGTTTAGCAGCCGCAAAACCTGTGTGAATTCGCTCCTCAGTGTTGCTATTTCCACCACGCTGGAGCTGAGACTTCAAAACCCAAAATACCTGTGTCAGAGCTCTGATTGGCCGGCACATGGCCTCATTTGCCACGCGAATGAATCCCATAGCAACCTCCTCCACGCTCATCCCTGACGTGCTGTTGTTTGCATTAACCTGTGAATGAAAAAATTCTCAAAAATACTAGCCTTTTAATTAATCCTCCCTTACAGAATTATTAAGAACATGTGAAACTCTGCTTAATATCTCAGTAAATATTAGTGCCTGTGATTGGTTAGAAGACAAGAAGAGGTTGATCTCCTGGGTCAAATGATGGAAATGCTTCATGGTTTCTTCCAAAGACAGTGGTTCATTCTCCCCAGGTCCAAAGATCTTTGGGAAGAATGAGGGGAGCAGGCGACCCAGGGCTAAGTTAGCATCGGTTACAGTCAGAGGGCCACCTAGGAAAATCCCACAGGGAATCAATATTATGTCTTTCCATACTCATGCTGTTCCAAGTACACATGTTTAAAGGCTGCTTTTGTGTAAGATGCTTCACCAACACGTTTTAGTCTTGTATTTTAACATATTTCATGTAATTCTATGAGAAATGTGAAAGTTCAACTATGGAAAAGCACTGGAGGTCATGTTGTATGAAATGGAGCTAACTGCTACCCAACTCTCCTACAGGGAACATCAACAACAAAGTCAGAGTTAAGTTTCTTTTTGTTAACACACATCATAGCTCCAACTGAGAACTATAAAGAAAGCTTCAGTTATATCATTTGAAACTTGAACTTGCGCCAATTTCCAACCTTCCCACAGCTAAACCAGATTATTGATCCAGAAGAAGGGGGAAGGGAACAGGACTTGAGAACACAGAAATCCCAGCTCTGTGTGTGGATTTTTGTTTGACAGCATGAAGGGTGGATCAGATGGATGTAGGAGAATGATTTAAAGAGTGGGTGAAACCATCGAAGGTGGAGGAAATGACATAGAGATGTTTACTATCTATGAGGCTGTAGACTGAAGGAATGACAATAACGCATTGAGAAAAAAACAGAAATAAAGGGAGTAATGGTGGAGGATACACAAACAGTCCGTTACCTTTTCTGTAACAGGCTGGTCCTGGATGTGCGCCTGCAGACTCTGGTCCAACCACAAACATCCCTGATCTAAGAGGGAAGTAAAGGAAGGAGAGAAAACAGAGAATGGAGAGTCACGTAACAGTTTTCAGGCACTTATGTATCCCTTTTTATATTATATAAATCCTTCTAAGAGGTTTTTACTCTCAACTACAAGAAATGCTCTGAAGAACAAACATTTAGCTAAGCTTTAATGTGTCATTTCAATACACCTTTTTCATCATGTGCACCCATTCTTGACCCAAAAAACCCTGTTTAGCAATTCCCCTGTTTGTATTTCTATAAATCCTGCCAATGTGAACTTCAAATAACCATTTCGAATCAAATCACAATGTGAGCGAACTAGGTCTTACAATTCTAGAGTAGTGTAATGACGAACTGATTTTGGCCCATCATGATGTCTTACTTAAAGGAGTACTCCACTGATTTAGCGTCGCACATTTTTACATTTTTCACACATTCTTCCTTGTCACAACCTAGCGCCTACATTACACACAATGCAATGCAACCACCGACAGTTTGGTCAGAGATTTGGGTGTTATGCTAATAGCAGCTAATGTAGCCTTGAGCTGCTAGCCTAAAGCAGAGATGAGGAGCGGGCTACAGAGGTCTGGTAAGCTTACGTCTTTCTAACTCCACACCCCCAGATTATTTTCATTTTCAAACTTGTAGTCTTCAGTTCCAATTGACGCTGACTCTAGTGACATCACTTGATGCAATTTATCTGACTTTGCAAATATCCCTCTGGAGCAACAAAAGGCTTTATACAACGTTCACATGCTGTAGTACTCCATAAGACCTGTAAAAATAATTTGATGTGTAAAATCGATAGAGTTCCCCTTAAATGTACCCTGGTGTCAGTCAGTCAAAGTCATATTTAAACATGTATATCAAAAGATGGGTCAAGACTGGCGACCGACTAACAGACCTGAAGAAGAGTCGTGATCCTCCGCCTGCAGCCACAGTGTTGATGTCCAGCTGAGGTGCTTGCAGGGTGACTCCAGCTGTGGAAGCCTCGAACACGTGTTCATACTGGCCTGCGTACCGACTTACATCAGTGGATGTTCCTGGAGAGAAAGACAAAATAGAAGCAGTTAGGAAGACAAGGATCATGAAAGCTGAAGTCTATAAAAGTGAGCATTTCCGTTTTGCTTTTTCTTTAATCTGTAATTAATCTATGCATTTAATACCATTAACACTTGTAAGTGAAAGTCAGAAATAAAAAAGACTCTCACATGTAATAATCAAAGTTGGAGACAATTTAGATGTACAGTAAATTGTGCAAAAAAGAACTACAAAACAATAGCAGGGACTTCCTCACAAAGTCTGTACACTCAGTAATTGTTCAAGGTACTGACAGTATTCCTCAGCATTCCCTCTACTTACCACCCATGTCAAAGCCAATCACGGGTTTTTTCTCAATCTGGCTGTAAGAGGTGATGGCGTATCCCACCACACCCCCCGCTGGGCCAGACAGAACGGCCCGTGAACCGCAGAACTGCTCCATGGGTGTCAGACCGCCATCTGACTGCATGAACAGGACGTCCACATCCTGAGGACAGAGGGAAATAAGGGATGGAAGAGATCATTTCAGTGTTCAGATGAAACAGGGTCTTAAACTGACACTTCTGGAAAATCCTGTCTGTGACTTGTAGGGTGGAGGCCATGAGTGACCTGATTTATACCTCTACAGACTAAGCGTTTGACTGTGGTATTTTGTAGCAACACAAAAACTAAGAAAAAGACACGTTGAGAAACACACCAGAACACACCTTCAGGCCACCCTTGAACCCAGAGGTAAAGCCTTTTAAATACTGATGAATTTTGGGTGTGAGGTAGGCGTCGGCGCAGACGGTGTAGCCCCGAGGCACCGCCCGCACCATGGGCATGACCTCGCTGGACAGAGACACCTGGGTGAAGCCCAGACGACGTGCCAGAGCGCCCACTGCTTTCTCATGATCGGACCATCTGAAAGAAAGAAAGTGTGAATGGATTTCAGAAATTGCATAATTGAGTATACGGGGAGTCTTGAGTAAATACGCCTCTATGCCTAACAGCAGAAAAACAAGCTGTACTACTGACGTGTACGAGTGCAGCAGAAGCACAGCCAGACTGGTGATCCCGCGAGACAGAACTCCTCTCAGGTCTTTTTCCACTCGCTCCAGATCCAGCTCCCTCCACACCTCCAAAGAATCCCCTGTACTGCCTGAGGGACACCAGCACACACACAGAGATTATCAGGATTATTTCAAATTATGTAAGGCATTCAGTTAATGCTCTCATGTGTGTGCCAGTAGACTGAGCCTACATTCCTACATTTACAACCAAAAAATACAGTACATTGCCTTTGTTGTACTCCCGTCACCACTGTTAAATTACATGAAAGCTGAAGATAACTAGAGGAGATTTGGAGGCAGTACAAGAGAGAGAAAAAAAGATTGAAAGGATGGGATTTTAGTGTGTAAAATAACACAGAAATTGACTTTTTGACTTGACAAAAAATTGTATGTATGTGTGCATATCATTAACATAATCATTCAAAGAAAATAAGAAGTAACGCATGAATAAACATGGTAAAGCAAGACTTACAACCTCACAGAGCTGCTATAGCACGGCTGTAGATTCTTAAGTCTTGTTTGTGTACTAGCACTTTTTCAAGTAGCTGAAGTAAGTTAAATTACTGACTTAAAAAAAACTATATAACTGTCTGCACTATATATTAACAAGACTCTACAAGTGTCTACAGGCAACCTATGAGACACTGGGAGGCTGTTCTTAGGCACCGCAGTGCTTTTTAGCTAAGTGCTAACATGCTCACAATAACAATGCTAAGTTCACATGCTGATGTTTAGCAGGTATGTTTACCATGTTCACCATCCTAGTTTAGCGTTTTAGCATGCTAACATATGCTAAGTAGCAAGTATCTAGTCGTAAACCAAAGTATTGGACAAACTGAAATTTTGACCTAATGATGGTGCTAGATGAAAACTTAAGTTATCACCAAAGTAATTACAGTTCATCCTGAGGGGGACATAAATGTGTTTACCAAATTTCATGACAATCCATCTAAAAGTTTTTGAGATATTTCAGTCTGGACCAAAGTGGTGGACTGACTGCCCAACCGACAGACTAATATTGCCATTAGCCACGCTACTAGCTTGGCTAAAAAATGTAGCAACATAAAAAAATCTACTGTGAACAAGTTTGTGACTCATTGAGGGTTTTAACCAAAACTTGAACATTTACGACTCTTGTAAAAGAGAACAAGTAGTTGTGTTTCACACCTTTGACAATACGTTTGGGATCTTTTCTGGGCAGCTGGCAGCCATCTTGCCTGAGGACGACTCGCTCATCCACCTCTATTACCTCCTCATACAGCACTTCAGGAACCACCACCTCCTGTATACACACACAAAACCACACACGATATGTAAATTCAAAGCAGCTAACAAAAGAAACATCTGACCACCTGTACATGCCAGTGATATACTGATAAGAATGAACGCAACGTATTGCAACGTGCATACCGGAGGCTGGGTCAAATTATGTGCAATTGAGCTAGTGATCAGAGTAAACCTCCATGTTTGTCATACAGGTATAGTTTGCCTGTACTGTATGTGAACAGCACTTAAAATGAGCAAAATCGTTTATTGCAGAATAATCGATTGTGTTATTCTATTTAGCCTTTCTATTGCTGCGTTTCTGACAGCTTGCTCTGTAAGGGAGCAACAGCTTCATAGATAAGTGACAACTTAAACCATTAATGGTACAACTGGTCTGGGGACAAACTCCAAGAACTGCCCCCTGTTTTTGTAACACAAGACAATAACTAAACCTTGTGTTGCGGGAACACTAGACCCGTACCCAGGCATCTCATAAACACCACATACAGTATAGTCAAAAGGGCATAATGATGGGTAGCTGTGCTTAAATGGTTACATAAGTGTGTCTGTACATTTACGAATATGCTAATGGGTTAAGAAAACAAGTATTACAAACCAAATCAAACAGTTTTGGCCTGGCCTGTGTGCCAATGTGCAACAAGTCCTTGAAGCCCAGTGTGACCAGGAGCGCAGTCCTTTCTCCCTCTCTCTCCAGCAGTGCATTAGTTGCCACTGTTGTTCCCATTCTGATCCAGCCAATCAGAGCGGTGTCTATAGGCTGGTCGCGAGGAAAGACACGCCCTGTTTCCTGTCAATAAATTCACACAAATATGTATACTTCATGTACTGTTCATACAGATGATGTACTGATGTAATATTACACATGACATGATATTAAATAATATGACTCCATATGCTGTCTTTGTCTCATGTTTTGTTTGACTGCTGTCTGATCTTCTTTGCAGACATGTTTTGATCTACTCCTCTGCTGTCGGCTCATTAATAATCTTATAGTTTCCACTTTTTAGTCAATACAGCTCAAAAACCAACCTGATAATCTAAAAGTTCAGTCAGTATAACAGAAACAAAACTGACAATTCCTCAGTTGAAAGTAGTAATTGCTTTAAAGATTGAAAGATACGGAAAGACTATAAAAGGACTACAAAAGCTACATAAGATCATTGCAACATACATTCATCTACCACCACATGACTGTACACAGACAGGGTCACATTTCATCACATCCCATGCCTGTGACAACATATAAATCTATTTGAATGTTCAACCCTGCTTTTTTTAAATACTTTTTTTTAAACTAGGCAGGATTGCCTGAGCATACTTCCTCCTTTCTGACAACAGCCTGCTTTACACTCACAAAGTTACACACATTTTTCATGTGCTACCTGTGCATTACAAACACAATCTCTTTGTTTTGGCTGTTAAAACAGCTTCATTGGAATAAATGGCATGTCAACTCAGCACCATATAACCCGAGTCAGACTCATGTCATAGTATTATGTTAAAACTGTGATAAGAATTAAATTGTGGAGCACATAAGGAGTTAAAAGGCAAAGCTTAGGATTTGGGACTTCCAAGTCAAGACAGCTATCTTGAAAATCTCAACCACACTTTGATTGGTGAGTGAGTGGAGGGCATCTAAAACTAAAATCCAAATCCAGCCTGTAGTAGTATGTAGCTTTCCACTTTTAAGACTTCAGGCAACCACCAGCTGTATTTCTTCATCTTCATCTGACCTCTAATTCTACAAAACTCTTTGTATAAATGTATTAACTACAAAGTGCTTATTATTTCAGAAAAGTATGTATTAATATATCCACCCATCACATTACCTCTTCCAGGACTCTCCGGATCCCTTCAGTGGGAGCATCTTTGTAGTTCTGGGGGTCCCGGGACAGCAGTTTCAGGACTCTCTCACAACCATCAGGCAGCCGGGCAAACACATCAGTGAAGGTGCCGCCCCGGTCGATGGCAAAGTCGAATTTCCCCTTAGTCTCAGCCATAGCGAAGAGAGAGAAGAGCTGCTCCTGAGTGTGTAACTAGCTGGAGTCTGAGAAGGTAAGAGAGAGGGAGAGAGATATCCCCTCTGTAGCACTGTACTGATAAGGGGACAGCTGAGATACCTGTCTATACAGAGACACTTTGCGCGCACCCCTATTTGTTTTAATTGAATAAAATCCCCGTTATTGGCACTTTAACTTGTCTCCCCTCACTGTCACATTACTTTGAGCTTGTTTGTGACAATTTTGCGCGATTTCTGCATTATCTTTTACACAGCGTGTCAGAATTATGAGTTTAAACATGCATATTTATCTTGCATGTGTTTACGAATGTTGATGTAATTTTAGAGGGACATTGCATCACAGCAAAACATGCTAACCCCAGAGGAAGCCTGCAGGAACATCAACGAACCAGAAAGCCACCATAAACTCGCATGGGATTCTGCAGAAATAGACTCATCTTTGTTTGGGCTGTTCCAGAGGCAATACGCAATGCTAGTGGATACATGAGAAAGCTGCACTGCCTCAATGCAATCGAAACGAGCTCTGAACTACATGCACGGGGTCTACAGAGGGTCATGCTGTGGCTACAACCCGTTCAGTCTCTGTGCAAGGTGCACATGCCGAATTCGAAGCAACGAAGCTCAAGTCTGACGGTACCGACATCTTTACTCACCTGAGTGTTAATCTTTGATAATCCTCTATTTGATCCTCCTCCCCTCCCCTCTCTGTCGGCCGTTTGACGACAGGAACCACATCAAAGAATGTGCCTGGGGTTTAAACTCCGCCCCCACCACCCCCGCGACTATCGAAATGAATGTTTTCCTGAATGTAAAATGTTTAGAGTTCTCTAAATGTGTCTCTATGTGTTGAATGAAAGACGGTGTTCATTCACTGTTAAATATGAGAGAGCAGCTTTATTCTTTACCAATGTCATTGTCTGTCTGTACTACCAGTAGCTCGTCAACAGGTGTCAGTGTCGCTGTGTGGACAGCATGCATGGGTGGGGAGGCAGAGGGAAGTCTGGTGTCACATTTAGCAGGTGAACTGCCAGCACACTCTCAGTGTTATGGCTATAGAAGGTGTCATGCGAGAGGTGGTGTCACGGTTAAGTAGAGCCAGAACCTCAAGCACAGACCAGACATCACATGCCTGACTCTGCACCCAGGCGTTGAAGCGTGCTGTCTGAATCCCTTTGTGCTACAGTTAGCCTACTTGAACTTCAGGCAGGAGCGTGGCCCTCTCCAGGCCAGCAGACACGAGTATGTTTAGGGCAGAAATAAGCTACTATTCTGTTGAGCTCTTTCAATTATCCGATTTTCTAAAATTGACTTTACCTATTTGAAACTGTACAATAATAATAATAGCAAATAGTAGAGCTAACAAGTATATATGTAGATTAATAGTACATAGGAGACATTAAAAGTCAATCTGAGTAATTTTCTGTTTCTCTATTACAAGTTGCCCATATTTACATGATCACTACCTTGGGCCACACTTGGACAGCTAGGATGAAAAGAGTGTACCTTTATATAATTGTGCAACATCATTGTGCTACATTCAGTGACCACTTTATTAGGTACACCTGTACAATCCGCAATCAAATACAACAGCCATTCCATAAAATCTACCTTTACAAAGCTTATAATGTTCAGTTTTTGTTGACATGCGGTCTGACGTGTGTTAATCCATCAATCATCTATAACCGCTTTTCCTTTGCAGGGTCGCGCGGGGGGCCTGAAGCCGATCCCAGCTGACATTGGGCGAGGCTGGGATCCATTACAAAAATATTAGCTGTGTAAACAAAGTCACCAAGCTATGTAACTACACCTCAAGTTTCTAATGTTAGCAAAGTAAAGTTACCAAGTAGGCCTATGCCTTATGAAATGGTAGGTTTTAAAAAATAGCTAATGCTAGCTAACGTTATCCGTTAGCATATGCCTTATTAGCTGGTGGGTTTTACAAGATGAAGACGTTGCCTTTTATAACAGTTAATACGTATTACACGTTACGTTTCTTTATTGATAATTTGGAAGTTAGCAAACATTTGACTTACAAAAACGACATGGTAGGGCAAAAAAAAGTGGTGGTGTTCTTCTATTTATCTTATTGGCGGTTGGCAAACAGCTTTCGGATGCATTACCGCCACCCACTGATCTGGAGTGTGGACTAATGAGCTATACAAACAAACAAAACTAATAAAAACAATGAAATAAATAAAAATGGTAAGAAATGAAAAAAATAAAATAAATAATAATAATAAAAAATAATAATGATATTTCTCAAATGCTAGTTCTAGTTAATTCATTAGTTTTGTTGATCAGGGCAAAGTGTGTAAGTAACGTGACGCCACAACGTCATCGGGAGTTCATAGCATGTTCGGAATGTTATGACGTCATCAGCAGATTGGGGGAAGCTGGTAGTAAAGCACGTGTTTTGCACTGTTGAGAAGTTTAAAAAGACTACAAAATGGGCCAAACTTTATCACAACTAGAGAGAGACAACCCAAAGGACAAAGAGAATAAAGACAAATCAAACAAAGACAAACAAAATGAAATATCACCATATGACATTGTGGGGATAAAGGTGAATCATATTCTACATTGTCAAACAGGTGACTACTTGGTAAATTACTTGGGTACAGTGACAATGTTGCAGAAAGCTCACCAATGTGTAAAACTAGGCACATTAGAAAGATTTTCTCTCTTGGTTTATGGGCTTGAGGAATGTACTGGATACGAAACTAGGAGAGACATAGGCTTACTGGAAATAGAGAATCCTTATGACCCAGACAATAAATACTTTGTGCGTAATATTGAATACATCACTCACTTTTGCAACACTTTTCTGATTGTGGAGGAGATAGACATGAGTCTGAATCAATACATGAGTTGGAGAAGCTGGCAGGCACTGTCTTTAACTGAAATTCGAGTTGTCATGCAACAGCTGCTCAAAGGTCTTGATGTCTTGAAGAGGTCCGGAATCATTTATATAAACATTACACCAGAGAACATTAAGTTCATGAATCACAAACTGTGTCCCTTCAAGGTAAAACTGATTGACCCTTACTGTGCAGAACTTT
The DNA here is from genome assembly GCF_020085105.1 of Siniperca chuatsi. Taxonomy (NCBI): domain Eukaryota; kingdom Metazoa; phylum Chordata; class Actinopteri; order Centrarchiformes; family Sinipercidae; genus Siniperca; species Siniperca chuatsi. The sequence continues at coordinate 13,094,055 of NC_058060.1, forward strand.
TGTCCTGGACAAAGTCGCTCAGGCCTTGTATGCCTAAATCTTACTGGGCTCCAGAAGTGTCTTTGGGCCTCCCAATCACTTGTGCAATAGATATGTGGTCTCTAGGGTGTGTCATGGTATATATGTACCTGGGCTACGACTTGTATTATATACACAGTAGATACAACATGATGAAAAATATTGTAAAGTTGCAAGGTCAGCCAGATGACCAGCTGCTGAATGATGGGACCAATACTAAAGAATTTTTCACCAAAGACAAGGAGTCTGGCAAAGAACTATGGAGACTAAAGACACCAAAAGAGTACACATCTGAATCAGGTAAGACCATTGACTGGTGGAGCGTTTCCAGCAAGATAGACAGTCTGGATGAGATTGTAACGTGGCATGACAACTCTAAGGAGGACACTAGAGACACACAGGCGTTTATAAGCCTCCTCAAGCAGATGCTGCACCTGGATTTCAAAGCAAGAATCACTCCCAGTGAAGCTCTGGAGCATGATTTTATGACAATGCGACACCTGACGGAGGAGTCTAAGAGCCAGCGTGTGGAGGAATCCAAGAGCTCATCACACAAAGTGACTTTCAGCCAAGTTTCACATGACCCAACATCAACTTCTGCTTCAGATGGTGGAGCAGCTGCTGCTGGTGGCATAAACAGAGTTTTGTCTGCCTCTAAGGCCTCTGATTCCAATAAGGCCTTTGTGATCTCCAACCAAGATCTACATGATGGACCATCAATTGCTGGTTCAGAGGAAGGAGCATTAGCCTCCGTTCACTCAGAAGATGGAGAATTAGCTGCTGCTGGCTCAAATGCTGGAGCTCCCTCTGCCTCTGTAGCTTCTGGATCAGAGAAGATCACCAATGACCCTGCCTGCGGCTTCGCTGAAGTTAAGACCAGGAGAACAACACTAAGGAGAATCGGCAATTTCTTCTCCAGGATCAAATGCAAGCTAACATGGAAACAAAATAATCCAAAAAGTTAAGAACTAATTAGAATCCACCGACACATTTTCTCCCTCATTTTCCTTTCTGTCCCTCATCCTCACGAGCAGCACGGTGGCTCTCTGATCAACACTGTGGCTTCACAGCATGAGGCCCTGGCTTACCACCTGATCCGGCCGGCTGGAGCCTTCCTGTGCAGAGTTTTCCTGTTCTCCCCGTGTCTGCGTGGGTTTACCCCGGGTGCTCCGGTTTCCTCCCACACTCCAAAGACGAGCAGGTTTAGCTGAATTGGACACTGATTAGTTTGAATTGTAATTGAGAAAAATAAAAGTTTTTGAATGAATTTTAACGTATTATTATTTATGTCAGAAAGACTTTGATTTAGTTAATAATATGTATTTAGTTTGGGTTGTAAATTACTCCATGTTTTATAGTCTACGGTTTCATTAAATCCTTGTGCAAGAAAAATGGTCTACAATGCTGGTTAGTCTCTAATTTGTTAATGCTAAGTACTAACTTGTTCATGCATAACAATGAGTTCAACATTTCAAAAGTTTATGAACAAAAAGCACCCAACATAGCTAATTAGCCAAACCCAAACCTTGCTTATCTTATCCCTGTTGTCTTCTGTCTTTCGGCTTCAGCTGCAAAACGTTGACTAACAGTTGAACTGGTACTGAGGATCTCGAGGAGGAGGCTGCATGCTGGTGCTTAATCAAAGTTAGCAGATGACGCATCTCTCTCGCTCTTGTTTTTGTATAATGAGCCTCAGCCACCATTTTGAATCCAAGCAACCATTTTGTCTTTTTCCTACACAGTCCCTTTATTCTTTAGTTGAATTTGATTTAGATTACCTATTGTGTGCTTTCCTTTCATTATGTTTTTAATAAATGCTTGTGGATATACAACCTGGTTTCTTTAATGTTGCACAAGAGTGAATGCTGCCATCCTCTTCTATGTTGAACTCAAAATCCTTCAACTTACTAGCTATTGATGGTAATTTTGGTTGTAGTTATTAATTTAATTATCGATCAAAGTTCCAAATTATTAGTTCAGTATATCTAGTATATTATGAGACTGAATCAATTATTTTGGCTATCGTTTCCCTTCTTTAAGGGTGTTGCCCCAGAGGAACTTTAATATTAATTAAAGCTGAAGTAGGCAATATTATTTCATTATAATTTCAGGGTTTCAAGTGTCAGCTGGTATTGGAGGTCTCAGGTCACAGTGTTCATCCTGACGTGTCTTCCTGTGGATAAGACTTTCCTGATGCTGCTGGCCGCTGTGTTGTCTTCAGGTCGTAACTTGACATGGCATGACACCTGCCAAGCAATAACGTCCTCCTCTGATGGGTCCAGGAACACCCGAGCTTCATCAGGTCACTCCGATGATCTGTAAAATATGGCAGATTCAGTGTTACTTCTAAGACAAATACACAGCAATATTACAGCATAAGTACAACTACTAAAGGCTGCAACAGCTCATTGTCGCTCAAAGTAGTCCTAATATATCAGGCAATAAACCTGCACTTCGATGTATCATAAGTCATCAATCGCTGGCTTGGTGAGACTCATAACATCGTATTCATGCTCTGCATCACCATATAAGTGCCTGCCGATAAGCCTGTACTACAGAGGTTGCATGTCCTGATTGCTACATTCTGCAGGCAGAGTAGCTAACCCTATGGTCTTTCTCGAATGCCAGACAAGTGTTATAATAAAAATTTGGATCAATTCTGTATGTCTTTGTCAGCATTTCCATGCAACAAGTGAGACATGTTTCATAATCTTGACTGCATCTTCTTTGGCTATGCTTACTATTGTACAATAGGCAGCTCTCCCATATACCACCTCCCCAATAAACTTTTTGACTTTGTTTAAACAAGTTGGCATTCAGAATTCATATCTCATATTATAATCATATAAGATTATCATATAATCTTATTGGCCAAATCATGTAAAATGATGCTCCAATGGAGGACGTCCTCCCTAACCAATCAACAACCAGCATACAATATTGACATTGTGTTGGTCAATAATAATTTCATCTTCAATTCTCTACCACTATTGTACTTGACGAACTGGCGGTAAAGTGATAAATAGAGTCATACGGTAGCAGCTTATTAGAAAATAAATGATAACGTGCAAATTGCAAACTACTTTTAAACACATCAAACTGTCTGGGGTCTGTTTGTGAGGAAGTCCAGTATTCAGTTGCAGAGAGTAGTTTCATGGGGGAGATTGTGTTGAATGATGAGCTGAAATCAACAAACAGCTTTCTGATGTAGGTGTTGTTATTTTCAAGGTGTGTGACGACTGAGTGGAGGGCAGTGGAGAATGCCTTTGTGGATCTGTTGGATCTGAATGCAAACTGGTGAGGGTCCAGACCAGCTGATGAGGACCAGTTTCTCAAAGCACTTCATTAGAATGGGGGTGAGTGCCACAGGGCATAGACTGTATATAAAGATGGACGACATGACAGCTCCCCAAAAGTGAAGCCAAAACATCTTGATTGCCCCCTGGTGGCTGGCTGCAGTATAGGTCATAAACCCGCCCCCTCCATGTTAGCGGATGGGACATGGGCCAAACTAAAAACTCAAAGTACTAGTATGTAAGTATGTTCAAGGGTTCGTTTTTCTGATAATTTTGGTTTTAATTAGTTATTTGATGCTATAAAAACGGGGTTTCACATCATGATTGACAGCTGAGCTCTGCTTGTGATTGAGTCGGCCGGGTATATTGGCTCCAACTCTGATCACTACTGCGTAGACTCTGGCTGCAAATGACGTCAAAAGCGCAAGATGGCTGCTCCTGTATCCGGGATATTTTGGTTTCATTACAGTCTATGGGGAGGAAGTGGACGATCTATATATACAGTCTATGGGTGGTAGTCGTTTAGACTACACTGCAGACCTTTTTGGTACGGGGACAATGGTGTTGTTGGTGTTGAGGTCCCAACTGATTTCGGTGGTCAAAGTTCAAGGTCAAGGTCACTGTGACCTCAAAATGACCTTGAAATGACAAAATTTCACACAGATGTTAAATGGGATACAACGATGAAGTCACAACATTTTTTTCCCAAAGGTTCAGAGGTTAACTTCACTGTGACATCTTAATGTCCTGGAAAAACACTTTTTTAGCCATTATTCAACACCATAGCTCAGAAACAGTTGAGATTGTGACCATATTTGACAGTTGGCCAGACACTGAATAGGTGACACTTTTGACTCAAAGCCATAGGTCAAAAGGTCATTGTGACCTCAAAATAGGGTTTTCCCCTCGTCTTGCCAGCATAGAATGCCGTAATTGACCAATTAGAATCGAGTATTCAACAAAGCCGTGTAATAAGTATCCTTAATGTGTTCTGAGTTACTGTCTTCAGGTTTAAAAATACAGGGTATCTAGATGAGTAATAATCACTGTAACTAAAACCATCTGTATCTGGGTATTGGTAGTGATTGCTGTTCTGCTACACATATCTTATGATATCGAGATTTTCTTAATTAGTGTGTTTTTGTGTTTTGTTTTATCTTTGAACCTTAGAAGTGAGTTAATTAATGATTAATGACTAATGAATTGTTTTTGGTATTTGTTAATGTTAGTACATGTACCCCTTTTAAATTGATTTGAAATGATTTGACATATGCTTTGAGTAACTTAGATATTAGGTGGGTACATTTTCGGTTTTCCTCGTATTGTCATTTTGAGGTTTTTCCCTTTTGCACTGTCTAGGGAGTGTAGTTAGTCACAGGTGGAACTTTTAACCTTTTTGAACTAAGGTTCTGTAATTGCCAGCCATGTTAAAGAGAGTTTGATTCAGTGCGTGTGCAACCTTTGACCTCATTCAGTGATCTTACCCACTTGGGAAGGGTTAGGCGGCTAGGCGGCTGGGGACAGAGCTCACAGGCAAGTAGGTAGATGCTTTTTATTCGTGATGGGAGGAACTGTGGTAGAAACTAATCAACATGAAGGAATGTATGACCTCTGCATTGATATGGTTGGGTAACCTGAGAGGCCTCAGAGTCCTTCACTCTTGGCATGCTTTATGATAGGAGTCTCTGTGTGTCTGGAGGTAAAAGATAAGACGGAGACCTTGGAGATGCTCCGACTCTCCTGATAATAATGGAACTGGATTCTGTGTTTTAGACTAGATAGCTCACACGCCTCTATTTGTGACCTTGTTCTATTGGGTATAACTAGACTGTTGGAAATATTGTTTGTCAAGCAAACTCCAAGCCACCACTGTTGGAAATAAATACATTAATTTTAAGACAACAGGGACTAGTGAGAGTGTTTTGTATTCACCAAAACATACACTGTACAATTTTTATTCATCACCAAATAAAATTTTTATGATCCCTACCATTAACTGTTTACTTTTTGGCATTGTGTATATTTTGGATTTGTACCTTACCATTAACCAGTTTATATTTATGACACTTACCATTAACCTGTTTACATTTCTGGCATTGTGTTGGTTTTGCACCCTATTGATAATCTTTTTATTGTTTATATTTTGTTTTTATTTGCACTCTATCTGCACTCTTTTCTACTTTGTACTGCAACTGCTGCACAACAATTTCCCTCGGGATGAATAAAGTTATATCTTATCTTATTGTATTTCATTTGATTTCTACAAAAAATATGTATGGCAGCATTTTCGTATATTTATATATACACAGATATTCAAATTTGTTATGTCACAAGAAATATGGCTGGCACTTTTTGTATTATATGATTCAATGAAAGTTTCATGTACTAAAACTATGAATTTTCATGAGAAAGTGTTGGAAAGTATAATAATAATAGTGTAAGCTGAAGTACAGCTTTTAGAGGCTTTGAGGTCATGACACTCAGTGAATGAACACAAGTTTCCATCCATGTGTAATTTACAACCCAAACTAAATACATATTATTAACTAAATCAAAGTCTTTCTGACATAAATAATAATACGTTAAAATTCATTCAAAAACTTTTATTTTTCTCAATTACAATTCAAACTAATCAGTGTCCAATTCAGCTAAACCTGCTCGTCTTTGGAGTGTGGGAGGAAACCGGAGCACCCGGGGTAAACCCACGCAGACACGGGGAGAACAGGAAAACTCTGCACAGGAAGGCTCCAGCCGGCCGGATCAGGTGGTAAGCCAGGGCCTCATGCTGTGAAGCCACAGTGTTGATCAGAGAGCCACCGTGCTGCTCGTGAGGATGAGGGACAGAAAGGAAAATGAGGGAGAAAATGTGTCGGTGGATTCTAATTAGTTCTTAACTTTTTGGATTATTTTGTTTCCATGTTAGCTTGCATTTGATCCTGGAGAAGAAATTGCCGATTCTCCTTAGTGTTGTTCTCCTGGTCTTAACTTCAGCGAAGCCGCAGGCAGGGTCATTGGTGATCTTCTCTGATCCAGAAGCTACAGAGGCAGAGGGAGCTCCAGCATTTGAGCCAGCAGCAGCTAATTCTCCATCTTCTGAGTGAACGGAGGCTAATGCTCCTTCCTCTGAACCAGCAATTGATGGTCCATCATGTAGATCTTGGTTGGAGATCACAAAGGCCTTATTGGAATCAGAGGCCTTAGAGGCAGACAAAACTCTGTTTATGCCACCAGCAGCAGCTGCTCCACCATCTGAAGCAGAAGTTGATGTTGGGTCATGTGAAACTTGGCTGAAAGTCACTTTGTGTGATGAGCTCTTGGATTCTTCCACACGCTGGCTCTTAGACTCCTCCGTCAGGTGTCGCATTGTCATAAAATCATGCTCCAGAGCTTCACTGGGAGTGATTCTTGCTTTGAAATCCAGGTGCAGCATCTGCTTGAGGAGGCTTTTAAACGCCTGTGTGTCTCTAGTGTCCTCCTTAGAGTTGTCATGCCACGTTACAATCTCATCCAGACTGTCTATCTTGCTGGAAACGCTCCACCAGTCAATGGTCTTACCTGATTCAGATGTGTACTCTTTTGGTGTCTTTAGTCTCCATAGTTCTTTGCCAGACTCCTTGTCTTTGGTGAAAAATTCTTTAGTATTGGTCCCATCATTCAGCAGCTGGTCATCTGGCTGACCTTGCAACTTTACAATATTTTTCATCATGTTGTATTTACAGTACATAGGATACAGGTGGTAGCCCAGGTACAAAAATGCCATGACACACCCTAGAGACCACATATCTATTGCTCCAGTGATTGGGAGGCCCAAAGACACTTCTGGAGATGTGTAAGGTGTATACGGAGGATGCACGAGCCGCACTGGCAAAGAGAGTTCTGCACAACCAAAGTCAATGAATTTTACCTTGAAGGGACACAGTTTGTGATTCACAAGCATTATGTTGTCTGGCCTAATGTCTGCATGAATGATTTGTGATCTCATTAAGATATCAAGACCTTTGAGCAGCTGTCGCATGACAATTCGAATTTCAGATAGAGACAGTGGCTGCCAGTATCTCTCAATCATAAAATCTTTCAGGCTCATGTCCAGCTCCTCAAACACCAGACACATGGTGTCAAGGTGATTGAAAGATTCCAAAAAATGCACAAAGTATTTTTTGTCTGTGTCAACTTCATTAGCTATTTGTATGGACAACCTTTCTGTCTCAGCATAAACCTTTTTTGAAACAAACTTGATCACAACCCTGTCTCTTTTGTTTAATTTTATACAGCTGAAAACTCTCCCAAATCTCCCCTGTCCCTTCAAGTAGTTCACCACGTACTTGTAAAATCTACCACAAACAATATCGAACTGCTTTATCTGCAAGTTGCTTTTGTTTGCTTTGTTCTGCTTTGGTTTGTCTTTATTCTTTTTGTCCTTGTTTGGTTTGTCTCTCTTTAGTCGTGTTAAAGTTTGGCCCATTTTGCACTCTTTTTAAACTTCTCAAAAAAACAAGTGCTTTACTAATTCACCTCTTCTGGTCTGTCTATGCCGGCATCCTGATGATGACGTCATGACATTCCGAACACTTTAATCTCCCGATGACGTCACGGCGTCACGTTATGTACGCACTTTGCTGTGCTGTGACGTTTGTTTTGATTATGGGGGGCGGTGAAGTGCTTGTCCCTCGCTGACCACCGTACCACTATTTAATTACACGTCAACTTAAGGCGGCTGAATACAGCCCACCTGAGGTCAGTGTTTCCAACTTAGCTGGACAGACAGTAGAGTCTCTGTGCTGCAAGTACGGTGTCAAGTACATTTATCTGTTGGCTCCGTTTCAGTGAAAATGGAAAATCTAAAAATATACTCATGACGTGACTTAAGTTGTTATTTCCTCTATTATTTTCTAAAGTGAATAGTCATTTGTACTGTAAAGTCACACTGCCTGTTCAGTTTTCTTCGATAAATAGTAGAATACCTCTGCTGTTTTTACATACAAATACACCATCGATACATAACAAATGACAAGAATATTGATGTTCATCCATTTTCTGTATCACAATGTGTAGCCTACCAGTGATCACGCAAACACCTCCTCCCTACTCCATCCCTTAACCCCAACACTCCAACCCCACTCCCCTCCAAACACCCAATCACCCTAAAGAGGGTAAATAAAGAATATAAACGAGCTATTGCTTGCATTGTTGATTAATCTGATAATTATCTTATCGACTGATCGTTTAGTCAGAAAATAGTGGAAAATGCCTTTCTCAATATAGGAGACGTTCAGGTGTCTTGTTTTGTCGGACAGACAGTCAAAAACTCAAAAGGAATTCATTTTACAAAAATGGAAAGCAGAGAAAAGGAGCAAGTCCTCTCTTTTGAGAAGATGGAATAAGCAGTATTTCTTCTTGAAAAATGACTCAAAGGATTAATCGATTATCAAAATAGTTGCCTTACACTGAGAGTGAGCCGTTCACCTGTAAAATGTGAGAATATTAGTTTAAGTTGAAAATCGCTGCACAGCTATTTTCCCTCTGCCTCCCCATGCATGCTGTCCACATAGCGACACTAACACCTGTTGACGAGTTACTGGTAGTGCAGACTGACATGACAATGGTAATTAGTACATTGGTCAACAAAGACATAAATTGGCTTTAAATAAAAACTTTGTTTAGTACGAATACCAAAATAGAGTGCTGGTAATATACAGTAAATGTAGGTAGGCATGCCGGACACCCCCGATAATAATAATAATTACTTTATTTAGAAAGCACCTTTCAAAACAAAGTTCAAAAGTGTTTCACAGTAAAAAATAATAATAAAGATAAAATCCAAGATATAAAACAAGATAAAATAATTTAAATAATTACAACAAATACCATCAGTTAAGAAAAAGCCATAACATAAAAATGAGTTTTAAGAAGAGATATGAGAGGACACTAAGTTCGCCTGCCTGAGATCCTCAGACAGTACTTTAAAACACACACGAAGAAGTTTGAGAGTTTAAAGGGTATTTATTGATAATTAAGGCACAACGGTACATCAGCAACACAGAGCTGATATTTCAACACAAGTAACAGTGAAAACTTCTTCATGGCTTGTCAGTGCAGGGCAGTAGTGTAGTCGAGGGCATAGTCCGGTATTTGGAATTTATCTTTTTTTTCTGGGTAACAGAGTACAGTTGGTGAGGCTAGGCAAAGTCATACAGGATACGTTATTGAATTCCATTAATGTATTAGAATAACAAATTCATGCATAGAATAATTAGAAAATATTCCAAATATTACCATGGATAATTAAAAAAGCTGTTAAGTATGCTGACTAATGTCACCATATGCACCCTATCATATTTGCGTTCCTGCACAGGAATATGAGCTTATCGACAAAATGTACCTTCTCTTACAGAAAGTATTCAAGTATTGCAATTAACATTTGACTATTAATCAATACACTCTGCTATTTATTGATTTTGTTATCACACAATACACAGCTGGTCAGCAGTACCTCAGCGACCTCTGCACCCCAGGCACGAGCTGCACTGCTTGTTAAATACAGAAGCATGTGAGTGATCAACTCACAAACAGCCTGGTTCCACTCAAAGTCAGGTGGTTAAACAACAGATTAACAATCAGACACATTCTCTTTGGCGGCAAGACGCACATGCAGTCCGACTATCACACAGGCACAACATATATAACCATATATAACTCCATACACTTGTTCGATTTATCTCTATGCAGAAAAATTGCATATCAAGGACAAGGATTTTTGTCACGTTTCTCAGAAAACTTCATAAACACCCTGATACAGCTTTTGTGCACAAGAATAAGGCCACTTCAGTTTAATGTAATGCATCCTGGTATGTAACCTACCAAAGCAGAAAACAACACACCTGTGTTTATCATTTAAAAATGCACCACGTGCAATACAAGTTAATACTCTTTCCCTGCATGCTTCTAACCACCCTTATCATCGTTACAGTGAGAAGTGATAATTTAATTTATATTGAACAGTCTTGTTAAAAATCACACATTCATGCTTTTCCATGTCTGTGAGAGGCAGAGCTAAATGTCAACATAAATTAATTTGTTATTCTGATTACTGAGAGGAATTTGAGAATGTCTTTAGTTATAACAAAGAGGAAGCATTGTATCTAACGATCCTGCACAGTCAGTTTTTGCTTAAATATACTTTTTTTTTTAATTCACTGTAATCCTCTTTTCTCTATTTTAGAGAATAGTCTATTTCAATTTGAGTCTTTCATTACCTACTACAATCTGACCACTCTTGAGATTCTCAGTGACAGTTTTGGCATTTAGGATGACATTTCTGATTGTTGACGTTGCAGCGACATCCTCCACTGGTGTCTCCAGGACCCTTGGGAAGGATCAGAATAAGAGTTATCAAACCTTTGAGTTACCTTGTAAATAAAAACTTGTTTTGGCTGTATACCTTTATTAGGGCTGTAACTTTATGACATATTGGAGAGACAATAATCAGATTTTTGCTAAAAAAAGGGTGAGTCTGACAAAGGTTTATGAATCATACTTTCATTCCACAGATGTAGCCCATCAACAGAATGTGGTTCCTAAATGATAGTTTACAAATTCTGAGGGTGTAGGAGATCTGGTAGGTACATTTGGGAAGAAATATGCCATGAGCAAAGGAAGGAAGGATTTCTTACCAAAGGCCCCCAGCGGGGTCCTCTGGTTACCCAGCAGATCTCAGTGTGACAGACAGTGCAGCGCAGCCAATCACATCCATCCCTCTTCTGCACAATGATGCCACACTGGGGACAGTGCATTGCCTCCCCTGACTGCACAAGAGTCTGTGAGACAGAAAATGAGAACAAAAATGTAAGAGGGAAGAAGAGAGAAAATGAGATAAGAGGATCTGGTAGGTGCCAGTTTCTGTTCTTTCTGTAAGCACGTGGAATACAAAGCCATCTATCTCTGAGTTATAACATAATCCATCTCTGCACTTAGACATGGATTAGCTATACTATTGACAAGTCCTTCTAATACTGTACATGTGATAGCAGTTCCAAAAACAATGATAGACAGTTTAGAGGAGGTCTCTCTTTCTCTTTATACACACATACACAAGTGCCTATTACAGCTCACCTTGAGTAGATGTGTTGTCCTCCTGGCAGCAGAGTCATTTATAGCGCGGGCTGCAAGATCATCCTGGTATTGCTTACAGTTCATTCCTTCATGAATAGACTGAGGAGAAAAGAAAAATTAGTAACAGGGTTACAAAAAGATTTTTGGTGCATAAAGATAGAAACATTTCTGTCTTTAAAGAGCAGTTAGCCTGAGGGGGCCAGGCCAATTAAAAACTGTGTGACTACTCTCAAATGTGTAAGGTCACTTGTTTCTTTCAAAGGACTTATTATTATTAATTAGCTTTGACTAATTGATTAGCGCGTGGTACAATCTTTACCCCCATTTGTACCATGGTTGTGCATACAATCTCATGAGTACAGCAAGACAACTTCCTAGAAACTATGGGAGCAAATGATCAAATACTGTATTATTTGTATGTATATACTCTATATATTTCCTACCTTGCAAATCAGGCAGTTGTGTTTCCTGCAGACGGGGCAGTGGAAGACATTGACTGTGTCCTCGTACACACACCAGCCCAGGCAGTCTGGAGTGGCACAGTGGTAGCTGCCCTCACATCGAGACTCTGCCACTGATAGACCTCTTTGCAGCCAGCGCTCATACTCCTCTACTGACACCAACTGTAAAGGAGAAAGGGGGAAAAAAATGTGGAGGACTAGATAACCCTACTAACTAACTAACCAACCCTAACACTAACACTACTAACAGGTTCTAATCTGAGTTGCAAAGAAAACAAACGCAGATGAACACTGTATGTCCAGCAGCTTGATTAGCTGTCATTTCAATGCCTATGTTCTACATTTCATCGACACATCTTGCTCTTCAAACAGAGGCTACACTTAAACCATTGGCTGTCTTCAGCAGTCCTGGTTAGATCACAGCTTATTGTTTAACATTTAGCAGCTGGAGAGGTTGGCTAACTGTTGCTTCATGTTAGCTGAAGCAGCTGGAGGCTGTCCACAGGGAGAAAAGCCAAAGTCTCGGCTGAAAACCAGTAGCAGAGCAGTAGCTTCAGCTTCTTGGCTGGTGTTGACAGTGTTGAAAGGAGCTTTTCTTGCTAAATTAAAACATAATGTACAGTAAGATTGATTTACATATTCTGATGCTTTAGGATGCTAATGCTACATGCTAATACACCAGTTAGATAGGTACTGTATTTTACGCTGGTGTATCAGAGCAAATACTTTGTTGGTGTAACTCACAGCTCTGATCTCCCGCTCCTGCAGGGAGCAGGTACAGGAATAAGTATCATCTCTGTAGGGACAGGACACCTCCGGCTCCTCACTCAGCATGATGACTGAGCGTAAACACTCCCTGGGCACAAACATGCAGACACAGACAGGTCTGAATCATGAGAAACATTCAGGATATTCCCACCAACAAAAGCAGTGAAGCCCCTCTCTGAGCTACACACCTGCTTCTTTCTCAAAACCCTTTCCCCTTTTTCTCCCTCCATTGACCTGACACCACCTTTCAACCCGTTCATACATCTTCACTCTTTCTGCTCTGTTTTTTTTATATTGCCCACCACCTCCTGAATCTTACCTGCAGAAGCAGTGGAGACACTCCCTCAGTAGGACCCCCTCTCCAGGCTGCAGGTCCATGTAGCAGATCCTACAGTCCACAGACTCTGGGTTAGGTAGCAGTTCCTGACCGTCCATCATCACCAGCCGGGCAAAATTCTCCCTGCGCTCCTCTTCCCTTGCCTGGGACAAGGGGTGGTGTTGTTGGGCGGGTTAACAATATAATCCGGAAACTATTTCTCTTCAGTTTTTGTTACAGGGGCAGCTAAATTTACAATTTTTCACATGCAGACACACACATTGTGTATAAACATTTTATTTTTATCCGTTTCACAGAGTAAATACAATTAAGAGTGCAAAATTAACAAATAGGCTAATACATTCAATTCAGTGGCAACCTCTGCTCTTGAGTTCATTAAAAAAAGCCACTTGATGCTGAAAGGCAACAATGACTGTAGTTATCCATGGTCAATATAAGGAAGAGTCTTTCATAACCTTCTCACTGGAGCTTGACCAATACATATTGGCGGGGGTATGTACCACAAAGCGAGATTAGTGGGTTAGCCAGCTATCTCTGGGCTTCACTCAGGTTTTCTGATGTCATGAAGCTGGCTCACTTTTAGCTGTGGCAGATCACCATGGTAACCTATGCTGCACAGCTAACCTGCCTCAGGGCAGGAGGAGGTTAACGTCAGAGGATTAGATCAACACCTGTAAACGGCCCAAACACTGACTAATCAACTCAGTGGAAATACGGAGTCATCATTCCTACAGGATCCTGACAGGGACAAAAGAGTTTACTCCATTACTACAGCACAGAATAAGATGAGGCAACTCTGTGATGATAATTGGAAAGAAAAACTATACCCTCTGTTGTCTTTTATAAGAAAAATAATCCACACACTCTTATATATTTCCCATGATTATCTACATGATTAACTACTTTTCTTCTCCTCTCTGTCAGTCTGACTTGCTTCAAACTTTTTTATGTGCATCACATATTCATAATAGTTTGTTCATCATCAGACATAAAAACAAAAAAATACTCCCTCTATACTGACATATTGTATATAATAATTCCCATGCTAATTGATAGCCTTAGCTTCAATTTAATATTTGTTTATTTGTGTTTCTACAGCTTGTTTTCCTATTCTAGATTATACTGTTTACATTACCTTGCTGAATATCACTTTCTGCTACCACTATAACAGAACTTCCCCGCAGGTATCACTGTTTAATCACATTTCATATTAAGTACTTCACTCATGGTTTGGATGATGTCGCTTTTAACAACTCTGCCTCTTTCACGTTAACACGCTCGTTGCTGGATAGGAAAACCCAGTTAGCAGAACCAGCTGATAACCAGCTTCGTGATGCCGGCTATCCAGTATGGCCAATGTTAGGCGCAGTGAAGCCAGGTGACCCCAAGAGAGCCAGAATAAGTTGAACTCGCTTCATGATACAGGTCCCAGGGCCAAAAATGTTCATTATTATGTGACAAAAAATCCCTGTCAGTTTTTTTTTTAACTCTCAAAATGTCAATATTGGCCTCTGAAGTCCAGTATCTGCTAGGTTCTACTTTTCCCAAGAACAGAGTTGGCACATTTTCATAAAATGTAAAATCAACTGTTCTCATTCAGTTTCTCTCTGGAGGACCTCATGAAGATGCAAAACACTGGAGCCAGAGATGCACCTATGCCACCAACTGTATTGCTTATTTGGCCAATACTAGGCTGCAATAAGGCTTAAATAGGCTTCAGAGATTCTAGAAATAACAGAACCATATGCCTTCAATTCCAGCATATAGACGTGCATATAGACATTGACATTGTGCATGATGATTTCTTATGTGGTTTAAAAGTGAGTGTCCGATGAGTGCAACGAAAATGGTGCTACAAATTCAAACTGTCTGTGAATGAAACACAAATAAACAGTATATGTATGCCTGTGTCTGTGTGTGTTCAGTAGTCCTGGTCCAGGTTATACAGGAGTGAGTTGTTTTGAGCCCCAGCACTCCTCAGCACCTCTCTTCTCCCTTTCTCCTTCAAAAAAACAGAGACAGAAGAGAAGAGAGTCAACCTGAGAGAGCCTGTAAATTTGAATTCAGTTGTCAACTGTGAATCAGTTTCATACTTCCCTCTCCTTATTGTAGTATTTTGTCCAAATTGGAGCCCCGTGTTGCCTTGTGCTTTTTTTTTAAATTATTATTATTATTATTTTTTTTTACAAAATCTAATTTGACCCAGGCTTGTTGTTGAACCCTTCTATGTATCTGTCAACAAATGGTACGCCAAAATAAGGTTTTACTCTAAGTATATATGGGTGAAAGACATAAGTATATGTAAGACTGTGGGTGCATGGTATGCTCAGTGGTACAGGTGCGAGTGTGTTTTTCTTACCTGCTGGTACTGTCTGATAGCCTCCTTCTCCTGCTGGATCCGTCTGAGTTCCAGTGCGTCAGGTCGATATCCGCCTGGGATGACGTAGTTCTCAGGGCGGTTTGTACTGCAGATCTCACAGCCCGGCCGTGTTGGTTTGTTAATGTAAGTGCAAGAAGGGCACGACCAGCCCTAAGGCACATAGTAGTGCTTTTACTCTTTGTTCTTGTTGAACTTTATCATTCATCTTTTCAGTATTATGTCTATTATGTTTTAAAGTGTGAGAAACAGCAAAACATGCAACTTATGTCTTATCAAATTACTTTTCTTATGACATATTTTATCAAAACACTGACCATTTTGAACAGCATGTGAATTTGAACATACTATAATTAAACTACCACCATAGCTGCTGTCTATTACCTGGGTGGAGGCTGTGTTGGGGCTCAGTGCTTCATTGAGCTGAGGCATCTCTAGCTTGATGAGATCTCTGATCTCACAGATGTTTCCTCTCTCTGACACACCTGAAATATTTAAGGAGAAAAGAAGTATCTAATAAGCAACCAGTAAACACCTGCAAGTGAATTTGTGTGTGCATTATGCTTATGTGTGAATGGCTTTGTGTCTCTACGCATGTGATATATGTAGGCCTACAGTATGCTGGTACAAACCCTCCTACACTAAAACAATTCACCGTGTGTTCTACTGACCTCCTTTGGTTTTTTTTTTTTTTTTTAAATCCATTACAAATAGGTGTAAAAGAAGCAACACTGCACTGTCAAATGTAATAAACAACATCAGAATATTACAATTTCTATGAGATTTTATTACACGGATAAGCACATTTAAATTCTTCTATTCTTACTTTTCCCATTACTGTGCACTGTTATATTCTTGTATGGGCAGACACAACACTAAGGTGGAGAGGCAACGTGTAGCAGGGGTTGATCCCTTTACATTCAGTTTGAGTAGAATTACACTACTTTTGATACAACTAAAAGGACTGTGGTGTTATAAACACATGGGCTGTAACAATACATTGGACCACATTGTATTTTTCAATGCAAAGTTCTCAATTCAATGGGGTTGCGGTGCTAAGATAAAGCTACTTCTACTACATACTACTAATTCTTTCTGCTTAATTGAAATTTTATTAAACTGTGACACCACAATCATGTATAAAATTAATTCTATCAAATCAGCTGTACATCTCTGTTTTCAGTGGATCCTTAAAACCACTGAGTTTATGACTTACAGAGTATAGTAAAAATAAAGCAAATAATAATGTCATAAATAAGTAACCCAGTGGGTTTAGACTTTTTATAGGAATTAATGGTGATAGAAAACAAATTACAAAGCAAATCTGATCTGACAACTGTGACAAAACCACATGTTAATGCCCTCACTCACCAGTATTGCTGCTGGTATGGAGTGTCGGAGGCAGGGTGGTGTAAGGCCTCCGGTCTAGAGATGAGGGGCCATTTGCAGAGGTAGCAGAGATGGGAGGAGTGGGGAGAGACAGAGATGGAGGACTGAGAAGGAGGGCACTCTCCTGGTCCTGCTGGAGGACTTGGAGGGTCAAGCGAGCATGACGGGCTGACAGGAGGTACAAGAAGGCTGTGTCACCGTCCTGATGAACCCCATAAGAGGCCAGAGAGCGCTGGTTGGTGCATAGACACTGGCCAATCACCCAGCGCTGCACCCACGGGTGAAAGCCATACTCAAGAAACATCTGAGGTGGTAGAAAACCAAAGAAAGAAAGACCTTTTAGATAAGACTGATAGTGATTCTTTAAGCCCTTTAAGGCAAATGTGATTTGTGATTCTGGGCTATATAAATAAAATTTACTAACTTGATTTTTTCAGGACACAAATGAAGAAGCAAAGCATTCTTCAGACTAACCTGCTGTTTCAGCGCTGCAGTAGTCATATGTGGGAAAACTTTCACAGTGACACAACAGGATGAAGAAGAATCTTCAACTACAACAGCCAAGCTGTTAGATAAGATGAAACAAAAGCCATTAGCCACTTTGTATAAATGGTGTAATAATCTACTTTATTTTACATTTTAAAATTAAACAATTATTGAACAATCATATTTTTTTAAATGTGAAAATCATAACTAATAATGATGACACTCCTACTTGATTTCTGTGTCTTCATAGTCTCTGGCAGAGGGCTGAATCTTGAGCGTGGCATGTTGTCGGGCGAGCGTGGCAGCAAAGACAGAAGCAGACTGCATGTCACCTGCTTCTATGGCTTGGGTCAGCTCTATGCAGGTTTCCTCTACAGATTGACACACACACACACACACGGACACACACGACAGTAAAAACACCGACAAGCCCACACAGGTGAACATATGGGCAAGTGTTTGCAGAGGATGTTGCCATATCTCCAAACAACCACTAGGGGGCTAACAACGATTCAATGAAAGAGAACCCAAACCAGATCAGATAACAATTCATGTTGGCAGGAACATGTTCGGTGTACACACCTGTTCGTTGCAAGGCCAAGCTTTTCTGAAGATCGAGACCATCCGGGGGACGCTGTGGACCATTATCTTGAGGGGCGACTGCCAATTAAGAAATGTTGAAAACCAGAAAAAAAAAGCATTTAGATAAACAGATAGAAAACACAAGAAAGAGACCCGCAAGACACATTCAGCTTTTCCACATTCTACAAAAGACCTCTCCTATTGTCTAATTTTGCTCTGTCTGTAGCTGTAGACTGAAATCTTTAACTGTTCGTCTACATTAATATTGTTGCATCTTGTCTTGAGATACTTTTGTAGAACAGAAAGGAACATAATAAATAACAAGGCAAATATTTCCTTCTGATCTCTTGTGTTGTTTTCGTCTGAATGACACAGTGAGCACTGTCTCTGATCTTAGCTCATTTATCTGATACATTATCATGCTGCGTCGTAAGTTAGACCACAACTACAGGGAGAGCAACTGTTAACCCCTGCCACTATCCATTCAGTTAGACTGTTAAAATGATTATCCCTGCTGCCACAGGGATAATTATGCTGTCACTTCCAACACTGATTCCATATACTTTATGTTGGTTTGTATTAGGGCTGCAACTAATGATTATTTTCATTATCGAATCATCTGTTGATCATTTTTTTGATTAATCGATTAGTCGTTGGTCCATAAAATGTCAGAAAACCAAGGTGACGTCCTCAAATGTCTTGTTTTGTCCACAACCCAAAGATATTCAGTTTACTGTCACTAAAGAATTTGAGAACATTTGAGAAGCTGAAATCAGAAAATTTTCTCTTGAAAAAAAAAAAAAAGACTCAATCGATTATCAAAATAGTTGGCGATTCATTTAAAAGTTGACAACTAACCAATTAATTGACTAATTGTTCAAGCTCTAGTTTGTATACCAGGCAAGTCAGTCCAAAAAACCAACCTCTTGTACATAAAATTAGGTCCCTCTGTTTAACTACCAGCAGCCCAGACAAAAATGTCTTCTATATCTTCCTGAAGTATCCCAAAAGCCACAGCTGCAAACTTAAATAGTCATCCATAACTGTGCAATTTTGTATAAATATCATTATGATGGCAGCCCAAAGTGGCTACAATATTACTAGTTTTTAATCATTCCACAAATTTTTTTACTTTCTTTCATTTTTCTTTTCTTTTACTTTATTATTCACACACATGTGAGTAAGTAAACAAGGGCTTATTATGTAAGTAAGCACAGACCAAATTATTGAAATTCCCTCTGAAGCCAAAATATGAAGTTTGGTTACAGTGGTTGAGATTGACGGCAGTGATGTTAACAAGCATCGAGCAGGGCAATGAAAAGCTCTTTTGTTCAAATAAATAAATAACCAGTTTGATACGTTTAGCTCAGTTTGCACAAACTAAGTTCATTACAGGGCAAATGAAATCCACCAATTGAGAATACATAACAGGGGTTTCTTATAAAATTGTACTGTAGGTTTGAAAAGGCTCATAGGACCCTGTTACAAGTATGAAGTATCTACCTTTTCCCCACCTTTTTGCTGTGTTGTTATCGAAAAGAACAATGAGTATTTGGCAAGAAGGACAACTGACCTCTGTGTGCTTCTCTCAATGAAGACATCACAACTGTAGCCCACTCCTGGGCCTCCTGCTCACAGCGGAAGTTGAAGCTGATGCGGTCATGTGGAGGCACTGCCAAACTCAGTTCGTGGCACTTTGGTGACTTCACCTCATAGTTAACTGTCCCCAAATCAAACTCAGCTATGGTCTGGAAAAAGAAGAAAAAAGAGAGCAAGAATGAGAGGAGATGAAATAGAAAGAAATGGGGAGCGTAAATTAATCATAGGTTACATTATGCTAAAATGGCAGCTATGAGCGTCACTGCATGTGTGCACTTGGTTTGGTAAAAACATAATTTTAACATTCCATTATACTGTAACTAACTTAAATATAGATGCACTGTTACAGTATCTAAGAAAATGTCAAACAGTAAAACAAATATGAATTATCCTGTAAATGTAAAAACTATAATGCTTTAAGAAAATGCAATTAATGAAAAACTAAAATGATGAATGAAGATAAAGGCTTTGCATGGAACTTTCCCAAGCTGCTGAATTGCACTGCATCATACTGAGAGGAGTTTCTAATATTTTCCAACCAAATTTATGAGTGTAGACTAAATATTCAAAACACTTTTTAGTGCAATGCGATATAATTCGGCAGCACTGCAAACCACAGCCTCCAACATGACCATAAAGTTAAACCAAAAACAGTTTCTACAAATTATTAACTGCATGAATGTAGGATTTATCACAGAACTGTGGTATTAGACTGCATCAGTTTTTAGCTTGGTGTACTTAATACACTGGGACTGAGTGTAGCTATAATAACATATGTGGAATAACTGACAAAGATAAAGGCTCTGTATGTAACTTGGCCATGTAACTGTCAGAAGTGACCAATAATCAAAGACCAGTTGATTGCAGGCTTGATAGCACAATGTATAATACTTTCTTTGCATTTTCTAGTAAGAACAGGGTTCAGCCACACATCAGCACCCTTTTTCTAACCTGAAGCTCGGGAGCCCTCCAAGGGGTCAGAAGCTATCTGAAGGGTCCCTTGATGATTAATAGTTTTACCTCTTCAGGCCAGTAAAAATATTTAAATATACAGATATACAATATACAAATTTACAGCCTGTAATGAGAGGTCATGCTTAGAGATTGCTTTGTGCTACAGGGTCCCAATCAATGCTGGATTAACTGCTCCATCGCGCCCAAACCTCACGGGGCCCAAAAACTCCAAGTTAACAGTGTGGCAATGAGTTTGAGGATATTGCAAGTTAATTTGATAATATGTATTGATTTACCCAATCTTGAGGGCCTGTCTTGTAGAGGGAAATATTATACCTTTATTATTTCAGTTGATATTATGCTTACATGTTGCATACTCCTTAATAAACATAAAACAAATTACCACAAACTAACTGAAACACAGCAAACTGTGAGCCAGATGAGATCAAATCAGATGTGGGGTAGTCTGCTTTGTTCTCAGGTCCAGGTTACAAAAAATAATGCATAGAAAGTGAGATTATTTTTGCCCCATGGCCTCCTTGTGGGTTAACCTGGTCCTGGTAACAAGCCAGTACATTTGGAAACCCCTGCTCTGGGTGGTCCCCATTAAAAGTAAGTTTTATTGCACCATATATCTACACACCAAATCCTTGCACTGAGTATGGAGTCGCATCTAACATAAAAAGTCTTCCTTTGTACATGTTTTCATGTGTTCCCCACTCAAATCACACATCACAACAAACCCAACACTACTGCCGCCATGCTGCTGTGAACTCACCACACTCCGGCCAGTCCCGCTACTGTCCTGGAGCGACAACCGGAATTCCCCGGATTTCCCCGGGTCCATGCTAAGCTGCAGGCGGAGTGACTCATCACCTGCCCCCGGAAGACACAGCGGCCGAATACCAGAATGGCACACCGACACCCGAACCGACATGAGGACGGTTTGGCAGCCAAGTTGTGACTGCGAGGCCCCATAGTGACTGGGGAGGGCGGCGGACTGGTCCGGTGTGTAGCCAGGGGTGTGAGTCCAACCGCCTGAACTCAGCGACATCCTGCCAACAGATTCATGTAGAAAACAAACACACGGTTGTCCGGGTTGTTCACCTCCCGTCCCACGCTGTTACCTGCCCTTGGTTTGAGTATCCTTTCACGATATTCCTCACATTATATCGTGTCGCTGGATATTTAATAGCCACACTGACAACAGGAAGCAAGTGCGTAGAGTCTGACAACTGTTTGGAGCGACTTCCAAAAAGTGTAGTTCAAGCTAGGTTTCACTTCTCTCTTCTTCCGTTTTCGCTATAGCGTCGTTTCAGGCAGATTTAGTGTTTCTTTTTGGCTGCGGAGCACTAGCAGTATTCTTCGAGGTATCCCATACCTTTCTAACACCAAGGTTTTTGACAATAGTTTGATTCTGGTAACGCTGAGTATGTTGTTGGTGCGTATGCTTTCACTTCATTTCGCGCATGCGTTGCTTGTAGGCTGACGTATGCCGTTGTAATATTCATGAAGGTTGTTGCTTTAATTAGATATGACAAATGAGCTGTGTAAGCTCCCCTGTTAGCTGACTTTTTGTTAATATTTGAATGTCTGGCAAATGTGCTGCTCCTCAGACGAGTGTTTTAAGCCTGTGGTTTCAGATGCCTTTTTATATACAGTATGTGTGTGAGTGTGCACATATTTTACCACAAAGGGGCAGCAAAGCACTAAATGTCCTACTTTCTCTTCATAATAATTCTGCTGAAATCTGTTCTTGACATCTTAAAAAATACATAAAAACATTTGATCAGCTAGTAAAATATGATGTATTTTTTTTATAGATTAAACCGCCTGGCAGTATAAAGCAGTCAAAATTAGTTCCATTTCAACCTGCAACAACATTAAAATGCTGCTTACATGCTTTTAATGCATCAATACTTCTAATCCAATAGTATATAAATAATACAACACCCTGAATGGGGCCCCTCTGCATAAGTACTTTTAATCCTTAAAATATATTTTGATGATAACATTTGCACTTAAAATAACAAGACTAACAAAGTACTTTTACATTGTGGTGTACTTTTGTTTAAATAAAAGAAAAGTCTTGTGTCCTCCCTTCTCTTCTTAAAGAATTTGCTGAAATCTGTTTTTGACATCCTTTTTTTAAATCTTTTTTTATGACCCATATCAGTATTTCTATGCTGTAACTTGTAGCCTCCATTTTAATTAAACTTAAAAATATATATAGAAACGTATGTAACTCTAGCACTAATGTTTAGCCATCACAAAACAGAATACTTCCTTTGCTGTATACAGTTATACTTTATTAAAAATAACATGCCTGAAAAAGTTGTTTACCACTATAAATTACTAGCACATCAAATATGTCTTTCACAGCAGCAGTTTAATGCATAATATTAGATTAATAGGACTGGTGACCTAAGCTAAATGAAATTCAGCTGAATCATTGATTTTATAATTTACACTAGTGCTTTTCCTAATGTGAAAAAGGTCTCTGTCATTGTAAACTTACCCAGTCACTTCATTCCTGTTGTGTGGTGTTTCTAAAGATGCTGAAGCTGTACACATCATAAATTCAGAGGCCAGTATCATCCAGATGACCCAGGTGGGACTTGAACCCACAATCCCCAGCTCCGGAGGCTGATGCCTTATCCATTAGGCCACTGGGCCACAATGATGATGTCACATTATTTTAATTTGATGGGCTGCATCTGTGTTGCTATCAAACTCTTTAGGTCCCAAAGCAAAGCCTTTTTTATCCTTGTAACTACTGAGATGTGTGTTTGCTATTGTGAAACGTTCACATTTAAGGAACTAGTAAAATTGCAATCTAAATGCAAACTCTGAATGAAATCCTACACCAATAGAAAATACCTTCCCAATTGAAGCTTTTTTAAGAAAGAGGGTCAACCAAACATGGTCAATGAATGTCCCGGCCCACGCACTCTGTAGGTCACGAATTACAAGGCAATTAACAAAATATACTGTAGCACGTAAAGGGAATGATTTAGCCCACAAAGCTTAGCCGGTTCAAGCTGTTAATCATTCTGCATGCAGGGTTTTCTCAATCAATACCACATTGCTCAGGGCCCTCGTGTCTCACAATAACAAAGAAATATCCTCTTTGAGCTTTATAGTAGATAGTAAGATCATGCCATCGTTTTTATGAATGAAATACCTTTACTCAGTTGCTCTTTATAAATACATAGGACGTGATTCTTCTGTCGCGATCCCTGTGACTTGACCGGTGATCCTCTGTGCCTCCATTCACAGAAACGCTGATGACACAGGCGATGAAGCCTTTCAATCAGGTGCTGATGAGACCGTGATGTTATAGTTTGAAGAGGAGGAACCAGACACTTGTCAGAGGCAGCATTGTGATACAAAAAAACAAATCTTAAGCAGGGACAATGTGGACTGACCTAAGCAGTGTAACTTTGAATCAAATAAAGAGATTTCAACTCATATTATCGGTCTGTAACTGAGCATATAATTCTGTATTCTGTTCACATTTATTTGTCTCATGAGTTGCAACAAAAGGCCACATTTTACCCACAAAACAGGGATAAACTGTTTCTGAATGTATTTTCTGCATTTTTGCACAGCACCAAACCTTTCACACCTGCCTGTGACATCTAAGAAGCAACAAATCACACACTCCCCACAAAGGGCTCCCCATCATAAATTGAATTAGTTTCATGGATTCTTCCATGTTGTGGTGATTATACATCCTCAGGTACTTATCTTCTCATTATTGCAGCCATATACTCTCCCACAGGCAGTGCTCGTGTCGGAATCATACCATCTGATCTCCATCCATGACAAAATTATAGCTGCCCTAATGTGTGGAGGAGAACCAAAGTGCAGCCCTAGGGTGGATCTGTGTACATGCACTTGCACACATGGACACACACATACAACCTTTTACATCACGTTATAGGACAATGACATTATTCCCATATTCTTTTTTTTTTTTTTAGATGATGATGATATTGTATAGTACATGGGAAAGGTTTATTTCAACTGGATCATAAAGATTCACCCACTAAAATACATATTGTAAGGAAACTGACATCAGATATTAGTGTCGTATTTTGTGATCTAAAATCACTTTTCTTCAACATACACACAGTACAAATGTTCACATTTATACACTAGGTATATTGTCACTACTGTGTTAAAATGCCACATGTAGCTAGAGCTGCAACTATTTATTTTCACTATAGATTAATCTGTTGATTATTTTCCCGATTCATCTATAAAATGTCAGAAAACAGTGAAAAATTCTGTGATGTCTTCAGACTGCTTGTTTTGTCTGATGGCCACTCCAGAACTCATCAATATTCAACTCACCATCATGTAAGACAAAGAAAAGCTGCAACGTTTTCACATGTGAGAAGTTGGTACCCGCAAACATTTAGCATTTTTGCTTGAAAAAAAGATTTAAATGACCAATTGATTCAAAGCGATTGCTTTTCTGTCCATTGACCAATTGATTAATTGATTAAGCATTACAGCATTTAGCATTAGCATTACATCCACTGCAGAATTCATTGACTTAGTTTTGTGAAGGTGCCATGGGCACAACTAGTCATGGGAATTTATCAGCATTTGATTAAGCATGTATTCGTTCAATAAGTCACAAAAATTGTAGTTGAAAGGAATTAATTGATTTATTTAATTTGATTTAATGTTATGCACATCTTAAGGTTAAGCTCCATGGTTACACTGTCACGTAGTATCATGACCTTTACGGACATCGTTTTAGGCCCCAAGGCGACTTTACACCTGAATACACTTGAGTGGGCGAAGTTCTCCTCACCTTGGCCTCTCACTTGTGATTCATCACTGTTACCTCATGTACTGGTGGCAAGCATGAATTGACATGCACTTACAGTATATTTAAAGCCCTCACGCCTTCCTGAATCAGTTTGATATTGTGGTTTTGATGTCACCGATTTAAAATATTATCTTTCCAGCACTACAACACTAAAGCTCTAATCTGGCACTTCAGTATCAGACATTATATTTATATCTTAACTGTGTTATGAGAGCTTTGAATAGAAGGAGCGACTGTAGGTGCAGTGAGCTGTTTGCATTTATAATCTCGCTCTTCAGAGCTGATTATTATTAAGAAAGTTCCAAAAGTTTCGTTTCCGGGGACAAGACAGTCTGTTCAAGAATACACTGAGGTTTTTGCAGTAGCTGAATGTGTCCTGCCTTGCCCCTTGTAATCAAGCTGATTGATGAAAGGCAAATCAAGAAACGCCCACCACAGTTCCAGGTCACTGTCTGACAGGCCTACTTGAGGTGGTGGGTCTCCCCATGTTCACTAATTTAAAGTTGTCCACATGTCATTGACTTCCTGATGGACTGCTCTGCTGCGTGACAGGAAACATAACATCAGGAAAGCTCCAACACCAAACCTCCTTTCTCAAAGGGATGAGGGGGTTTAAAGACTGGGTGGACGGGAGGGGGGTGGGGGTGGGGGTGATGCATCCTGGAGTCTGGGATCACTGTGTGTGACATGACGTTCTTGATACATCATCCAACAACCACATAAGCAGCATGGATATATAAGCTGTAGCACACCTGCTCAACAATAAGGACTTCAGACCTCCGCCAGCTGACCTCAGCCTGTTAAACAAAGTTCAGGGTAAGGAGCTGCTGTTTACCTTATAGATTTCTTTGTTTTGTTTTTTACAAATTCACTGTATTGAATGCAAGATAATGAGGATACCATAAGTTATGTGTTTATGCCCTGGTAAATTTGTGTTAACTATTCTAATAGTTACAACTGTAAATGGGGTGAACAATTATAATATGAAATTGATAGACTAGAATAGCCCATGATAGTTCTAACCAGCTTAGGGACATATAGTGACAATTCTGAGTTTATAAAGGTCATCATAGTGTGTTTTAAATCAATTCAGTTTATATAATAATATTCATGTGTGAGCTTCTGGTGCTTAGTAATGAGGTTTAAATGACTTAATGCTATTTAATGACATTTTTTCATCTCTTATAAATAGTGTTCCTATCGGGAAGTACAGTTGTTCTATAATATTCAAAAGTTTTTTTTTTTTTTTTTAATGATCTTACCTGACTTAAATATATCTGGATGTCTAATTGTATCTGTTTCAGCTTTCTTTAACTGATATTTCTGTTTTCAGTGTCCTTAAACGGTGAGTGATACTTTACTGACCAGCGTCCCTCCACCCTTTGTAGTGCCTTGAGCGAGTCCGTCCACAGCATGCTGCCCGGGAGAGCGGCTGATGCCCGGCACTGCGTCCTGACGAGCCGCTGGCTGCCCGCAGCTCTGGCGCTGCTCCTCCTCCTCTCCTTCAGCTTCAGCAGCGCTCACAGCACCACGGTGGAGCACGACTTCCACATTGTTCACAATGTCGACAACAGAAGTAAGACCATTTTTATTTTTATTTTTCACAACCTGCAGAATTTGTTGAAGTAGTTTGGAGGGGTTTAACAGGCTAAAGGATAAGAGGCCAGACGTGTTTTAGCATATTCCTCTTCACAGTATGTCTGTTTGTGGCTTTTAAGGGTGAGTTCATCAAAAAAAAAAAATCCTTCTTCTTACTACTATTTACTATAAGATTTTACTTCTAGAAAGTATGTTGTCAGTTTGAAAAACCTCTCTGAATCTCAAGGGGTCATTTACAGCATTTAAGTATTAGCTATTTATTTTTAAAGAGAGAAGCTCAACATGTTTTATTTAGCTCAAAATAAGGAATATCCTCATCCACTAATGTGTGGCACACTGGTGTATCATGTAATCTACTATGTGTATTATTTTGTCACAATTTACTGTACAAAGAGTATGATTATTGCTGTATTCATTTTTCTTATTAAATAACAGTGGTTTCATTTAAATGTATATATTAATATATTTTGAATGATTTACTTGAGATTGCAGAGGTTGAAGGTTGCTCCTGTAATACACTGTCATTTCTTTTTATTTGTACTTTGTGTATCACAATGAATGACTTGGAATGAATGGAAGACCAACAAATCATTTCTCCATATAGTTCCTGAAAGTATCAAATCAGCTTAGAAAATCACTTATGTTCCCACAGACAACAGTAGACAAAAGTCTATATAAAGGTTGGAGTCAGATCTTTTAGGTTTCAAATTAAATCTATAATTCTGTTTAGTCTTTTCTTTTAACACTACAAAATTGACTCATTGAAGTTAAAGTATCATAAAAATCATCCTGTTTTCCGGCAGTAATGTTGGTCATATTAATCACTGCCGCTGATGTGCTTGTGTGGCGTCCAGGTCCAGAGATAGACCCATTCTGGTACGTGGGGCGTGGGGTGAGACCCATCGGGCGCTTCGGGAAGAGGCACAGCAGTGTGGAGGCTCTGGGCAGCAGGGGGGTGCAGCCCGTCGTCAGGACGTTGGAGCTGCTGCTCAACAGCCTCAGAAACAAGGAGAGCCTCGAGAAGGTGCTGGATGGGGAGGACAGGGATTGGTTACCATGACAGCGTGTCCTCCTCCGCTTCATCCACAAACTTAGAGTGTCTTCATTTTTTATCTTGATTGAGGTTATATACTCTTTTGCTCTAGATCTTAACTGTATTTCTCCCTGGCGTCTGTTATAAGGCCTTGGTTGATAGTATTCTTGATGAAATCACTCTCCAAATGTATCTATACATAAAAATGCATTCTATATTGATTAATAAACCAGGATGTTGTGATTATATCTGTTCATCACTTTGCCTGTAGCCTTCCTGTAACACACACTAAAAAAAAAAAAAAGCTTTAGGTTTGCAAATTTTATTCATTTTATAATACATTTGTTTTCCTCAGAGTACTGTGGCACATAGAGAATCTGTATTTTTTGCTTGTTAATATTTTCCCCAACATGTCATATGGATTGCAACGAACGATTGCACATTAAAGTGAATGCCCCCCTGTGGAGCTGTGCACAGTGAACCTCATTGTAGTCACTCACACTGGATTTAAACAAGAACAAAAGTAAGATTTGTTTTTAACTCTGTGTGAATCTCATCATTTCTGAGTATCTGGGACACAGTTACAGTAGTAAATTAAACTTCCTGTGTGAATCAAGCCTTACAAGTCATGACAATTGCACACAGTCTCTTTCACACAACATAGAAAGATTGGTCAACTATGATTGGGCAATTCATATATTATTCTGTATCATATCCATCTTTTCACACATATACATATTAACAAATTCTGTGATGAGATTATTAATTTTTTTTTTACATTAGAAAAATACAGGACACTGATGATTGGACCCTTGTGGCTGTGCTTCTCATGGAACATTTTACATCAATTGTGATAAAACCAGAAACATGCTTTTATACACCAACACCTCTGGAGAACAAGATTGACAAAAGTACAGGAAAAACAGAGATGTGAAAGGCTGGGATGAAAAGGTCACTAATAGAAATGGCAGAGCATTCATACAGAAGATCATTGCACCTTTTAGTTCAAGCAGTCTATCAGGAAATCCAACTCTGCTCTTAAGCTGTAACCACAGCAAAAAACCTTTGACAACCGCATGGCCAACTGAGATTCTGACTAATATAAGTGGTCACAGAGTAAAGAAAAATAACCCAAAAATGAAAGGCAATATTCTCAAATCTAGTGTTTAAGGAGTAAAATACAGTATGAATCGTACTAGCCGCTCCAAAAATGCCTGATGTCACCTTTGTTTATTTAACATTTACCATCGTCATTACTGGCAGAATATCAAATGGTAAATGCAGGCATACACTGAAAGCACTTTGAATCATCACACATGAGAGTCTGATAGGACTGGCTGAGGAGGGCTCCTTTGAGGAGAGAATAAAGCCTTTAATTTGCAATAGTACGTGTTTCAGTGGTATTGCATAAAAACGTTCAGTAAGTACAAAAATAAATTGCTTGTAACAAAATCATGGTTTCATGGCATTTGTTATATAGCCCGTCAGACTTCATTATGTAAAAATCTTTGCAATGTAACACAAAAGTTTGGACATGACCCAGCGAAGGGGAAACATGAAAATACCTTTTAGTTCAAATAAAAGGCCACGTTTGAAAGTAAACAAAGGAACTGACAGAGAGGAAGAAAATGACTTTAGGTTGAAGAATACTGTATGAGGGAAGGCTGTCAGACCAAAGCTGAATGTCAAACCTATGGAGATTTAGGTTGAGCCGAGTTTATCTGACATTCAGACATTAACCAAACCTTATTTTGACTAATTTCAATGTAAAAGCTCACAGCTTCCACATTAAGGCTGTAGTGTGTGTGTGTGTGTGTGTGTGTGTGTGTGTGTGTGTCTACTGAGGAGTTATTTCCTTTTCTAAATAAATGGGAGCGCACTTCCCCAGTAAGTCATTGCAGTTTGCATTTATTTAAGGAATAGTTGTTTTTTTGAACAGAGTCAGGGTAGCTGTTTTCCCTCTGTTTCCAGTCTTCATGCTAAGCTAAGCTAACAGGCTACACTTTTACTGAACAGAAGTGAGAGTGGTATCAATCTTCTCCCGTAACTCTTAGCAAAACAGAGGAATACTACCCAAAATGTCAAACTATTCCTTCAACTACTGAGGCTGTTTATAAAGAATGACAGATTTCTCAAGTGTGCTTTGTGTTCCATTATTGCCATCTAGCAATTTCAGTGGCAGGAAGGAAGGACAAAAATGTTTTGGTCTGATACTTTGCACATCTAAATACTATTTCCTGGTAAGTGCATACATTTTTTTAAATGGTTAAAATGTCAAAGGTGTTACAATCATTCCCCAAATGAGGATTACCATCTGATAGCTGTGGGTGTGAACAAGGACAATCATCCAAAAAAGCTCTGAAGGGGCTTACAGTATGATAAGATTCCTCATGACATTTCATTTGGTGAAAAAGAAGATGCAGTATAAAACACGGCTCAGCCTCTTTTTGGGACACTGAATCACAGAAAGTTTCACATGATTTTTCCACGTCGTCATTGTACAGTAACTCACGATACTCTTGCAGACAGATTAAAAAAAGGAAATGAGAGTTCTTTTTGTCTGTACAGATATTCTTTTTCACTTGGGTCATGAGGAGTGTTTGCAGATTTTTAAGGCAGAGACACTGACTGTTGAGTCATCCTTGCTTGATGATATGTGCATGGTGAGCAGGACAAAATGGAGGATAAAGTGGAAAAGAGGAAAGAGCCAGTCATGTCTTCCGTGAGTCATTTGACTGATGCGGTACCGTGCCTGGCTGAGGGCTGAGTGCTTGGTGGATCACACAGGGCAGGTGTTGGCCCCTGCTTGGCCTGGAGCTGGAGGCGACACTGGATCAAGGCACTGGATGAGAGGGCCCCCCGTCCCTGGGGCTCTGAAGTGGCCCTGAGGGACTCGTTGTGCTGCTGACTGTCACTGTGGCCGAAACACTTTCACCTGCTGCTCTGGCTCCAACTTTTCTGAAATGCAAATGCCCCCCCCCCAGCATTAAGCAAAGTAGCATTTTAAATCTTCCCAGCCATAGATTTAGAGCATACTGTATGATGCACTGATAAAAAACAGTACTCTAAGCTGGAATCAATGACATGATTACATGTCTTGGTCACTGATTTTACCCCATTGTCCTGCCTGCTGTCCGTATTTGGAGCTGTGCTGAAAAAGCCACCCTGAATCAGAGCTATTGTGTGGATGCTGGTGCAGAAAAAAAGAAACAAAAATGAAAATAAAGAAAGCTCCAACAGAAAAAGGCCATTCACTGACATGAAAAGGAACCGACTTCTTGTTGGTTGTTAAAACAAGCCTTATCCTCCTGTACTGTCTGTGTTTCCATTTGGCTGCTTTACATCTAATGGAGCTTTTCAGTTACTTAGTCCCTTTCTAGCAGATGTATTCATTTTTCCATCCATTCAGCTGCCAATCTCTTCTTTTAGGACAAAGCGCAAAATGTGTGATGCTAACTAAAGGTGAATAAAAGTGTCCACTCGTATCTGTCTCACTCCCCATCTCTAGCTGTCTTTGTTTCACACACACACACACACACACACACAGTATGTGTATACAAGGCCGTTAAGCAGTGTTTGTGGATAGGAGAGAATGACATATACTCTACAAGTCAGCACAGGTTAGCAGACTCACTTTACTTTTGCTTAACCAATTGATGACTGAGAAGTAGAGGGACGTACAGTAGGTCGAACATCACAGCAGTAAATATATTCAAATTTGGATCATTTAATCAACTTTCGCAGATTGAAATATGTAGTTACTTTTTTCATGTTTTAGTACATATCAATATCAAGATGGAAATGATTTAAAACATGAAATGATGAATGTTATTTGGTCATGACTGAAAATAATTTCCATCACTGTTAGTAGTTCACCTCTGTAATTTAAGATATATGGGGCATCTTAAGAAAATTATTTTTTTAAATTTGGGAGTTTCTATTTCCTGAAGTGGCTGATATGAAAGTAATTTTACTTCAATGCTGATAACTAATTATTCTACACACCGGGGGCTGGCTAATCCAAATACTTTTATTTGTTTTAAATTCTAGTTTCAATGTAATACTCAAGGCTAGACATACAGATACATAATTAAAAGCTATTGAATTTATTTTAAAAGATCATAGACGTTTTATTCGTCACTCTGTGCTAGATAGTTTTCAGTTACATCAAAACTCGGAAAATTATTCTCAAAAATGTATGTTTATTTGAATAGAGATTTGGAGGCAGATTTATTATTTACTGCTGCATGCACAAAGTTTTCTTTGTGTGTACTTTTCTCTGAATTGAGCAAGATAAACTTGTTTGGTACCTTTCAGTGGAGGGGCTGGAAGCTTCCTCCTTTGATGGCGTGATGAGTCCAGGGTTTGAGGCTGTAATCAGAGTATTCGTATCATAAACTTCACATTAAAAATCAACAAATCATCCTGTCTTTGAACTGCTATATGTTCTCATTTTCTCACGTTATTTTCTCCTTTATTTACATAAGTAGTAACGACAAAGAATATATGGCTGTGTGGGAGAGCTGTGTACTTGACGGGCAGTGAGTTACCTTAGCCATTGGCTTGATCTTGGAGAAGCGATTGCTGACAGCCACATTCAACCCTGCTGTTTTCAGAGCTGATATCCTGGCCTCAATATTTGATACCTTAAAAGGAGAAACAGGCTTCATTTAAAAACACAACGCAATACAGCATTGAATCCTAGTGTGAAGCTAATCACAGTTCACATTAGTATTAAAAAAAACAAAATCAACGGAATCATTGAGCTGGGAAAAAAAAAAGTGGGGCTGTTTGGCACAAACACAACTGGAGAAGAAGACAGAGAAAAGGGACAAAGCCATCCAGTACCTGTAATTCAGACTGCTGAACCTGAGCGGCTGCGGTGGCCACCTGGTCCTCCAGGAAGGCAAGCTCTGTGTCTGTGGTGCCACTGCTAATACTGCGGGCACACTGCTCCAGGTCCCCCAGCGCCCCCTCAAGCCCGTACACAGCACCAGCAGTCAGGTACACCTGCACAGAGAAGAAGAGCCAGACATTTAGTTCCCAATAAGACTGAATGTCAAACAAACTTTTCTTTTTGGGTGGAAAAAGTGGTGAAACTATTGGGCTAAGGTGCCCTTTAGCTTACATTCTCCTCCATCTTGGTCAGCCTCTGGTCCAGCCTGCGGGTCTCAGAGCTACTGGAGATGGGGGAAGCACTCATGGACTCTGATGGGGTATAGCTCTCACCTCCTGCCTCACCAATCAGCTCCTCTGTAGCGTTCAAAACCTTCAGCACCTCTGTGGTGATGCTGCAGAGAGAGGCCGCCGAGTACTTCTGCTTCATTTGAAGAACACACACACACACACACACACACAGTACACCAGTCAGTAATCTACATGATACATCCTGAAAGGCTTCATGTGAACATCTTAAAGAGGCTAAACATATTGAATATTCATGATTAAAAAATAAAATAGCCATATAAATTAGGTTCAGTGATGAACTGAGAAACCTTTTAAGCTGGGAGCAAAAGTAGGGAAAATTGGTGTAATGACATAAAATGATAATGAAAAAATATCTTTAATTCAGGAAGCACTGGAATGTCACTAAATGCAATTATGCAATCACAGTTGTGGCACATTATAAAATCATTAGGGTGGGAAAAAAAACGTGTTAAAAACACCATTTGAAAATGAAGGGGAGCAAATAAACATAATGTTGCTTAACCTAAAAAGTTGGTGTTTTTATCAGCACCTCTACCCCATGTGCTGCAAGCTTCTATAAAAGAACATTGTGCGGGTGACACATACACGCATATTTGTCACTTCTCTGTTGCCTAATCATTTGTTTTGTGAACACACACATCTGCACATGGTTGCAATCAGAAAGGGCGGAACAAAGAACTGGAGGTGAGAAATGCACGAGTGAGGAAGGAGGAGGAGGAAAGGAAGCAAAAGTAGTTTTCAAGACAAAACCGGGGAGTGATGGATCTTTTATTTTTTAGGCTTTGATGTTACAGTGAATAGAATATCTTATTGCTTTGCCGCCTATTTAAGTGGGTTGCAGGATAGCAATTATGGAGTTTAGGTGTGTAGCTAAGGAATCAGGAATTCAATCAGCTATTTTCAAACAGGGACCGATTTCAAATTAAAGCTTATATCCAAGATTGTATGTCCACTATGAGTTATACCCAAAAAAAACATTTATATGAATGTGCTGATGAAAATCATCCGTTTTGACCTTTCAGTTTAAAATTGGTACAATTGGTACATCATGAGTTTCCAAAAAAAGTGACCAAAAAAAGTGTTAAATGTCACAGGCTCAGTTAATTAATTTTGGAATGGATGGACAAATAAGTTGGCGGAGATCACTCACTACCACAAGATGCCTTAGACAGACAAATGAAAAAACATTTTAGTCATTGTGTTTGCTGCCAGTCAGTGTCTCGATTTACTGGAGCAGCTTGTTCATCCAAATCCAAGCTTGTTTCCAAATTCAGGCTGTCTGGGACAAATAATAATTCAGTGGTGATGATGCCTAGTATGGAAAGCTGCTGGTTCTTTCTCTGAATAGATGAAAACACATGAGCAAGAAAAGGAAAGGGCAGTGAAGAGAGACAGATGTAATTCAATAATGAATGAATCCCTGGCTGAAGCTTTGATCAGTGGGATCGAGGGCATATTGATCCCTCTCTCAGTCAGAAAGACAGTGTGACAGTCTGAAAGGCAGAGTTTTACGTGGTTTGAAGGGCAATGATCTGGTCCGGACAAGATACAGTATTGCGTGAGAGATGAGAGGCAGAAAACCAAACCTCTTTTTCTTTTTTTTTTTTTTTTTTTAAAAATCACCATTCAGTGATCTTAAAAAGGATGAGAAGCAGAGATGGACGGTCTGAGATATTGACTTAGGTTGGTCGATGTGGAAATGGATGTCTTGTGAGAGTCTGACGTTCTCATCCACTCCAAAGAACCAGGCCATCACCATGCAGATCAAACAGTCTGACACATATAGACGTCTCACTGCTGTTGATGTTGAAAGATAAATTTAGTGTGTATAAAAAAATTACTTTGGTTCCATATTAAGATAGAAACATAATGTAAGTAAAGGAAATATAAGTCGCTGTGGAATATAAGTGGGGTTCTGTGGTTTAGAAATAAAATTAGGAGGGAGGCCAGACTGGACAGAAGGGGGGCACATTTCTAAAATGAGTAAACATGTGTTAAGACCTGGTTCTTTAAATAATCTAATATGAAATAATATTATTATTAAGTTTTAATAAATAATTGCTATTTGTAACTCCCAATAGCCCACAGCTATGGACAGATTATGAGACAAGGGGTCCCAGGACACAGACATGTAAAAGGTCCCCCACCACTCCCACATAGGAGCAAAACACACAGACAGAAAGACGCAAAACACCCCCAACAAACAATGGCATCACATTGCTTGTAGTCTTTTGTGGTTGTTTTGTGTATCTCTGTGGTCGTTTCATGTCTCTTTGAAGTTGTTATGGGTCTCTGTAGTTGTTTTGTGTCTCTTTCTGGTCGTTTTGCATCTCTTTTTAGTTGTTTTACGTCTTGTTTTGCATCTTGTTTTACCTCTCCATGGTTGTCTTGTCTTTTTGTGGTTGTTTTTTTTTTGTCTCTCTCTGTGGTCATTTTGTATTTCTGTAGTTGTTACACATCTCGTTTGGAATCTTGTTTTGCCTCTCTTTGTGGTCGTTTTGTGTCTTTTTCATCCCTTTTTTGTTCTTTTACATCTGCATCTATTTGTAGTTGTTTGATTGACTTTCCCACAAGAAATATTAAAAATCACAGACGACAGCAGTGGCCTGCATCTGCAAAGGTGTCTGAGTGAGTGTGAATATTTGTATTGTTTCATTGATGTGAGTGTGTGCGTGAAAGAAAGCAGGAGAACTACATTACCTGTCTTTTAAGAGAAAATGGACAAAAAAGTTTCTTTGTTATTATTACAACCCAATTGTTTTGTTTTTCCAACTGCTTTTTAAAAGTTAGCACCTGGTGAAGCAACTTTTCTATAACACTGGTATTAATCAAAATTCTATTGAACCCTTGCAGATGTGTCATGTTCATTTTGTGCTAAGGAACAGTAAAATATAGGCTGTGCATTGTATTTTGGGATTGTTGACAGAAAGTAGTATATTATTGCATTATATAATGCATAAATTTGACACAATTCAGCGAGTAAATAGGGTATGACTTTAGAAACAGCTATAGATAAAGAAAAGACATGCTAGCGGCGTGGCTCTATGGCTATAAAACATGTAAAACCTAGTACAGACCAAACACAACTTAAATGTTTTGTCTCCAACAATCCTGCTGTCCTTAAACATTGATCATTCAGTGTTGTGTGTAATACCACTTAACAACAACTACTACAAAATACAGCTACACAGGCAGAAATTTTATTCTGAAGTGTTTTTATTGACTTTTTTTAAGCCGATTGATTGAGCTTCGTGTCTTTGGTGTGTGGGAGGAAACTGAAGCACTTTGAGGAAACCCACACTGACACAGGGAGGAACATGAAGACGGCATACAGCTGTTGATGGTGGGAAGGTGCTGAGCCGCTGAGGTGTAGAGGTCTTAGTTGGATGTGGACTCCTTCTCCCGCCTCTCGTTCTTCTTCCTCAAACCGAGAAAGTGGCGGACTCTTTTCCAGACTGAGCGCCTCTTTTTTTTCTCTGGGAGCTTCTCCTCAAATACTTCGGGCTCTGGAAGGAACTCCTCCTCCTGCTCTTTCAGCTCTTTGTTCAGCTGGGAAAATTCTCTCTGGAGGGCCTGACTGACCACCTCCTCAGTCTTGAGCTTGGTGGCAAGCTTGAGATTGGTTGATGTCAGATCCCCCAGTTTTGTTTCCAGGGTCTCCAACTCTTGACGGAGGGCATCCTGCTCATCCCTCAGCCTCTGGATCAGCTCCTGATCCACTCTCACCCTTTCAGCGTGAGACCTTTTCTCTGCCTCAAGTTCTTGCTGAAGGGCGCCTTTCTGTTGCTGCAACTGCTCAGTCAGCTCCAGGCTCACATTCCTCTCTTTTTCGGGAGCTCGTCCTGCTCATCCCTCAGCCTCTGGATCAGCTCCTGATCCACTCTCACCCTTTCAGCGTGAGACCTTTTCTCTGCCTCAAGTTCTTGCTGAAGGGCGCCTTTCTGTTGCTGCAACTGCTCAGTCAGCTCCAGGCTCACGCTCCTCTCTTTTTGGAGATTGTTGGTGAGCTGCTCTACCTGCTTCCATAGGAACTTGTTCTCTTTAGTCTCTGACTCCAGTCTGGTAGAGAGCTCGCCAACCTTCTCCTCCTTACAGGCTATGTGCTGCTCAGCACCCTGCAGGTGAGCCTTCAACATCTCGACCTGGGTGCCCAAAGCCTCGTTTTCTTTCTCACGGTCCTCCAGCTGCTTGGCCCAATTGTTGTAACCAAAGGCTGATAGAGTCAGCTTGAAGGTCATGGTCCAGTTATAGTTCGTCTCTGATCAACTTTTGTTGTCGCTATCAGTGGTCTGACTGCTCAAAGTTTTCTATCTCTCAAAGGGGTGTCACCTATTGAAATGTCTGAAATGAAATGATTCTGTCTGAACAGTTGCTGCTGCATATGAAGACCTGCTCAGAGTGGAATTGTTGCTTTGAGTTCCAAAGTTCCAGTTCTTTCTGCATGTTTACATTCAGTTTACATGGAGCTTCTCACTGGACTTCCTGTATAGTTTGTTTGAGTTTCATAGTTCATCACTTGACCCCCAAGAATCATTAATAACTCAATCTGTGATCTAAATGTAAACACAATCACAAACCATCAACAGTCAGAATGCAGGATTAAACATGTTATCAATCCCAAAATGACTGACAGGTCCAACACAGTGACAGTCACACAAAATGTAGCTTTTGATCTACAAATAATAAATAGTATTAATAAATAGCTGCTATTTGTAACTCTAAATAGCCCACAGCCATGGACAGATTATGAGACAAGGGGTCCCTAGACACAGACATGTAAACGGACCCCTCCTCCTCCTCCGCAAGACACACAGACAGAAAGAGATGCAAAAAGACCACATATTATGGCATTGCATCGTTTGCAGTCTTTTTGTATTAGTTTTGCGTCTCTCTGTGCTTGTTTTGTGTCTCTGTAGTTGTTTCGTTTCTCTTTGTGGTCATTTTGCATCTCCCTGGAGTGGTTTTGTGTCACTTTCTGGTTGTTATGAGTCTCTTTTTAGTTGATTTATATTCATTTTGCATCTTGTTGTGCCTTGCTTTCTGCTCATTTTGCGTCTCTCTGTAGTCATTTTGTGTGTTTTTCTGGTCATTTAGCATCTCTTTCTGGTCTTTTTAGTCTCTTTGTGGTCATTTTGTGTCTCTTTGTGGTAGCTAGCGCTGTGGCTCTCGGTCAGTCCACCACATTGGTATAGAGTGGAATATGTCAGTAACTATTGGATAGAGCACCCTGTGTTTAGTGCTTATTACCAAATATTACCATGCTAACACTAAACTACAATGAATCAGAACCAGAAATACTTTATTGATCCCTGAGGGGAAACTCTTTCGTTACAGCTGCTCACTATCACATCGA
The DNA here is from genome assembly GCF_020085105.1 of Siniperca chuatsi. Classification (NCBI taxonomy): domain Eukaryota; kingdom Metazoa; phylum Chordata; class Actinopteri; order Centrarchiformes; family Sinipercidae; genus Siniperca; species Siniperca chuatsi. Next base: position 13,132,470 of record NC_058060.1, read on the forward strand.
TGCACACCTGAGAATGGAAGTACTAAGCAAACCAAAATATAATACACTATAATACAGGTAAGATAAATTAAGCACAGAGTGGATAAAAGCTAAACTAGCTGGTGGTGGAACATGGTGAATGGTGAACATGGTAAACATTGCACTTGCTTAGCATCAGCATGCTACCATTGACATTGTGAGCATGTTAGTATGCTGACTTTAGCATTTAGTTCAAAGCACCGCTGTGCCTAAGTACAACCTCTTAGAGCTGTTAGCATGGCTGTAGACTCTTCGTCTTGTTGGCTGATAGCTATAGACTTGTTAATGTGTGTCAGAGGAAAGCACAACCTGAACAAAAATGAAAAAACACCTGCACACTGTCCCACTTCATGCACCCATGTTCCATGTACATTTGCCTTCATTTTTCTAATCTTTATCTAATCTTTTGTTAGATGTTTTATCGATTTTAAAAAAGAAAAAAAAGGCCTTCTTTACCAATTACCTGGATGGCAATGTGTGAGTTTTCTCAGGGTGTTTCATTCATCAACTGGCCTCATTTTTATGGTCCTCTGATGTTTGTCCATATATCTTCTTAAAAATAGTGTAAATCAGATTTTTTTTAAAAAGACTAAAAAGCCACAAATATCACAGTCATTGTCACATTTTCCATTATTCACATCAAACTAAGCTGTCCTGGCAGGTTTCAAAGGGAGCTGTGAAGACCAACAGAAATAGACCACACCAGTACATGTGTCATACACATTGTAAGAGATGAGCATTACTCATAGGAGCCCTTATAATGAGTCTGGATAATGATCATCGACCCACACACCTCAGATGTAACACTAGTACAGGAGGTGAGCTCATAAGTGCATGTCCAAGTGTGTGTGTGCATTTTATGTGTCTACCTCACGGTGCAGGTTTTGACTCGTCCATATGTTCATTAATGGAGTGGATTTACTATGTGAAAATATCAATACTGGAACGCTGCTTTTAACCTAAGAGATCATAGTTTTTACATTTAGTATATGGAATGTAGGCAATTTCTGTTTTCTGACACATGCTTTTGTCGTTAGTATACAAGGAATCAATGTACTTTACCATTTTTACAAGAAGTAATGCAATATGTGCACCAGCAATTTACAAGACAAAAAAAAAAAAAACTCCTTTATTTCCTTTGGGAAGTGCATTGCTGTACATCAACAGCACACTCAAGCAGATTTAATATGCATACATCTTTGTGTATAGTTTATATAGTTGTCACTTTTCTAGTATGAACACACTACATTCCCAAAACCTGCTGAGAATTAATATGCACTATAAAATCAGGACACAGCTCATGTGTTAGACTGACTATATACTGAATGTGTCTAATGATGTGACTGTGCACCAGTATTTGGCACTTAAGTTGTTGAAGATGATTTTGGGAGTTGCTGTTGTAAGAGACTTTTTATATTTAAAAGGAGGTCTTTTGTCACTGTGTACTACATTTGAATTGTTTTGGTTGGAACTTATAATTTTCTTATATCCATCTAGGATGCTCATGCTCATTTCTGACATTTCAGAATGCAACTTCCAGATAGCAAAGGTGGACTTGCTGTATTCAGCTATGGTTAAAGCTGTAGATGAACAAAGTGACAGCTAAAGCAATAGAACAGAGGCAGTTTTTCCAGTCAAGAGAAATAAAGCAAAACACAACTGTGCCTGTGGCTGTGTTGCATTGTGACCTTTTGAGGCTTTTATTAATGAAGTTATATTTAAACACTTCTGTGATGGACGTCTTCCAGTATGATTCTTGAAAACTACAAAGCAAAGCAGGAAGTTTAGAAAGGAGACCTTTCTATTTTATTTTGAGGAACTAACGTAATGTTACCACTTATGTTTAGACAGCTGCAATATTTTCTGCTACTACTTTACCAGCAGAAATAAAACAAAATACACCACCAGCAAAAGTTACATTCAGTGTAATCACACGTGGATCCCGCCATCATGTATTTTGTACTAACATGCCTGTGCAAGACAAGTAAATGCCTGACTGTGCGTTTAGTCAGAAGAAATGTGTTTCAAAGCATATTTAAGAAGTTTTATGTGTTCATGCATGCAGGTGTGGATATATATGTGTGTGTGTGTGTGTACTGTATGTGTGCATGGTAAGATGGAGGTTTAATTAGAGTTGTATGTCCTTAAGCGTGGCATCCTACACACGACATCACATAATTCCTTTGCTTTCTAGCTGATAGATATCTCACCTGCTGCAAGAGAGAAGAGAGCAACTGAAGCCTCTGCTGTTGCTCCAAGTCGTTCTGTCCCTCCTGACACACACACACACATGCGCGTCCACAAAGAGACACACAGACCAGCCAAAAAAAGAAGAGGAAGGAAAGCACAGAGAAAGAGGGAAAACACAGGATGAGGGACAGAGAAGGACATCAGTGATTGTCACATAAATACACGGATAAGAGAGGAAGATGAGAGGATGAAGAGTTATTGAGGGTAAAATAAAAAAAAAGAAAAATAAATGTATCCATAGGCAGACAGACAGTACTTTCTTAGCAGGGCAGCAACAAAAGCAGAAGCTGAGCGGTGGAATCAAATCTACTGTACTTTCTTCTAATCTCCTTACCTGGTTGTCTGACAGCACCCCCTCCTGGGAAGAAGGTGTAATAGCAGGTGAACTTGCGCTGGATCCACTCCTTGCTCCTCCTTTCTGTTCTGCTTCCTTGTCCACATCTCTTTTATGTTGTCTCTTACTTTGTCTATTCGGCTCTCTTTTATCTCCTCTCTTTTGCTCCTGGATGTACTTTGGTACTTTCTCTTCCAAACATTCCACTCCTTTCTCTAACCTCTTCTCCCTAACTCTTCCTTCTTCTCTCACTGAAAGACTCTTTTTTAGTCTCTCACTTCTTTTCATCTCTTGTCCATTCACTTGTTCCACTGTTTCACTTGTTCTCTCTCTTTCCTTACTGCCGGTCCTGTCTCTTAATCTTTCACTTGCCCTCTGCCTTTCTCTCTCTGCATCTTTTGGCCTCATCTTCTCTCTCTGTCTGTCACTTTCTTTATCCGTCTGTTTGTTCACAGGTTGCTTTGTGCACTCCTCTTCAGATGAGCTGCTGTCTTTGCTGTTGGCACGGCTGACCAGCTGGCTGAGTCTGGATCGCAGCTCCTCTTCCAGAGGGTCTCCAGGCCCTGAGCTGCTGGGCGAGTGCTGGGATCCCGGAGCCAGAGAGTGGGGCTGTGGAGGGCTGGGGGCTGCTGAATTTGGGGTCACTGTGTCGGGTGTCATGGCATCTAATTTGAAGGCGTCTGGTGCAGCTGTGGCCACTGGCATAGTGTCAGGTACTGACTGTTCCACACTTAAACCCCTCTTCAGAAGGGCATTGAGTAGAAAACCACCATTCTCCTTGATGAGGAGACAAAGGGACGGAAATACATACAAAGAAAGCAAAAATAATCATAAAAAACCATAAAAAAGTCAGCTACTATTAGGAATCGATTAGAAAACACTAGGTACTAAGAGCAGTATAAGTGCAGTTGTGATATTTTACCTGTACTAATGGGTAGATGGACTGTGCGTGGCTCTGGCCTGCAGGCCTGCTCTGCTCTGCTGACGACTCTCTCTTGCTTTTCCTGCGTCGGCGTGATTTTCTGACCGGGTCACTCTGCCTCTCCTCAGCCTCGCTGCTGTCTCCCATCACCTGGGAACAGTGGTGGAAAATAACGAGGTACATTTACTCAAGTACAGTTACTTGTACTTCCATTTAATCCTACTTTATACTTATAATTCACAACATTTCATAGGGAAATATTGTACTTTTTACTCCACTACATTTATTATAGTTATAATTATATAAAAAATTAGTCTTGTCATGTTTCAGATGTTTATGAGTTGTTAGCAGTTCCACTTAAGAGAGATTTCCCCTCAAAACTTGATCAGATAATTTAATTTAAATAACTGTTGCGTCTTGCAAGAAGTCATATTATCCAATATTTCACAAAAACAGCAAAGATTAGAGAAAAGTACACAATATTAAAACACATCTGTGTGGCAGAACTTTGTTGTTTCTTCTTTCCTTCCTCAGTCATCTCATGATCCCTCAGATTAATCTTGTGACCCTTCGGAGGAGCCTGATCCCTAGGTTTGGAACCACAGGACTAAACTAACTGTCTATAAAGTAGTTAAAACTAGCTACTCGACCAGCTATAAATGCTGATTACACATTGATGCATGAGTATTAGACAAAAGACAAATCACCTTAGGGTTAAAGTTCACATCCAGTGCCTCTGAGTGGAGTGGATACGGAGAGAAGTTCTGGTGAAGGTGTTGGTGGTAGAGCGGCTGGTGATGAGGGTGCAGGTGTGTGTCCAGCGGTCCTTTCTTCCTCAGCAGGTTGTGAGGTGGTTTGCGAGGACATGCGGACAGCACCGATGAGGCCTCTGAGTCGGAGTTGAGAGTCTCTGTGTTGGTGTACTGGCCAGAGGACGGTGAGGTAATGGGAAGGTGCTGGGTGTATGTCCACTCCGGGTCGTGCTGCGAGTCCGTGTAGTAAGTCTCATCGGACAGTTTGCGCCGGAACTGCCGCAACGCCGCACCCCAGCCGCCTTCGTCGTCCTCCTCAGAGTTGGATCCCATCTCGTCGTAAGCTGAGACGACGCCGGACTCCTTTTCCAACACGCTAAACACCAGGCTCTTCCTCTTGGTTAGCAGGCTGGGCCGAGACAGCTGTGAGCTGTGCAGAGCGATCCAGTTACCGTCTGGGCTCTGGAGCACTGAGGATGCACCTGGAAGAACATGAAGAGACAGCAGGAAGTTTAGAGCTTAGTCTTTAAGAGAAATGCTTTAAGAGAGCAAGATTAACTCTTCAACAATACTTGTATTACAGTAAAAATCCATCTAAAATTCTGATCATTGAGCACAGTAGCAACAGTGTATATAGCCATATTTTGACAAAACAATGACATAATGAGATATGTACTGACATTTAAGATGTTTAAGACTTTTTAAATAGTTTTTGCCATCGTAAAAACATGTCATTTTTGGAAACCAGTGGAACCCACTGAATTCAAGCAACCACAGCCACTACTCTTCATCAATTAGAAAACTACAAAGTTTTTATTGTCACCTTTTAAGCCATCAGGGGTGAGTGTTTGGGTGAAGTACTACTTCAAACAAAATAAGACTAGTATGACTTGGTTAAATTGTAGGAAAACCGTAAATATGACCCAACCATAATTTACATTTACATTATCTCAAAAAAGAAATGAAGGAGTTACAATGTTGCCTTGATCTTCTGTAAAAGTAAATGACATTCCCATTCTGAATATACCTAATCTGAAAGAAAGACTTTTTTATCAGAAGATTATTTATATGTGCATAAGTTAAATTTCTTCACAGTTAAATTCTACAAAAGCATTATGTATAACAGTGAGCAAGTTGTATACATCCCATATTTTACCCTGTTGTGCAAATAGTATACACAGTTGTGTCTGCACCAGTACTGGGATCAGGAGGAATCAAAGGAATACTGCTTAGCATTGACATTAAACAAAGTCTGAGTGTGGTATTTACTGGAGTTATCCAAGCGGTCTACACTCTTCCAGCTGGGTAGAGACGTGGCCTTGCCCTCCCTCTTCAGAGAAGCATACTCTTGCAAGCCACCGCCCGCCCCGGCACCCTCCTCCTCTGGACCCTTCTCTGGGGAGTCGTCACTGGTGAGGGAGAACGCTGACCGTGACCGCTGCAAGCACACACATTAAAACAGACACAGGTTTGAGACACAGATGTTTGACAGGTCTAGAAATGTAAAGTTGAACATCAACCTCTTCTTAATTTTGCTTTTGTTCAGGTGAGACTGAGCAGGCTCTTCAGACAGACTTTCATCAAAGGAGCTCCAGACAGATTATTACTGCTTGTACAGAGGCAGCGGCATAGTGGCCAGGAACAGTCACATATAATATCCACATATAGTAATTACATAATATAAAGGAGAGCACTTGGTCCATCTGGCAAGTCTACTTCCAGTCTGTTTAGAAATCTGTACAACTGTGGTTGTGAGTCAACATTCTCATCAGCAGGTGGCGCTAGAAAACAACTAAATAACTAGAGAGACAGCAGCGGCTCTACAAGTCTCTCTTCATGTATGTATGTGTGTGTGAGAGGGAGCGCTTGTGTAACAAGCTTTACATATGATCATAAAATGTCTTTATAATGAAAGAAAGATGATTAAAAAAAAGTCCAGCCCTCTCGTTGACAAGGGACTGATGTGGGTGTAGGACAAAGTTCTCTGGTCGGATTAGGGTTGGATTAAACAGGAATGTTTCCTACTGTGCAGTCAATGCTTGTGGATATGCACTTGGTATGTCACTGTAGCTTTAGAGGCTGCTCCACTGAGAATGAAAGGGGCAATATCCAAGTAAAAAGACTGATGTAGGTACATGTATGTTCAAGTGTAGATTGAACTGTCTAGAAGGGCACAGAAGATTAGAGAAAAAACATCAGTTCTTACAATGGGTGGGATGCACCATTAAGATTACCCTAAAGGCTCAGTGTTAAGGCAGAGCAGATTTTAGCGTGCATTTGCATGCATTGTGTCTTAGTGAGTGTGTTTGCAGAGAGCTGATAAACAGAGCCCGTCCCATGGCGGGCCAAGCAGTTGAGGAGGATCCCCTCGTGTTTCACAGGACTTTGATCTTCACTGAGTGAAACAGCAGGAAACAGAACAGTGAGGCCCGGGGAGCGCAGCTTTGATGCTTCGCTCACACATGGGACGATGACAAATCTCCACGAGTCCCTGCTGACTAGTAGTGCGAACCACTGCCAGGTGTGTGTGCCTTGGTGATTTGTGTGTGTATTCCTGTGTGTACTATATATCCCTATGTGTCTGTATAATCTGTGTGCTGTCACATATTGTGTGGACTTTTCTCAAACCTGGAACATTTAGTGAAACAATGCCCACTCAGGTATCAATCAGAATTGGTTCATACTTGGTTCACATTTGCAATACTTCTAATGCTTTGTGTTTGTCTACTTAAGGGGTTTGAAACACTTCAAACAGTGGAAAAAGAGCTATTAGCTGTGCACCTATGGGTCTATTTTGTTGCTTGGTGGTCTATTTTCCCTTTATCGCGAGGAAAATGGCACAACACACAGTAGATGAAACTCAAAGTGCGCCAAGTCCAAGCAATCCTATAAATTAGTTACTTTAATGTTTTTAGTTTGCATATGTATCCAGAACTGCAACAACAGAATACCTTAATCCTGCGAATATTACATCTTTATACAAGGATTAAATGTGCAAAATTTGTGAGTTAGATATCTCACCACTGACTTTCGAAACAGCAGCTGCAAGAGCCACAGAGGACATGAGGCAAAGAAAGAGACCAAAATATGATGCTGAATGGGACCACATTGTCACCACATGTGTGACCGGTGCTACTGAAAAGCTACAGTGATTTTCTGCCAAATTCCTGTGTTTTTTAAACTTGGCAAACACACAGACACCAACTGGTCCACTCAGAGGAACACAAACCAAAACACAGACAGAGGAGCATTATATGTGCGGTGAAATGAAGTGAGAAATGTACAGCTTGTACACTGGAAAAAACAAACCACCCTTCTTTAAACACATGGTGCACAATAGAAGAGCGAATCTTTCTGGTCAAGACTCAACAGTTTACGCCCGCCAGTAGGACGGGTTTTTCTTTTACTTCACCGGATATGGTTGGCATTTTTAGAATTTTAACAGTTTGAGAAACTGACCCAGAGGGAGTAGGAGGTCTTGAGGGGGTCCTGTGGTCCTTGTGAAGAAGCTTGAGGCTGAGACGGAGAGGGGAGTTCACTGGGCTGGATCAGGGACTGAGGCTGAGGCCAGACAAACTCATACTCTGTCTGCATCTCTGAACACTTCCTCCTCTGGATGATCTGAGAAGGAAAGGGAGGAAGGAGAAGAAGAAAGTGAAAGAAGACAAGATGAGAGAGCTGCCAGGTATGTAAGCATACAGCAAGCTTTATTTAAATAATAAATTTGAATAATAATTTGGAAAATGGAAAATGAAAACGCAATCCCAAAGCAGCATTTTACGTTTACACTTAGGCATGAATAATTTGTTAGAATGAAATTTTAAAACCAATAATCCAGTTTCCATTTGAATTTTCGTGTAATATTATGCACCGACTTCCATAAAGTGAATTAAAAAAAACATTTTTTATTTCACCTTCAAAGACTTGACATCCAACAAATGTTAATTAAAACTGGAAAGCAATCAAACAACCGCAAACTTTGTCTCCACTTACTATGTTTATACAAATTAGAAGACATGATTAAAACTAAAGCGGTTGTCATTTGTATCTTAATTCTAACTAAAATATCATATTCAAAGGCTTTCTGCCCTTTTATCAAATGGTGCTGTAATACCAATTTCAAAAGACGAAAAAAATAATTAAAATTTTCTGTGTTCCTGTGTCATCTCTCTGCCAAAGTGTAATATCAATAGAAATGCTTTTGTTTAACATTATAATGGTCTGTCAGTCAAACTGTCAAAGTGCAGACAGAGGTGGAACATTGCTTGATGTATTACATTATTATTTTCTTGTGTGCATTTACATTTGAAAGAGGTTAACTACACTTAACGCTTTTGTACGCAAGGGGAAAGTAAACATTCAAAAATAACTTACTCAACCTACTTTTTGTACAATGGTTGTGGCAAGTTCCTCTATGAGCTCCTCTTTGTGGTCCCGCAGATACCGAGCCTCATTCTGCTTTTCCTGCACACACACACACACACACACACACACACACACACAGTTCAAAGCGACTGTCAATTACCAGAGGGTCTGTGCAGACGTCTTAGCCAAAAACCATCACTGCATCCCGCTGATACTGAGACCAAGAGGGAGGCAAGAGGAGAGGATAGAAGTAAGAGGCCATGACAGTGAAAGCAGGGATAGAAACTAGGGGAATGAAGAGCAAATGGAAGAGAGGGAGAGAGAGAAAGAGAGAAAGAAGAGTAACAGAGGGATGTCTCACCAAGCTGTCACTGAACTCCTCTGCCTTAGCAATGGCCTCCTCTATAGCCTCTTCAGCAACACGTAGGGCGACTGTGAGCGTCTCTGCCATACTGTGTCCTAATATCACACACACACACACAACCCACACATGAACATTTCAGAGATATTAAACCTATGTAAGAACCTATATACATCCCCCAACACACATAACTAATTAATACTATTTCTCAAGATCTGTAATCTTGTGAAATATTACAAACATTTACCTCTTCTGGGCTAATAAATATTCAAGTGAAACAATCTGAGAAGTTTAGAGGGAAAAATTACTCTTTGGTGGACATATGCAAGCTGTGACAAGGGCTTGCAGGTAGACACTACTTCATTTTAAAGGGGAACTGATTTTACACATCAAAGTCTATTTACAGGTCTTGGGCACAACTACTGCATATGTAAAAGAAAGTTGTATAAAGCCTTTTGTGTCGACACTGCGTAAAGCGTTGGTTGGGGCTGAAGACAAGTTTGACAATGAAAAATAATCTGGGGGTGTGGAGTTAGTAAGAAGTGAGCTTACCAGACCTCTGTAGCCCGCTCCTCATCTCTGCTTGAGGCTAGTGGCTTGAAGCTACATTAGCTGTTACTAGGATAACACACGTGAATCTCTGACTGGACTGTCTGCGGTCGAGTTGCATTGTGGGTAATGTAGGCACCCGGTTTAGAAAAGGAAGAAGAATGTGTGGAATAAAAAAAGGTTCTGCTGCATCTATGTGGATACCATCCTGAGTCTGACAGTGTTATAGACGTTTGGTGCTAAATCTGTGGAGTACACTTTAAAGGGGTCAAAAGCTGAAAAGGTTGGGAACCTTTGCTCTAAACATATTTTATTCCTAGCTTTAGCCCTTCAGCCAAAAGAAAAGTTGAAATTAAAATGTATTTCATGCTGGAAATAATTACACAAACAATTTGGGATAAAAGAAAACAAAAACAAAAAATAAACTGACGGCAATTACTCCAAAACACAACAGTAGAGTAGAAAACAATGCAACATAGTATAAACTGTCCATTTGTACACCATAGTCTACTGAAAACACAGATCCCACACACACACACACACAGAGTGTTTGTTTGTGGGCTTCTCAAGAGCTGCCATTATCTAAATGGCAGATCTTGATCATTGCATAAACAACTCATAATTACAGGCAAACAAATTAAATTAGCTTTATCATTAGGTTGGGGCTATTTGGTTGTTGAATATTTTTTTGTGTATGAAGGTGTGTGTGTACAGTAAAGCATGTGTGTGTGTAGGAGGCTATAATTTTATCTCTGTGTGTGTGTGTGTGCATTTGTGCAAGACAGCATGGGTCAGGGGTTTTATGTGTATCCAGTGGATTTATGTTTGTAAAGTAGTCAATCTGACTACTCAAAGCGCTTCAACTACATATCACATTCACCCCATTCACACACCAATGGCAGAAGTGCTCATCAAAGTAATTAATCATTCACACACATTCACACACCGAAAGCACAGCAATTTGGGGTGTCTTTCCCAAGGCCCAAGGACACTTCGACATGTGGGCTGGGAGAAGCCGGGATCGAACCGCTGACCTTCCGATTGGTGGACGACCCGCTCTAGGGTCAAACACAGTCCCACAGTCACCCAGTAACAGTATTGAAGAGAAAGGATCACACCATTTAGCAACTAAACCCTCCAATGTTGACATTTGCAGGTATGTTTATAAGCTGTTCAGCTTATGCAAGCTAAGGTGCAACACGAGACATTTGTCCATGCTTGTAGGAGAAAAAGGAGACAAGCTAATTTAACGTGGGTTGTCGGTGGCTTTTTTGGTGTGTTTTGTTGGGTTGCTGCCTAGCTATGAAATATAAATTTTCCCCTTTTGCGTATTGATTTTTTCTCAAAAGAAAGCACAGGGCATGTTATTTATAGTGCAGTCCTGTGTGCTGTAACAATTTCACTTGGACTTTAAACATACAGTCTATTCATACAAGTACAATAACCTTTTAAAATTGACTTTACACATGTAAAGACACCTGTATGCAAATCATGAGGTGTTACTGGTGCAATAAATATGCATCAATTGAACATGGATTCAATCTCTCTTCATCAATCTGTGTGTATGCATGTGAATTTTGATGTGTGTGCAGAAGAAAGAAGAAAGAAGACTGTCACTTTAGTGTTGTGTAGCACTGCCCCCCCCCAAACGCACTTTACAAAATGGTATCTATTTGCTAAGGCAACAATTAATGAGCAATAAACATAAAAGCTGAACCTTTTAAGAAAATGGAAAAAGGGACAAATGGTGAAAAAAATCAATATGGCTAACACAGCAGGCAAGACAACAACTGTAGAGTGGAAAAGATAATGTCGATTATAATTGCGGCTGAAATTACCCATCTGCACCGCCATAAAACGCTGCCCGTTCATCACCACATCTCTCACCTTCACTCTGTTTGTAGAAGGCGGAGTCACTGCCACAGATGCTGCCATCATTGTCGTTGCCGGTGCTTCCCTCGTGAACACTGCTTTCTGAGGAGGGAAAGAGAAAGACAAATGAAGCCTTCAGATAAAAGCCTTCAAACTGACGCCTGTCTCAGAAATGCAAATATTCTGCTCATATCATACCATATAATAATGTAGCTGCATATTCTTATACACTGTTGCGACATTAAAAGTAGGTTACACTGCGCACAATGCCACTAAACCCCTTTTTGTACCCTTGTCAACTGTATTCCCAACTCCATTTTGTCATCTTGTCAGTTGTATTGTTTTGTTTCTTCTACTTTCCCTACTGTGCATAAAAAGAAACAAAATGACAGTTGAAAGAAAATGACTACTCGCACGCTGGCACTTATCATAGGCATATTTTCACATAAGCATCACGATGTAGTGTACTTTTTGTATGTTTTCTTTGTAGCTCATTCAGGCCGAGACTCTTGTGAGTTAGCACTATATTTGCGTAAGCATCTTTTTCAAACAAACTAGAGAGAAATCTAGAGTTACGGCAAAGGGACATTCATGTGACCCAAAATGTAAAGTTTGTGAATATAATTCTTAGACATGTCTACTTAAATAGCCGTGAAAGCCCAGAGAAGGTGTAGTGGTTACAACATCCCCGCCTTCAAAACCACATATTTCCCTTAGTGGCCCATTAACTCCTGTTAGACATCTCTCCTGTGGTTCCCATTTATTGTGGCAGTCTCATCAGCCCAGCTGTAGAAATGAAGAGAGTATAAATGGACATGCAGCTTATTAAGAAGACAAACTGTCAGACGGCGCAGGAGAGGGATTTCCCAGACCACCAAGGTAGAATATATTACTTCTGGAATGAGGGAAGTAAGTCTTCTGACTGACCACACTCATCTGCAGACCACAGCCCATACCCATTCTCAAACACAAGACAAAACACAAGAGCACCCTAGCTCCGGTTCTGGACCTCACTTTAGTTAATTTCCATCCACTAACCGGAGCCAAAACAAAACCATACCCAAACCTTCTATCCCAAACCACGGCCTTGTTCCAAAGCTTCGGCCCCTGCTGCTGAAAAAACACAAGCACAAACATACTCCATGACTCCCATCCTTGGCCGGTCTCCTAGTCTCCAACATTAATCTAGTCAACAGTTTTCTGTTGCTGCTCCTGTTGGACAGGCTGCAGGTTCTGGCTGAGTGCACAGAGACAGCCGAATGCTCGCGGTGGTTTGGTGCGAGTCAGGCCTCAAGGAGCCAGAGCCACTCAACGATCTCTGCCATAGCTAACTGTAACGACGCCAGGAATACAGCCACATACACAGCCATCACTCTTCTACACCACAATGTTGCCATTGGACGCAGAATTGGTATCTCCCACAAGTGTACGTCTTACTAAAACACACATATTTTGCATAAAACAGCAATAAACTTAATAAAAATGATTTCAGAAGGGGTTCAATGAGCCCAACACATGCAAGTATGAAGCCAGGCAAACAAAAATAAATACATCAAAATCAAAAAAGCTGCCATTTTCTTCTTTTTCCCCCTTGACAGCAGCAGTAATGCAGCCAGCTGTCAGATATGTTATACTATTTCAGCTTTACTGCAAGATGAACTGCTGTTTGTCAAAGCACTGCAACACTTTAAGCCAGCAATCACAAGCTCTTACATTACTTCACTGTGACATGCAGTGACATGCTGTAACTCAACCACAAAAGACAATGTTTGACGTTTCTCTACACATCTAACTTCACCCGAAAGGTGTGTGTGTGTGTGTGTCTAGCTCTACTTTGAGGAGTGTGTATTTGATTTCGTGCTGCCCTGTGTATCTCCATTTACAGGCCCAGTCCTCCCAGTCACAGCACGGTGTAACAAGTTCCCAAACCATTACACGCTCCACCCATCCTTCACTGCCAGAGTTGTCTCACTCTGACTTTAGCGGCATTCAACAGAGCTGTACTGTTCTCGCTTGGTTAGAGCTGAATTATAGTTTCTGGCAGTGTGCAAAGGGACAATAGGTGGGGAAATTACCTGCAGCAGCAGCTCAGGACAATGTAGACACAAAAGCACTGCTGTCAGGGAAAGTGAGCCGCCTCGCAAGAATCACACACAGGGCAGCTGATACACGAGAAAGACACACAGGGAAGCTGAGGACTGGGTATTGTGATAATTCATCCCACGCCGACACCGGCTCAGCACTGTTTAAATACCAACATCGACCTCTGTCACAACAGCCTGTCAGCATATCTTGGCCATCTGTGAGATATCCAAAAAAGTGTTGCTGTCACCTGTCAGTCATCTGGATGTAGCCTGCAGCAAGCCGTCCTGTATGCAGTGTATGTTTATCCTGGTCAAGCAAGAAAATGTACCTGTGTTTGTTACTGTCTATTGGGGACTTAACATAATTTGATTAGCGCCTTCATTAGTTTGTCAAAGGTAACTCAGTATATTTACTCAAGTAATGTACTTACTTACAGTTTTGAGGCATTTGCATTTTACTTGAGTATTTCTTTTTTCTGCTATTTTGTACTTTCACCCAACTTGATTTCAGAGAGTAAGATTTTAATCACATTTATCTGACAGCTGTGGTTACTTTGCTGTTTCAGAATTTACACATATTATATATATAATATGTACATACAATCAGCTTAGTATGATGCATCGGTATAGACTAAACTTCACAACGGAATATAAAGTGGTTAAATTTGCTCAAACTCAACCAAATGCAAACGCCTCTTACACATTACACCAACACTAATAATAAGAATTCATATATCTAGTAAAAAACACTGATACATAATGACTACTATTGTCTTTAATACTTAATTACATTTTGCTCATAGTAGCTACTTTTGTACTTTTATGCAAACAAAATGTTGCCCCCTAGTGGCTGTAGTAATTATAACAGGAGCAAAGGAATGAAGTAATTATAGAGCGACAAAATCTGGATAGGGAGGAGGTCTGTGTGGATGTCAACAAAACATCGGACTTTAACCCAGGAGACCACCGTTTCCTGTTTCCAAGCGACATTCAATTACTTTTTAAGCATGGCTACGATCATTCCTGAACGTTAACCACAAATTTATGATTGTAACCATCATTTAAACCAAAACTGCAATGTTTTTCTTTCTAATCTTAACCAAGTACTTATTTTAACCCAAACATGACCTTTCCTTAAACTTAACTAAGTAGTTTTTGTGCCTAAACCAAACCAAACGTAACCATAGCATTGTCATATCAGAGAATGGATTTATTTATCAACAGTGATTTGTAAAGGTTTAGGAAGGCACAGACAAATGATGTCGTCCTGTCGATAGGGGTGTCAGATCAGAAAACACATCTATGCGTTGTTTTTACCACTTAGTAGTGGAACAACCTGTAAACATAACATGAAATCATCTTACAAAGTTGTTATGGCAAAGTATTTACACATTGAGCAGACACAAAGCAACATCAGCATTTGCTTGTTAATATAAAAATAATGATTATAGCTTGTTAATATAAAAATAATGATTATAGCAGCGCTAAGTAAAGGATCTCAATACTTCTACTCAATAATCAATGGTCAGATGTAATATTTCAGACACTGCTCCTGATTTAAAATGATTCAACGATGCGTCTCATTAGGCTTTACAGAAAATGGGCAAAATATAACAAGGGTATGTTTGTGTTATATATTAAATATTTTTCTTTTCTTTGTTATTAATTCAACCAAATTGCTTTGTTTACCAACAGCTTTTGTCAATGACTGATGTGTAAAATTGACTGATGTGAAATTGCATTTTGCTAAATAGTTGCTATTTGTAACTCCAAATGGCCTATAGCCATGGACAGATTATGAGACAAGGGGCCCCTTGAAACTGAAATGTTACAGGACCCCACCACTCCTAAAGAGGAGCAACACACACACAGACAGAAAGAGACGCAAAAAGACCACAAATGAGGCACTGCATAATTTGTTTTGTGTTTCTTTGTGGTCTATATATATAAAGCTCCACCAGTTAGTTGTAGTGTAAGATAAGACTGATGTACACATAGTTGAATGATATGGTTTGATGGGACCATTTGATGCCAAAGAAATCAGAAAATCCTCAGTTGTTTTGGCCAAAAAAAAAAAAATTGCAAATTGCACATTCAATGTGGGGATGAAGTTGAGTGAAATAGAGTGTCATAAAGACAGAATATGTGGAGAGAGAGAAAGAGAGAAATAATTGAGCCAGTAAAGCTCCACTTAGAGCTAACGTTCCTGAAGTGCCAGCAGCAGCAGCAGAAGGAGAAAGGAGAGTCCAGACAGTTTCCTTTCAATTACAATGCAGCATCTGGCAGCACACACAGTCTCATAAACAACGTCCTCAGAACAACGGCTGAACCGACAGGATGTCTGCTTACATCACGACAGGCTGGGAGGTAGTGGAAAGTAAACAAACCCGCACTCAGTTCATCCGTCTTTATTTGGGGGATAAGAGTTTTACTCACCTTTTGTGGAGATGATGCCAATGTTATTTAAATCAGTCATAAAAAATAAACCACAAGTCAAATAAAATAGGTGTTTTAAAAAACTGCACTCTTTTGAAATGATGATTTTTTTATCCATAATACTGACCATTCAGGTTGTGCACGCAGCATTCACAAGTGTGTGTTTGTGTGTCGTGTGTGTGCAGAAATGAACTGGTCCCAGGGCCAACATGGCCTTTAAAGTTCAAATGATTGGGGTGGAATGCGAAATGAAGTAGCAAAATGTCTCCAGTAATTAGCAATAGCTTTTGGCATTTCATTTTTACATTTTCATAATGCAACTACTGTCACCTGTAGGCCACTGTGCCATACATTAAAAAAAGGAGCCTGATTGGTTGAATCCTGCAGAAAATGACCCAGTATGCATCGTGATGCAATAGAAATTATTCACCATGCAGCCAACAGCAGATGAACATGTCAATCCCACATGCAAAAAGCTCAATAATTCAAAGATCAATGTTGGACTGATTGAAATGGAACCACTGTCTTCCGTTTCCAGCAGATTTAAAGAAGTGTGGGGTGTAAGCTATATTATGATTAAAACAGCACAAATGTTAGTATGTTGTAAAATGAATGGCTATTTCCCATTTCTAATGCATTCTGTATGTATTACCTCATATGTGCCCCAAATGCCCAAAAAGATACATAATACCCCTAAAAATCTGATCAGACTGAGGAGGTAAATGTGATTCAGACATGATTGTGAATGCAAACTGCACAGACAAATGTCAGAGCTTTCAGTACATCTCTTTCATTCTACACACATATGTCTATGAATTCAGGCAAACTGACATGTGTGCACGGGTTTACGTGCCACACAAATAGAGTCAGTTGCATTCTTGACATCAATGTGGTCCGAGCCCTGTAGTTGTTTGCTTTTCGACAGCAGTGGCTCTGGGCTCCTGTTTAACATTCTGCCCTCCAATCCCTACAGACAGAGCACTGTACTCTGAGTCACCAAGCTTTTAGCTCAAGGAACACAGACAGCAGAAATGATCCGAAAAGTGATGATACATCCGTGATAGTCTGAAGTGCATTAGCCATATTACAGTAGGTTAATCTTTTAAGACGCTGTTTTAAGCCTTGAATGAGTACAAATCTTTTGAAAGACCAGGTGAATCAGGAGGTCCTTGTGTTTTGTTACTACATTCTGCTTCGCTATTTTGGCAGAGGAGAACAGCAGTAGAACCAAGGACACTGTTCACATTGTCCTGGCACTGCCTCACTAGATTAGCCACATCTAACCTACTGCACTGTAGTTCTATGTCGAAGGTTGAGACAGACATTGGCTAAGTAACCACTCATTGGACATAAATGGATCA
The DNA here is from genome assembly GCF_020085105.1 of Siniperca chuatsi. NCBI lineage: Eukaryota > Metazoa > Chordata > Actinopteri > Centrarchiformes > Sinipercidae > Siniperca > Siniperca chuatsi. Next base: position 13,149,774 of record NC_058060.1, read on the forward strand.
GCAGCATAGCACACAACGCTCACTCTGCTTGAGGAGTGTAATTCTCATGCGAAATCCTCACTTTCCTGATATAACCACAGTTATGAAACAATACTGGTCCTAGTTTTCATGAAAGCATTTGTATTAATTTAGCTTTGCTGCACCCAACAGCTAGAAAAATGTAAATGAATTGGAGATTCTTTATCTGACCTTGGTCTATCGACACAGAGTGGTAAGCATTGTTCAGCATAACGTAGGGCCAAAGAGTGAACTATGATTTCAGACACACATCTACAGATTTGAAGGCAATCTGTGGAGGGCAAACCTCAATTAACACTGAACAATGATCCCATGGTTGCAGCTTCTGTCTACAGTTTATATTTGTTTATTCTGTATCTTTTAGGTTTCATTTTCCAACAAAACAGCCCGTGAATGGAAAGCTCTTTAGCAGCTCAAGTGACTTTGTCACTGGCTCATAAACAAACAATAATGGTGATGGATGTGATGATGGAGAAAAACTCACATTCCGATCACCACCAAAATACAATCAACTGATCCATAAACCACCAATAATCTGACCATCAATTGTCAGCCACATTACCTTTGGAGTAGAAATAGACATCTCTCAACTTTGGAAATGTACACAGAAACTAATGCAGTCCATGTGTTTATCTCTAGTAACTTGCCTACTGACTACTTTTCTACACATCCTTTTACTGCAGCTCTGGTCTCGCAGGTGTAGTCATCCAGACACAGAAAAACACACACATGTACACAAAACAAACCTGCAGAGCATAAAAACACATGCACACACAAAGCACATACAGAAGAAAAATGCATTGATGAAAGAATATTTTTTTGTTTACTAAAAATCTACAGTAATTATACATTAAAGAAAAAGAATGTTGTCTTTTTGAAATCTGTCTTGCCTGGTTAAAAATTGCATCACTGCATTCTCTGATGCTATCAGATGTGGTTCAGTCTCTGTCTAGCAGTATTAACACCAGACATATAGTGCAGAGACACGCACACAAGGACACCATCTCTTCCTTTGTTATCACACTGAAAAGACGACTGCAGCCATTGAAAGCTTCAAAACACTGCACTGCTTTTCCTCTGCTTCTCTCCTCTCTCAATTTTCTCACCAGAGAGAATTGCATGTTTGGAGGTGATAATATGTTTGAACATTTCTAGAGTCAACTTCATCTTACTGGATAGGTGGGAAGCCTCCCACAGACATTTGGAGGGATGTGACAGCAAACACAAAAGGCAGGAAAAAGGGGGAAAACATTTATCCCCTGTTTGAAATGAATGAGATTTAGGTGTCAAAAAGAAAAAGAAAAAAGAAAAATCACCATTCCTGCTTTTGATACTTCATAAAATACTCATCACATTGCATTTCATGGCGAATTTTATGATGCTATACCATAAAACCAGACTAGAGAGGTAGAGAGTGATGTATAAAAATTACTCTGCAATGGAGATTAATAGCTGAGGTGTTACAAAAATTAGACGTATTAGCCACAGCAAAGCATAGGAATACTGTATAATGCAAGAGATAAGAAATACGAAAAAGTAGAGGTGCACCAGAAATGTCTACACAAGTCCACAAATAAACTTGTCAGTTTTTGAGTTTTTAAAGGAATAGTTCAACATTTTTGGAAATGCACTTATTCACTTTCTTGTCGAGTTAGATGATTAGATTGATACCACTCTCATGTCTGTATGATAAATATGAAGCTACAGCCAGCAGCTGGTTAGCTTAGCTTAAAACAAAGACTGGAAACAGGGGGAAACATCTAGCTTGGCTCCGTCAAAAACTACAACGTGTCGTTTTTTTACAATTGGTTTTTATACAGATTACACAAGTTTTAAAGTGTTAATTAGTTAGCTTTAGATGCGCCGGGAGGTGGTTTCCAGTCTTTATGCTACGCTAAGCTAACCGGCTGCTGGCGGTAGCTTCATATGTAGCGTACAGTGATGTGAGTGGTATCGATCTTCTCATCTACCTCTTGGCAAGAAAGCTAATGTATTTTGAGGTAATAACCTTACATGTTGATTTTTTTACTCTTCTGTCTTACCACAACACTATACGGTGTCTCTACTGTTTTCCGTCACATCTAATAATTTAAGTTTGTTGACACGTAGCATCTTGTGCACCACAGACTAAGACTGTTCAGGATTCATTAATGTATGAGTAAACACAACTGCTGTGCATATTTATTTGTTTCATTCCATGCCATACTGGCGTCAAGCCATTAATTACTAATATAATAATAGGTACTTGGATCAGTGCTTGGCATCTGCCGATCCACTTAATGAGGTACTTGGATCAGTTATGAAAAAAAAGGGAAATTCAGCTGCTCAAGCAAAAAGTATAATAGACAATTGATTCCAGTTAAGTCTTCTTTCTTTCTTCTCTGATATGTTATTTGTTCCTTGTTACAGTACGTGGTCACCAACACTTCATCCATGTCTAATGTTAAGACTTTCCAGGGGCCACACCTATCATGCAGAGTAACACTCTCACTTTCTCCTGTGTACACACATATATACACAGAGGGTGGTATGGTATATGTTACAAGTCACACAGGAGCATTACTTCCATCCACCAGAGACGATGGACACGAAAGTACAAATTGCTCGCTCCTCGTTCTCTTCCTGTTGGTTTGAAGGTCACACATTCTCTCTAGATGATAGATGTAAAACATCTCTCTCACCAACTGTCCTGTCAGTTGCCATTTCACAGCCGTACAGAATTGATCTCACATGCATTGGCCCCTTGGCGATAAATAAAAAAATGAAATGTTCTTTACTAGCACACGTACAGAGGCAGCCTATATTTCACACATGGTTGGGAAACGAATTACGAGAATGTTTTACATTCCTGTGGCTGCTTTTCTATATGCATGAGGAGATGAGACCAGTATTAAGACTGGTCTCAATCAGAGGTTCTGGGCTACATAACAAAAGCTCCTTTTCTTGGAGCAAAGTAGACCGAGTGAGATGGCGCAACATCAGTGTGTTAATGAGCAACATCTTTATCTAATTGAATTTTTTTCCAATCTAGTGCTGATTTACTTGCTGACCTAAAATCTCATTAATTCTGTTCTACTGAAAGGACAGGCATCTTGATATACAACATGATAATCTGTTACTGTTATAGACTTATAAAACACTTGACACATCCCATTATGTGCTGCAAAAGAGGTTTTAAAAGGCATTTTCTTTCAAATAAATTAAAACCCAATCATATTTTTGACAGTTCTAGCCTTGGCTTTTTGTTGTTGACATTTTCACAATCCCTTTTAATTCAATCGGATATATAACATAAAGGGGGTGGGTGAAGGATGAAAAAAAACAAACAAGATATGTTCATGGACACACACACAAGAATATACAAAATGGAAATAAAAATGATACCAGCCAATAAATCTAAGGTTCTCCTGTACGAGACAGCAATGTTTGACCGGAGCTTGAGTATCCAGATACACACAAGCAACACACAGGGCCTACACATGCACACGCATCACAGTATATCCATAATCATATGGAAAGTCAGCTAGCCAGTTAGTGGGAGCAGCGATGCGAGTATTTGAAACATAATCCTTCCATCCCCACCCCGGATGATGTAAGAGAGGAAAGGAGAGGAGAGGAGAAGAGTAGAGAGCTAGTACGAGTGGAGTGGGAAGGGGGCAGGAGGAGGATAGATGATTAGGGGGAGGAAAGTGGAGAGAAAATCAGAAAACTGGAGGTTTAGAAGAAGAATCATTTTGTCCACTCATACATCACAATAGAAGCTACAGTCACACAAATCATGATTGTCCTGGGGAAGATTTCTACTTAGAGTGGAACTCTATCATGTTAGTAAAATGAAGTAAATGTAACTGAACTGTAAGATGTCAAAATGTCTTTCAGCAGGAAATGTATCCATTACTGTATTTGTCCCTCTAGTTTTTTCTCTTACACTGCAGACTATGACTGTACAGTATAGCTATAAAAACAACTAAAGAATTAAAGTCACTTCAATGCTTAGCTCTTTGTTATCCACAATCTTATTTTTGCAGTTTATCCTTGCCTTTATCACATGAACCTTTAACTGTTTTTTGTATTGTCTGGGCAGTATGAGCACTTTTAATGTCTTCAATTATCTTAGTGTTTTTATTGTGTTTATGTGCTATGTTTTTGTGCTGCCTTGTTGCAAAAATACTTTCCTATTGCGGGACAATAAAGATCTGAACTGAACTAACATACCATGTTATTAGGCTAAACTTCTTTCTGACCAACATATTTTTGGATTCCCAGTGAGCCAAATCTTGCTATTTTAGCCTGTAAAGATAGTCATGGCGGCTTTCACAATGGCTAGACGTGCTGTCTGCAAAATGAAAATGTAATAATGTTGCAGTAATAACAGACATAAATTTAACTAGCATTGCTAGCTAGTTATACTGTCGCTGTATTCCTTTACTGTGTGGATTGCATAGTAGCAGACATTTCTTATGATTATGATGGTATTAATTTTGTCCATTTCACTCAGGCCTACCATATCACTTTATACATGACGGACAAAATAAACTTCAGTTGTGATCACAGTGTATTCCTAAACATCCCCTCATCTCAACCTCATCCATTTCTGCCACAAGTCTGACCTGATTTATCCCCTGTGTGCTCTCTTCATCCATTTAATCCCATGTACCAGGGTTTGAAATAATGCCTTGTAGTCAGCCACAGAGGCAGACCGATCATGTTGCAGCCGGGTCAAAACAATGTTATCTGGAGCAGGGGATGCTGGATAAAAGCTGTTCTGCACGGGAACAATTCACTGAGGACGCAAAGTGGCCTGAGCCACCGCAGGGATTAACTGGCAGGACAAGTCCTGCGGGGCAGCTCACCCTTAGTCTGTCACCATCACTACTGACACACTCACACACACAAGCACCAACATTGCCTGACTGTGTGAGTCAGGCAATGTTGGTGTTGGTGTAAAAAACGCAAGTTCACATCACACCCACAGGTGCAACAGCAACAAAAAGTATTTTCTAAATTTAACTGCAGCCTTGGAAGAAAGTGGTTTCAAATCAAATAAATAATATTGTGATTAAATCGATTTAAACTGTAAGTGTAAAGAAAAGTGAAAATACAGATAGTGCCACATAACCACACTGACCTTAACCCTGGAGATGTGTGTATACGGTGTGTGTGTGTGTGTGTGTGCCTGTGGGAAAATACTTGTTTCTACATGCCAGTGAGAAAGTAATTAATTAAGTGACTCAGTCAGTGAGAGAACAAAATGTGTGAAACAGATGAGTGATCATTTAACAAAGCAAACTAATGAGCTATCAAGTGAGCTTGTCTGTTTTTACTGTTGATGTCTGACCAGAATCTTGCATCTCAAATTTTTTTTTCAAGTTGAGGAAGTTATTTTACATCTCAGGCCAAATCAGTGAAATTGCTTTAATCACAAAACGACACAACGTTGCACAGAGACAGAAGGCTGTTCTGCAATCAAACTGATTAATAGATAAAAATAAACAATGGGAGACCATGTATGGCTGGTTAAAAAATGGATTAAGAGGATGAAGTTACCTGGGAGATCAGAGAGCGTTCCTCTCTCTATAATGTGCTTTCTGTACAGAGTCTTCAAAACCTTGGCACTGCCGAACCTCTTGAAGCGACTCTTCACATTGTTATAATACCATTCAAGCGACTGTGTCCTTAAAATCCTGCAGACAAGGAAGAAAGAAGGAAGGGAGGAGGGAAGAAAGAAAGAAAACATGATATTAAGTCAAAAAGAACAGATGGCAAAGAAACTGGCAGGAATCAGATTTTATTATAATTACACCAGGATTATAACTGTGTGTTCCATTAAAATCTGCTCAATTTGAGTGTCTTTTAATTATTAAAGTGTAGATAACCAGACCTTGTAGACTTTTTCAATTATTTTAAGAAAGACTGAAGCCTTTCTTAGGAGTAAAATCCAATAAAAATCAGAGTCAGACACAAGTGTGGTTTTGTGTTATTGTGTACTTTAAATATAGGTTTGTGTCCTATTTAAAGCCCGCTCTTTGATTTGAAGCAAATAATTGGCTTTTTAAGGTGATTCAGTGGTGCCGCTCTCTCTCTGCGGAGGCTGTATTAAAGATATGAAAAGTATGTTTAAAGTAATATTATGCAGGATCCAAGAATCCATGTCTATTATAATGTGTATGACTGCAGTGAATGCCTAGGTTTTCAGATGTGACGTCACATAATTTTCCAGGCTTTTCCTCATTTCGTGGTGCACAGCCGGTTGGTGCTTGAATGCCAACCAATTACATAAGCAGCAATTCATAACGGAGAGGGTTATGAAAAGCCCTCAGAAAAGCGTTCCCTTTGCGCCAGTGTTGCGTAGGATTGCATGAAACTCTGCCAACTTTGTGTTTAATCTTGCAGTCCCTCCTGCTCTTCTTTTTCGTGCCACTGTCACACACATTAGTGAAGCTAAACAAACACAACACACAAAGACAGATTTACTGTTCAAGGAAACAAAACAATGCAAACACACACTATTTTTTTTATTACCATTTAGAATGTGTGATTTACACAGTTTGCCATTTTTCTTGTGGTTGAAAGATGCTACACAAATAAACACACACACAAACATGCATATTTACATGTTCATATACTGTATTTATGAGTGCAACAAGTGTTACCTATGTGTGTTTCCTTTTGTCTATGAATGAAAATGTTGTGCATGAAATAAAAGTATCCACATACTGAAAGCCTATGGCACCTACTGTACATTAGTAATTTATTAATTTTGCCTCTGACACACATTAATGTATTCATTAACAGAATGAGTGGACTGGATACCGTAAGGGAATTTGTTGTGAGTTATTGACTTTTCCACACTTTTTAAGACTGATGTTTTTGTATTTAACTACTGACAAAGAAGCTTTAACACACATGATCATCAGGTGAATATGATGTCAACAAATACCATGAAAAGACCAAAATCAATAATGAATTGATCCTAGTGTTGCCTGTGTTGCTAAAGCCTGATATAGATATTCCTCTATGCTATAGACCTTAAGAACGAATGGGTTTGGGGCTGAGCGCCACAGACAGGCTGGGAATATTGGAAAGTATCCTGAGATGGACTAATGCACTGTTTATTTTGGTCATTTTATGGAAATTGTTGATAATATAAAAAACAGCCAACCTAATACTTTAAGGGAGCTGTGATTGTTGTGCGGGTATCTCTTCATTTTATTCCAGTGACTTTTGTATCCAGCACCTATCCCACTAAAATGTTTGAGGATGCCCACCTGAATATCTAACTAACATTTTCAAATAATTTGTGCATGTCCAGCAAAGGTAAAATAAATCTTTCTTGGTTTCTAATCAACAGGGACACACACTCTACATACATAACAACATGCTGCATGTCATTGACTCCATCTCCCTCCCATTATGAAAGAGCTGAAAGAAAGTGAGAGTACACACAGTACATGAGAGAGTGTTTTAGTGTGTGTGTACATGTTGATGCTTCTGCTCAATGAAGAGACAGGCTGTTGAAGGGGAGGGTGAAAATAGCCATGCTAATAAAGGGATCCTGAGTGCCCCTGAGGCTGCATAGGCTGCCACATCCATCCCCTCTCCTTCGTAACCTCCTCCCACTCTTCCCTCCCTTCCTCTTTCTCAGTGGATTTATTATCCTCTGCCTCTATCAGCTGGGCTGCTCAATGGGCCTTAGCTCCTTAATTTCATGCCACGGGTCAACCTCAATCTAATGGTGGCTGCCGAGCTCCTGTGAAGAGGCCTGGCTCCTTTTATCTCCCTCTGGGCCTGAGTAAGAAGGCACAGAAATTAATCTGGAAGAGCAACGCGGCATCGAGGTGGCATCATACGAGGCAGAAATACAAATAGGTTCTACAGGAACTCTGAAGTGTGCTGGCAAGCAACCTTTGAGCTGAAAAGGTATTGAAGAACAGGAGAGGGCTGCAATATGGCGGAGATATTGTTATCTGAGAGGAATCTTAATTCACTTTAAAATTAAGCTGTATGCCTGAAATAGAGCATGGTCACGCCCTCAAAATGAAGATTAAAAAATATAACTGACAGTTTGCTAAACCTCACCCCCTTTGTTACTATTGCTAAGCCCTCTATTCTAGGACAGCTTGTATGCAGTTATAATTGAAACGATGGATCTTTGATTTCAGACAGAGGTAGACAAAAGCAGGCTTCACATTTCTAGCCGGGGACTGGGCATTTTGTCGGCTGAAATGACAACTGTCACTGGCAGATTTTCTCAGCTGTAGCTATAGCTAGCTAAGATAATGCTAGCTCCATGAATTGTTTGAAAATGATGCCTCTGGCTGACTTTTAAATGTTTCGTTTTAAAACGTGAATCTTGAAAAGGGGTCTTAAATACACACTTGATGGCTACATATATGCCTATCATCTCATGGTACAGCTGGACCATTCCTAGTGTCTCTGTCTGTTTGTCCCCTGTTGTTTCCCCTTTTGTGTATGTCTGTGTGTGTGTGTGTGTGTGTGTGTGTGTGTGTGTGTGCGTGTGCGTGTGTGTGTGCTGTGGGGCGCAGCCTCCGGTGAACGTCCAATCAGAGACTGACACATCTGCTGCTGCTCACCTGCTCTCCATCCACAATCAACACCTGGCAGTATATCTATCCGACTCTTCTCACCAGTCTTCGCCAGATCGTCCATTTACCCAAGTGGTTTGTTCCTCTCATCTGCCTCCAAGTTACTCACTGGCTTTCCAGGAAGACCTCACCTTAAATCTCCACTGCTCCAACTCAGCCCGCTGTCCTTGCGCCGCCTGCCTGCTCTCCCCACCGGTTCACAGTGATTACCTCCACACTCCTGGTTACTCATTGTACTTCATAATAAACTGAAACTAACTACTTCAACTCCCTCTGTGCTAGTTGTGTTTTTGGGTCCAGCCACGGTGTACCACAACATATCATGCTAACAGACTGAGGCTAAAGCTGCATGTCCCAGGCAAAATGTCAGCATCCTCATCAGTTAATGATGGACGACATGGAAAAAAAGAAGCTAAATTGTTCTTGTATTGCATTAAGCTAGGTATTAAAAGGTAATATGTAAAATCAGACGCCTTATTTCATTCTAACATAACCCTGTTTAGCTGCTTATCTTACGTATTTGGACCATAGACTGTATAAAACAAGCAAGAGATTAGATTTATATTTCCCTTTTAACGTGACAAGAGAAAAGACTTTTAGTATGAGAACTAACCAAGAACTTATAATGCGATCTCGGGTAACAAGCTTGACTAGGGTTGCTGAAGTGTAAACTTCCTCAAATTCAATAAAGAGCAGGACAGAGCTGCTAATGTTAAACTCAGATATATAGTAGTAGTATCCACAAAGTGGGGAAATACTACACAGTGGATGTGCTATTAGGAAAGATGTACAAAAATGTAGTTAGCTAATGATGTTGGTCTTGGAAGTAAAAGTATGGGTTAGGTTACTACTGTAGGTAGTACGCTAGTTAGGTGGACATGCTAATGTTTACAGCTAACATAAGAGAAAAAAAGGATAAAAAAAAAGACACTCAAAACTCTGATGCTGAGTATTGCTCTTACTACAGCCCAAAGCACACTGCTTCGGCATGTGGAGAAATCCAAAACTTGTGATGCTAAGCTATGATTACACAATGGCTTTTCGGGGGAGGGATTTAGCGAATGTTTAACTGAAGAGCCTATTTATAGAATTTACAGTATACATACAGCAGAACAAATGTCCCCAAAAATGTATTTTAGCATATTTTAATGTGGATGCATACATGTTTTAGCTTTAAATGTAGTTGCGCAGCGGTGCAATACTCTCATTCCTCTGGCTGTCACTCAAATTGGCACAAAAACAGATAAGTAAATGCAAACTTCAGCTCAAGCATCTGCTGTCTTCCATTCCAGCTACACAAACTTGTTGAAATTAGCCAAGCTTTCCCTTCCAGAGAAAAGGGAGAGAGAGGGATTTAGGACAGTGGGAGAAGCGTCTCGATGAATGAAGCATGACATTGCCTCCCTAGAGTGATCTGATCTAAAAAAGAGTGGAAGAAGGGAGGAGAGTGGAGTGGATAAGCAGAGGCTTTCAAGCAATAGCTGCACTGCTGCGTGAGCTTCTGCAAATACACATTTCATAATGAGGCTGGGAGATTCCCTGATGCTCGGCTGCTGCATGAATAAGTAAGAGGGATTCCTGTGGATTCTCTCCTGACACTGGGCCTACCCTTCCTCTATCATCACTTCGCCTTTGCTCGACTGCGTGGAATCTTGGGAGTCAGCGCCTCACTTCTCATCCTCTTCTCTCCAGCCCTTTTGCCCTCTACTTCAGAAGATTGATTTGCACATCTAAATGAGGTCTAAATGAAACAGAAGAATATATAGAAGTGCATTAAAAAGTATGTAGCTTTGCTGAGTTTCCACCTCCCCTGGCAAAGGGAACCATTACCATAATTGACTTTCTGAGCCTTCTAATGAATTGGTTCAGCTTCTGTTGAGGCTGCTGTAGGGAGAAGAGCAAAGGGAGAAGAAAGAAGGGTGGGGGTTGACAGAACATCAAATAGACTCTAGTTTCTTCTGAAGACTTGCAGAGTGACTGTTGTTGTTAATAGAGGAAAATAAGACTAAAAATTAGATTGTTCTCAGCTCCAGGGTTAGATCAAAGCGCCTGATGTTTGGGAAATTAAAGCCGTCGAGTTGTGAGGTCTTAATAAGTGAAAAGCTGGAGGAGTTATTATATCTAGTACAGCCTGTCTTTCTTTATATCTCTCTAACTATCATTGTGTACCTGGAATAAAACTTCTGCACACATGAAAAATAAATTTTATGAGGGAATAAGAAAGTAATGATAAACTGATTTAATGCTTACATTTGTTCACATATGTCAGAAGACATGATGAGATACCTAAACCCAAAGAGGTTTTGCTGATATCTATGTATTGGAGAACTAAAAGAATTTAATAAAATTAAATTAAATTATCATTAAAGAAGACAATCAGCTACCAACACTTGAAATAGGAAGTCAATTCTTACTTGCAAACTACAAAAAATGTAGGTTTGGTGAATCATTAATTGGATAAGGGCCTCTATACACATCACCTATCACTTTACACTGGGGGACAAGGCAAGATGCTCATTTCCCCTTACTCTTTGCAATATTCACTGAGCTGCTAGCAGCGTCAAAACACAATCATCAAGGGTAAACAAAACATCCACCAGACAGAACAAAATGTGTCTTTATGCAGATGATGTGTTACTGTTCCTACAAGACCCTCAGTCTTTTCTACAGGAATCCTTTACTCTGTCCAGCTACTCAGATAACTGGTCAAAATCTACTATCATACCCTCTGCATGGATGGATGGGATGTGGCAGCCCTTGCATCACCTATTTAACTATCCAAAGGCAATACAAAAGAATACTAAAAGAATAGTGATCAGCATTGCGTTTGATGATACTTTACGGAACCGGAAAAAAATATATATCTTTACCCTTGCCCTCCTCCAAAGGAAGGTCAAATGTTGGAGTAGCAATGGAGATTCAGTGTCTTGCTCAATGAAAGCAGGGTGCAAGGTGTGGTGGGGAATCAAATTTGGTCCTATGCGCTGAAAGAAACTTTCCCTTATCACTATTCTACCTTGCAGCCCCTGATCTGTTACACAAATATGTAAACTGCAACCCAAATATGTCCTCAGCTGAAGACGGGCCCATTCAAAAACAAATGCAGTGCACAACAGGGAAGGGATATTAATATTGATTCATTTCAGTTATGAGGACTAGGAGAAAATCTAACTCCAAACAAGAATTAATGGCTTTTCATCCACATCTCTTGCCACTTCTGTGGTTGTATATTTGTACACTTCAACGTTCACTTTCTAGTGTGTGTTAACTAATTATACAGACTACACATTTATATACTATTCAAGTATTTACGTTTAAGGCATGTAGGTTGTCATATATTGTGAAAATGTCTGCACGTTTTAGGCAATGTTTGTTGTTTTAAAATATATTCAGTGTTGGCAGAACAGGCCAAAGGACAAGGTTGTGGGTCAACTGCTGAAAAGCCTGCAGTATGAGATTTTCAGGGCACAACCATACTAACCTGTCGGCATGATTTAAAACAGCGTCTGGTTTGCAGCAGGCAGAGATACAACTCTCACAGCAGTGGTTCTGTACACAACCTTTCCAGTAAGCAGCTGGAATGTTGATCACTTCTTACTTTCCCTCTACCTTCTCGTGTCTCATTTTATATATATATATATATTTATTTATTTTATTTATTTTTTTTGCCTCCTCCTACTTTTTTTCTTTTAAATGTGTGCATTTGTGTTCCTGCTAGACACACTGATGCACTCAGTATAAACACACACTTCAGCTGGAAATATCCTCTGCACAAAGCCAAATTTTGTGCGTTCAAATGCTGGCAAAATAGCCAGGCTGCAACCAAAACAAGCAAGAGATCAATTAATTTGAGACAAGGCTTTTTATGTTGAGAGAGGATGTGTGCCCTTACAAAGTATGACCATATGAGCAGAGTCTATAGAAAACACTGAGCGTCTGTTTCTATTTTATAGATAACCCAGCGGTTGCCAGGCTCTCCCATGCAGAGCAGAGGGTCATTAAACGAACAGACCCCTATGACTGTAGACACATTTTCATGCAGCGTGTGTTCCACAGCAGTTTAAATTTGCACAATTTTGACTGTGTTTCTGTTATACTGCAGCATTCATGATTCATGGCATGGCTCTGCTACAATCACTTCACTCACCTGTTTCTTTAAAAAGTCTAAATTTAGGCAATTTACTCTGCCATATATTCCTCTCTGCCAGCTCTTTCTTTCAAGACCTACAGCTGTCAACTTTACTTTCCCCCACTCTCTCTCTTCTCTGTTTCTCTCTTCCTCTTCATCACCCAGCTCTCCCTTCAGACCTTCACCATCCAGGGTGTTACAAATGAATGTGTCGGCAGCTGGGAGAGCCTCTGGCACAGTATGGAAGACCTGAAATGAGTTATATTGGGACAAAGTGCTCTCAGACAGAGCATGGATAGAGAGACCAAAATTAATTACAAACTGCTAACACGGTGTCTCATAGCAGTGGTCCGGATTTTTAGGACCCACATTATGCCACTTATACACTTCCAATACTGATTTATCTGTCAGTTAATGAAAAGTAAGATTAGACGTAACCCTTACATTTTTTTAGAAACAACCATGACAGCTATATAATCAAACTTCCTAATATTCTCTGTGTGGACAAGGCAGAAAGATGTTGAGAGGCTGAAATGTTACATAAAATTTTACTCTCACTCAGAGCCTTATGTAAATTATTCAATACCATATCCTGTTTTATCAGCGTAACATCTGACACCTGATACACTGGTCTCTGTGCATCCTGACACAGCAATAGATTGCACTTTCTCCACTGTAGATCAGAAGATGAATGTAATAACAGTAAAACTGTACCTGTATCATTGTATTGTATTACAATAGTCTATTATCATCTCACTTCAGAGCGGAACCCCACCTCACCTCAGTTCATTTTGTGAAGCAACTTTTCCTATCATATCCAAAAGTAACTCTTTGAGAGTTAGCTAACTAGAATCCAAGAATGCTACTCAGTACAAAGACTGAGCATCCTGTATAGTGCTTACTATTAGTTCATAATGACTCATCAATAATGCGTTTTAGACTTAGGGTACGGTGAGACTGCAGCTGAAAGTATTCTAATTCGATTTTTTCAAGGAATTTGGTCTCTTATTATTTGGACTTTGAACTTTGGAAATCTGATACATGTCTCATCTGTGTCCACATGCCTGCAGTCTGAATTACCAGATATCACAATTTGTGTTGTTTTTACTGTCACTGAATGACTGAATTCAAACAAAACTAGAGCATTCATACTGTAGTGTAATCCAGCATTTGAGACAATTAGGTGAGGGCATGGAGCACAATTTGGCTCCTGTAACAGCTGGCCAGATGTCACATCATTTGTTGTGGTTCAGCTGCACATGTGGGACATTTTGGGGATGGAGGTCTGTTCAAAATGATATCAGATATAGGTCACTCCACAGAGTCCAAAACATTGTCACAATGAAATGACAAAGCTGCACAGACAGGTTTTCACAGGCTGCAGTATATTTACATATATTTCTGTGTGGATGTATAGAGCATATGGGAAAGTGGGATAATCTGCTCTCAGCCTCCTGCTTCTGCATAGCCAGAGCACCACATGGAATTTTAAGGGGCGCATGCAGAGAGGCAGAGCTCTGCAGCAGCCCAGCAATGTGGGAAATCTAGTGACAGAATAGACTGCAGTTATGCTTTCCACCACTCAAGTCTTTCTCCATCTGGCCATTTTGTGTGGATAATGAAAACTGCAGCTCCTTGCAGCCTTTATCTGAGCAATTATGTGGAGCCAAAATCATGATATGATTAGAGGCTGAAAGAGGGACATGTCTGTAAACAAAATGAATTTATTAAATGTCTTGTGAGAGAACTACAAAGCCCATGATGGTAATTAAATCTCAATAAGGTGGCATCACTGGCTTTTTGTAGGTTTTTTTTTAGGTCACTGTTGGAGTGGTTTTATCCTCTTAATGTCATCAAACACCTCGGCCAGGAAATGAAAATCTACTGAAATAACAGGATTTTAGAGATTACACAATGAGTGCACGAGAAAGCTTTTAAAAAAAATACTATTTTTGTGGGGTTTTTTTCCTATTTGACAGCATACAGGGTGGTAGGGATACTTAAAAGTGGCCATGTTGTTATTGAGATTGTCCTGTAATCAGAGGATCGGTCATCTTAACTGCCAATGTATTAATCATCAACCATGCAAAAATGCTCTTTTACAAGTTACCGACCCCTAGTCTTTGTAGGCTCAGCTGGATAATAATGTCAGCTATAAAGGTACACTTTATAAAATGTAAAAGCAGTCAGTGAACAATGAGAGGAAGGCATTGGGTAAAGGTCATTAACCTGATTCAGACCCCAGTCCTTGAGAAAAGGACAAACAGGACAATGGGGGAAAAGCATACTGAAGCTGTCAGAGCCCAATGTACTGAAGTGTCAGTCTTACCAGCCTGTTAGGGAGCAGAGGGAAACAGCCTGACAACACCAAGCTACCTATACTACTGTCACCTATTAGAAACTGCAGAGAGGAGCAATGGAGGGGGGAAAGAGGGCAGAGGAAAACAGGGAAAGGGAAATACAGACAAAGGGGGAATGACTGACACAATGAGCATGTTAAGAAAAAGGTCATTGTTTTGATTGGCATTGTGGAGGCCAGGCATATCGAGGCATTTGTTCCACGGAATCTATATTTAGAAGTCCCTTTTCAAAGCCCCAATCTATGTAATCCATGTGAATCGATCTTCGATGGAAAAGTAGGGGAAGCAGGGAGACCATCTTTGGTTGCAGTTGCTCTTTTGAGATCTGTTTGAGTGTGTGTGTGTGTGTGTGTGTGTGTGTGTGTGTGTGTGTGTGTGTGTGTGTGTGTGTGTGTGTGTGTGTGTGATAAACCAGCAAGCTGTGAAAGAGTTTTTTTTTTCCACAGAAAAGGATCATAGTGTATGGGAAGTGTTTCACAGAAGGTTACAGAACAGCTCCAGACATCAAGGTCTGACACTTGCTGAAGGAGCCTGTCTAAAGCAATGACCTTTACTATGACCACAGGAAGGCCGATTTCATTGGAAATGTAAAAGTTCGATTCACTTCTTGTTTGCATGATGATAAACTATCTGTTGTGCTTGCTGCCTAAGCAGAAATGAAAAAAACTCTCCAGACTAGAACGGTTTCAGGTTGTGTTTATGCTGCAGATAGAGCACACATCCTTGGATTTAAAGACATCTCCCTTTAATGCACCTGTGTCATTTATAACATAAGCAGAGCTTTATCATTCTATACACCAGAGAGGCCGCATGCAGTTGAAGATAAATCAGATTAACACTAAGTATTTGTAATGTGCAGATTGTTGCCTGTCAAAGACTAAAACACTGTGGTGCTTTGTATCTGAAATCCAAACACAAATGGAGAATAAAGACTCACAGTCAGACACACATGGTTTTAACATCCATATCCACAAAGGACATTTCATGGATATTAATGAATTAATGAATGGCTTTGCCGAAAGGACACCTCTGTTTTTCTCTGATAAAGATTAAGAAATTTAAATAGACCCAACAAACCTTCTATTACAATTAAGTGTGTGTTTTGTCTGTGAGCATGTGTTTATGTCTGTAAGTATTTTCCTATTGAAGTGATATCCTGTGTTTCTGTGACCTTCCTCCACTTTCTTGAGTGCATTTCATTGGAGGAAAGGCAGCCAAAAAACAGGCCAATAAAGTTATCCGTTTCACTGCACTCCCACCAATTAGGAAACCAGTGAATGGCTCGCATCCCAAACAAGCCTCTGGCTGCCCTCATCCTGGGAGCAGTTCCCCTCAAGTTAGTCACACAACACCAACCAAGAAACAAAAATCGCCGCTGGAACAGCAGATTCTTCTCACAACTCCTGTCTTTGTCTCCCTTCTTGTTCTCAGTCTCACTGCACGTGTGCTGTCTGACTGAATGTTGCTCTCTCTCTCTCCTTTTTCCAACTTGGAATGCCCCCCTACAAATTAGTGTTTACAATGCAAATGTGTTGTGTTTACAAATACATACGCATAGAAAGCATATAATATTTTGTGTGTGAAGGAAAAACAAAAGCTGGAAATTAAGCACAAGTTTCTCTCGGCCTCATGCACATTATAAGTATAAATTTAAATCCAACAGAAAGGAAGTGAACCATAGGATTGTGCGACTGAAAGACTGCTCTTACGCTGGCAGCAACAAAAGTCCACACCTGTTGGAATAGTGCATTGATTGAGGCAACACTACATCAAGTTATCTTAATAAATCCATGCAAAAGACCAAGCAAACTCATATCAAATGAGCACCAGGACAAAAAAAGTCAGAAGAGAGAGAGAAGCATTGTGAAGAGATCACTGCAGATGGTTGAGCTCAACTTGATGAGCAGTGATAAGCAGTCGTGATGGCTTATTTAATTTTTTCTCTGTTGTGTTTTGTCTCTTTTCTTTGTTCTGTTGTCCCCTGTGTAATAAAATGGATAAATATAGTGCACTTTATAGTAAATAGGGTGTGACTTTAGAAACAGCTATAGATTTAAGTATAACTAAAGCAAAGACACACTAGTGTAGCTCTATGGCTCTAAAACATGTCAAACCCAGTACAAATCAAACACAACTTGACCTTAAACATTGATCATTCAGTGTTGTGTGTAATACCACTTAAGAACTACTACAAAATACAGCTACACAGGCAGAAATTTTATTCTGAAGTGTTTTTATTGACTTTTTAAAACCGATTGATTGAGCTTCGTGTCTTTAGAGTGTGGGAGGAAACCAAAGCACTTGGAGGAAACCCACACTGACACAGGGAGGAACATGAAGACGGCATACAGCTGTTGATGGTGGGAAGGTGCTGAACCGCTGAGGTGTAGAGGTCTTAGTTGGATGTGGACTCCTTCTCCCGCCTCTCGTTCTTCTTCCTCAAACCGAGAAAGTGGCGGACTCTTTTCCAGACTGAGCGCCTCTTTTTTTTCTCTGGGAGCTTCTCCTCAAATACTTCGGGCTCTGGAAGGAACTCCTCCTCCTGCTCTTTCAGCTCTTTGTTCAGCTGGGAAAATTCTCTCTGGAGGGCCTGACTGACCACCTCCTCAGTCTTGAGCTTGGTGGCAAGCTTGAGATTGGTTGATGTCAGATCCCCCAGTTTTGTTTCCAGGGTCTCCAACTCTTGACGGAGGGCATCCTGCTCATCCCTCAGCCTCTGGATCAGCTCCTGATCCACTCTCACCCTTTCAGCGTGAGACCCTTTCTCTGCCTCAAGTTCTTGCTGAAGGGCGCCTTTCTGTTGCTGCAACTGCTCAGTCAGCTCCAGGCTCACATTCCTCTCTTTCGGGAGCTCGTCCTGCTCATCCCTCAGCCTCTGGATCAGCTCCTGATCCACTCTCACCCTTTCAGCGTGAGACCTTTTCTCTGCCTCAAGTTCTTGCTGAAGGGCGCCTTTCTGTTGCTGCAACTGCTCAGTCAGCTCCAGGCTCACGCTCCTCTCTTTTTGGAGATTGTTGGTGAGCTGCTCTACCTGCTTCCATAGGAACTTGTTCTCTTTAGTCTCTGACTCCAGTCTGGTAGAGAGCTCGCCAACCTTCTCCTCCTTACAGGCTATGTGCTGCTCAGCACCCTGCAGGTGAGCCTTCAACATCTCGACCTGGGTGCCCAAAGCCTCGTTTTCTTTCTCACGGTCCTCCAGCTGCTTGGCCCAATTGTTGTAACCAAAGGCTGATAGAGTCAGCTTGAAGGTCATGGTCCAGTTATAGTTCGTCTCTGATCAACGTTTGTTGTCGCTATCAGTGGTCTGACTGCTCAAAGTTTTCTATCTCTCAAAGGGGTGTCACCTATTGAAATGTCTGAAATGAAATGATTCTGTCTGAACAGTTGCTGCTGCATATGAAGACCTGCTCAGAGTGGAATTGTTGCTTTGATGATCAGAGTTCCAGTTCTTTCTGCATGTTTACATTCAGTTTACATGGAGCTTCTCACTGGACTTCCTGTATAGTTTGTTTCAGTTTCATAGTTCATCACTTGACCCCCAAGAATCATTAATAACTCAATCTGTGATCCAAATGTAAACACAATCACAAACCATCAACAGTCAGAATGCAGGATTAAACATGTTATCAATCCCAAAATGACTGACAGGTCCAACACAGTGACATTGTCACACACAATCACAAAATGTACATAGACAATTAAAACTGTAGCCACTTTCCTATAGCCTGTATTAATAGGTACACTTGTATCAACTGTTAAACTTTACTATATGTAGAAGGGACTACAGTTTGTGAACTTCCTCAAAGATTCTCACCGTGAATAACAACAACAACACACAACAGCAGGCATGTTGGCAACAGGAGACAGCTACTCAGCAACTTGGCCTCACACAGCAACAAAGTTAGTGATAGTGTGAGTTGAAGGTAGCTGTAAACCCCATTCTACCAGGTCAGAGTGTAATGGCTGGCAAAAACAGGACTTTCCCATCCAGTTCTTACTTTTTCTCAGGGAGACGCAGGTAGTTCAGGTATACTGGCACAGTGACTTGGGCTCAGCAGTACCTCATGGCTTAGTCTTGTGATCCAATGAACAATGATAAAATTATGTTTAAAAAAAACCTTCCAGTAACACTAAGATGGACTATCTACCATTTACTAGACATTTGGGACAACAAATCCTAAAAAATAACAAAATGGAGCTGCAAGAAGACTTCATATTTCACATTCAGCAAAGATCCTACACCTAAAGTATTTAAAAGTTTGGTTATATATTACTTACTTATATATTAAAAATATCCTTGCTGTAATGCTGATTTCATAGGCACAACTGAATGATGCTTAATTTCCAGATCATGTGAACACACAAGAGGACCCAACAGTGCTGAGTGTGAACATTTAACATCATATAACAAATACGGATATCTAACTAATACTATGAAACCTCCTGTTCATTTCAACTTGACACCTAGAACAAAGTTGGAGATAATTCATGTAAAAAACATTCAACTATAGACAATATACAAAAACACAGAAATAACAGACCAACGTAAATACTGGGACACCCTATTTCTTAAAGAAGTATTTGCGATTAGCAGATATAAACCTTCCCTGAACAGTGGCATACCTGGTATTTACTATCTGTTGTGTCCTGATACGTCACCCTGCTCCTGACGATGGTTTTAAAGTAAAACTTGAAACTGCAACAATACCTCTGTCCTTTTTTGAAGTATCTCTACCCTTTCAATTGGCTGCTTTCACATGTTGGAAAGCCAGGGAGGGATCATGTTCTCATCGTTGCATTAGCATCTCTTACTGATTCGTCCCCTGACATGGAGTGTAAAGGCGTGGCCACACTTGCATCAGTCTTTAAGCTCATGTGACAGAGATTCAAGATGCAAGATCCAGCTGACTCACAGGTCGAAGCTCACCTTTACTCAACTTGTAAATTTGTATGGTTAGCCAAAAGAAACAGTGTTGTGTTGATGTATATTGGGTTTGAAAGTGAAGGGGTAATTATGCTTGTGGTGTGCCATCACCCTGTTTTGTAAATTGCACTAGA
Source organism: Siniperca chuatsi (assembly GCF_020085105.1). Lineage (NCBI taxonomy): Eukaryota > Metazoa > Chordata > Actinopteri > Centrarchiformes > Sinipercidae > Siniperca > Siniperca chuatsi. Next base: position 13,169,945 of record NC_058060.1, read on the forward strand.
CTACAAATTGCTGCATCACTCTCACAGAATGTTTACAGTTTTTGTTATCGCTTTGCTCAATATTTTTTTATTACCTTTTTCGGTGCTGAGTGTGGGGCAGTTTCATTGGACCGAAGGCAAATGTGACCGTACCTTGAGCTCTCATATGACACACAAGCTAGTACAGAGCAAACAACCCCTGGTCCCAACTCAGTCTGGCAGACAGGGCGTGGGAGACGGATGACGATGAATCATTGATGCTCGGCACACGGATCACAAACACACAAGCACACAAATACACACACACACACACACACACACACACCAGATGCATGCACATACACGCACTTACAGGCACACATACATTTACCTCCTCTCTCTTACTCATCCGTCCTTTCCCAATTACAGCGTGGTGTTTTTCTCTGTGCCATCACTGATCTTGTGGTGACAGAGACAGATGGAGGAATTGAGAAGGAAATCATTCACCAACAGAGGAGGAGAAATCTCTCTCTGCCTTTTACTTTGGTCTGAAATACCATTAATAGCCACTGTTGACCTTTGTTTTTCTGACTCGAACCTTGCTGCCTTTGGCATCCATCCCTCTTTGCACTTTGTCACTTTTTCGTCCCTTCATTCATGTCTCTCAGTCTTTATTTCCCATCAGAACCTGATATCTTGTATAAGTTGGAGAGAGTGATCAGAGTTTCTCAATACAGTAGAGTGTAACAGATTACCAAATACATTTTGATATTCAGAAGAGAAATGTGTCAAATTTTTTAGGTCAATAACAGTGTGTTTCTGAAATTCTTCTGTTGAATGGGTTCTATGAGTGTTAATATTATTGTTAAAATCTAAAAAACTAAATTTTCAAAGGGTTGGTTTTTATGTTTAAGGTAAATGATGGTGGTCAGACTGTAACAGTGTGGTCATGAACAGATGGCTACTGTATTACCAGGCTATTGATCATATGAGAGGACTGTATATTGCTTAAGGATGATGGTGTGAAGTAAGGGCAAAGATGACAAATTGCATGTGGAGATGGATGCCATATAGACGAAATACAGCGCCATTCATCAACCGATGGCCCCTGTGACAGTCAACTCTACCCCGCGTGACTTACTGATCACAATACCACCCTGGAAAGAATGTACCACAGTGTGAGTGGACAAATTCTGGCCTTGAAACTATTTCATTTTTTTATCTACGATACATTTTAGCTAGCCTTTTAATTACCCATGTAAGCCTCATTAGGATAAAATATCCCTCAACAGCATTAGAGGAGCCTAGGATGTAAAAACATCCCAGGGCAAAAAAGCTCAGCTGTAAACACTATTAAACATAGAAATGCTGGATAATAATGACAGCTTAGTATGGGGGTTACATGTTGAGGGGAATGTATGAGTTCAATGATTAAGCTCATTTGGATGACCAGTTTATAACACACTGCTGTTTCAGCTTCTGCATTGCTGCTGTTCTTATTCCAGCTGGGCTTTGATCATTCATAAGAACCTTTGCCCTCTCTCTCTCATGTCAGCGTGCACACACAGGCGTACATCGTACTCCAGGCCATGGCAGGGGACCACTGCATTATTCATACTAATGCCATCACACTGAGTAATGGAAGCCATGAAGCAGGGGTGGTGGAGGGTGGAAGACGGGGGTGTACACACACCTTCTCTCTCTCTCTGCCTCTCTGTAGAGATTGTTTTGATCATTATCATTGACCTCTGAGTGTGATCAGTGCCGACATCAAGGTGATACTCTCCATCTGAGGGCGAAGTCAATACTGAAAGAGATTGGGTAGGTCAATGTATGGACAGACATGCAGCTGCACTGCAGGCTGTTGGCGATGTCACTTACTGAAAACTCTTTTCAGACATGGAATACATAGCATTGCTGGCTTCATCAGTAAAGGCCTTTTGCCATTCAGACAAAGGAGATTTTTACATTAATATTAATTAAGGCTTTATTCAGACATAATAGAACCATTACAGAAAGAGCCACAATGCCTGTGCGATATTTGGCACCTGAGGCACGAGAGGAAGCAGTGAAAGTGATACACAAAAGGAAGAAGAGTGTTTTTATGTTATGCGTAACTGATGGGTTTTAAAACTTCTTTTGGTGTTGAAGCCTTAATTAATGACCATCGTCAGCACGAGGGACATTTGCCCCAGTTTCTCATTAAATGCCTAATTGATTTTTTCATCAGTTGCATCATTTATTATATAATTCTGCTGCCTATTATATAATGTTCACTAGTGCACAATGATAGAATAACAATAACAATAATGATAATAATAACTTTATTTGGATATAGCACCTTTCATGCAAAGATGCAACCCAAAGTGCTTCACAAAACAGGGAAGACGTTTAGTTGGGACTCCTATTTGCCCATATGCTCTATATTAAGCGTTAGCATTGACTGAAATTGAAACTTAAGGGAAACTGCTGGTCAGATGATTATTGTGGTTATACAAGGGTGTTCTTTTATTTATTTTTTACCTCTTTTGCCCCAAAGCACAAGGGGAATTTTTTATAGACTAATCTATCAGGAGAATAATCTCCTAAACAACATAAAATGGGCTCATTCGCAATGTTTCATGGTTCTATTTTTCTTTGTTCATTAAAGATAAGTGTGTACTGATGTAGCCTTTGTTAACATGATGACATTTAATTCCGACTTATGTTGCCAGGCTGAATGCTACTAGGTCTAACACAGTCAGATTGACAGACTTTTATATGAAAGTGATTCAGGTGCTTATTCCTTGTATGTTTACGCATACTTGGCCAATAAAGCCGATTCTGATTTGTGCAACTGTTTTATTATCTGTTTATTATTTTGATATTTTATGTGAAGCATTTTGTAATTTTGCTTGTTAATAAGTGTGATATGAATAGAGAAGTAATATTAATATGATTATATCAATAAAACATCTTAACAGGACATTTTTAATATGCACTTTATGATAGACAAACTAATATATGTGTGTTTCCTAGAGTATGTGTGTTTATACTCATATTGGAGATTAAAGGATCCCTGTGGAGTTGTTGACATCTAGCAGCACTATGGAGCTGCTTTTCTATGAGTGGGTCTCCGTTTTGTTTGTATCGTGAGGACGCATATGCAAGTGTGCAGACAAGTGACGCGGTACACATTCCTACCAATGGTTTTACACTATTCCACTGATCAACAGGTGGCGGTAACAGGGCAAGATATGCTGCATTGTATCAGCAAAGGCAGGGAAGAAGAAGACTGCACGCTGCTAAACATGGATGTAAACGATACTGGATGTAATATATTTAAATAATCAGATTTGCAAAGGTTTAATGAAGGAAATGCACTCTACATGTTTGTTAGACCTCAAGGGTACACATTTTGTGTTTTAGTGAGTAACACTGAATGTAAACTTAACTTTTGTTTGTTTACAAAAAAACTCCACAGGGCACCTTTAGACAAGTGACAAAATAGAATAATCAAACTACTGGCTGGAAAAAAAGTTTTCTGCTTGGTTCATGTTTATTTATGTAGCAAAGCGAGGGTTGTGCTGTGGCTGTAACTGCTGCACTCCTTACTGAAAGAAAACATCACATAAATGTATAAAATGTAAAAGGGCTGAATAGTTCACAGCTACTGCTGCCCAAACGCTGTCTCCTCCATTCCATTACACAATAAAACTACAGCCAATACAGGATGAGGGCGAAATGCTCTGTGTGTGTTGTGGCATGTGGAGGTGGCGAGGAAAGGGATTAGTGTGCATGACGAGCTTACCCAAATACGTGTTTAGCCTACACTCAGCCTCATTTCTTCCTTTCCTTTCTTGTTTGTCCCCTTGTGTCTTTGTCTGCCATTGTGTTTGTTTCATTCTGTCTTTGTACTCAGAATCCTGCGTCTGTTCATGTTTGAATATGCTTTTTGCAGCTGTTACTTTGTCCTACATGTTGTGTTACATCCGTGCGTGTTGGATAGAAGTTGTGCGTTTGTGTGCTTGTAGACAACCGAGGTATGTGTGTTTATCTGCCTGCAGGTATTTGAGGCAGTGACACCAGGTGGAAGCCATTACGTCAGTGCGTGTCCTCTGCAGGTAGGCAGGCAATCTGATATTTACCATCAGTGCATCAACAGCAGACTGAGGAGGAGGCAGGTTCAGAGGATATCAAAGTCACTCACTCACTCACTCTGGTTGGGAAAAGTGTTTGCTGAAACCAATTTGCCCAAGATGAGTACGCTTCAGAAAATGTTGAAGTAAACACAAACAGAGTGTGGAGATGTGCGTCCTGCGGCTGTTTGGTGGCGTAAAAAATGATCTCAGCAGAAGACGAGTGGAGAAGATTCAGCGCCTCAGAGAGAGGAGAGCACAGATACAGAATGAGAGAGCGACAGACAGCAAGAGTAAAAGAGCGAGAGTGAGAGGGACCGGAAGATATATCGAGAGACCTTCATTCAAAATGCATGAATCTACAACTCAGGCAGGCACTATAGAAGCTACCTGCAGGGCTTCCACCACTCACCTCTGCAGGTGAGAGCAAATACACATTGACACAAATGGCACTTACACTCACAAAGTGTGTTAGTTTGATATGTTATTTGTTCTGCTATGCATATACTAGTGTCCAGCTTATGTGGACTGTAGCAATTGCAAACAAAGACTGTCTTCTGTCCCAGGCTCAACCAAATGAATACTGCATTAACAAGGCCCAGCAGTACTCTATATTAAAGGTTGAAACAATTATTTCCATCATGAATGATGCTTCAGTTAGGATTAGCATTTGTTTTTTTTTATCATTTAGTTTATAAAATGGCACAAAAAAGAGACATACCCTTACAGTGGGTATTTCTCTTTCAAGTCAAATGTTATATCTTCAAATTTCTTTCAATTTCAATTCACAATGGTATGAAATGGAGAAAAGACAAGCAGCAATCCTTCCCTACACACAGAAGACACATGTGTGAAGAGAATAAGGCAAACGCACACGCACATGTCCATAATGACCTCACAAGCTCCTTTGAAAAAAATTATAACAAGACCAGATAGATTCACAGTTTATGTGTCTGTTTGTGTATGTGTGAACTTGTGTGCTCTTGTGAGCTCTCATGCAGGATGTACACGTAGTGTATCTCACTTTGTGTGTGTGTGTGTGTCAGCCCTGATATGAACGGCTGCTTTGATCCCGTTTGAATCAGACAGCATCACCCGAGTTCCTCTGCTGCTGCTCTGAACAAATAGCCCAAAAAGACACAGAGAGAGAAAGAGAGGGAGGGAGAGAGATCCCTATTGTTTTCCAGTTGTTTTGGTTTCTCTGGGCCACTCTACCTCTTGTGGTATTTCAACTGCTAACAGCTTAATAATACTGAACTGTTCATATTTGTTATGGTAAGGTATTCTGTTTTTAGTGCACACAATTTTTGTAAAATTGTTAAAGCAGAAATCTGTAACTTTCTGCATGTTATTGGCCTCTGCAGCAGAAACATACAGGAATTCAGTCTGCTATTTGTTATTGTAATACTGATACAGGGCTTATGCTTGACTTATGACTGTACATATCATGACAAGCCAATCGACAGTTCTCCATATGGAGAGTTTCCAATTATGGCAAATGTTCTGTATTCTTTCTGTATTTACTCCACCAAACAGATGGTTCTGTGAAGAATTTATGAATATACTGATTAATTCAAGTTAATTAATTAACTGAAAAAATAACCTCCTTAACTAAATTGTCACAACAAATCGCAGAAAACACAATTATTTATAAAATGTAGCAGGACTAATGCAAGAAAAATATGCAGGAAGTTTCCAGACCGAACTCTCAGCGCTGACCACAAGGGCAAGCAGACAAGCATACAGGGAGCCGGCCAGCACCAACCTGCTAGTCCCAGAAGCCCAGGAGGTACACATCAGATGATTTTAAACAAATGAGATCAAACAACACTCCTTGTTCAGGTGGGAAATCATGACTAAACAAGGTGAGCGGTGTGCAGTCAGCTCTGCAGCGAAGCACCGGCTAAGCCTCATTTAAAGTGCTGAAAAATGGGAGAGGAGGTGCAATGAGACAGACGCCCGGAGCGATGCACAGCCATTGATATGCAGCAGAGAGCGAGAGAGAATGCAATAAGGGTGTGTACATACACAACATCTGAAGTCCCTCAGAACTCCAGCAGTACAGGGAAAGTGGGATACTTACATTAGCATAGTCAGCTAATTGTTATTCATTTACACTGGCTTTATTTCCCAGAACATGAAGCCCACAAAGTTCATGAGTTTTATTATATTTTTCAGCATGCATGTGCATATGCTTAAAAGAAATCTGGTAAATACAAGCCAGCCTTCTGAGTTGTTTTCAAAGGAAATGAACACTATAATATATAGTGACATAATTTGAAAGAGTCAAACTAGTTCAAATAAAAAAATTAATAAATATAAAAACCTCCCACAAGCATTTCTATGGTAATTCTTATAAGGGTCAGTGTGTGCCGGGAACAATCAGACTTTTAGTGGTTAGTTATCAATTGCTTAATTGATTAAACTGTTAAACGTATTGAAAAACTATTGCTAAGCAAGTTTAAAATGCATATTGTTAATACATTAATTTAATTATCCTGCATAATTCTGCATTATTCTGCATTAAATACATTTTTAGTTGTTTCATTAAATACATTTTCAACAGCCGTTTAAATTGGTGTATGTGTGTGTATTTCCATTTATTCCATCCATTATGAATTTGTCTTCACCTTCTTCACATTCACTCAAAGTGTTTGTGTGGTCCATATTTCTATTTAAAGACGCCTCCTCTTTAATTGATTCTAATTTATATTTAAAAAGTCTATAATTAATCTGGTAGCACACTCCAGCCTCCAGAAACACTGACCTGGTAGTTGACATGAATGAATGTGCGTGCCTCAGGCCCCATCATCACTCTCGACATGCTGGTGCGTTATGAGTAATGGCCAATAAAATATGCTCCAATATGATCCATGACTTCATCACAATGTGCCACGATTACGAATATTTGTAGTTCTACAGTTCTGAGAAAAAAATCCACGTCATGACACACATTCAGATTAGCCACATCTGGCAAACTCTGTGAACTGATGGCATCCTATTACCAATCAGCTGGATCACTCTCCTCTCTGTGTTCTGGTCGACTGTAAAACATCATACAGGAATTTAGTGGAATCAACTAATCCTTTATCATTAACTTAATGTAAATATATACATTTTATTAATTTCAAATTAAGTCAAAATTTCTAATTTTGAGACCACCTCAGAACATTTGAGTTGAACTGATGAGTTGAATGAATGTCCAGCTGAGAGTTCACTTCACTCATCAAATTAAGTTTGATCAGCATATTAGCAGACTTCACAGCAGGCACTGTTTGAAGAAAATAGACATGATGGAAGCTTGCTGTGTCTTTAGTACATATTAAGATTAGTCATGGTTGTTTCTTCTAATAATAATCAAAACAAAGCTGACCATGATAAAGGTGAGTCTCCATTTGAGTCAATTTCTATGCAATGAGTAAAGAGTAAAAATGTTGACTAACTGTTGTTGATTGAAGTTAATATCTTAAATTGAATGAACTCAAGTTCAGTGAACTTATGTAAGTTAGTTTTACGCAAGAATTAGTCATGAGCCGACTAATCAAGCTTACTTCAGTTAACTCATATTTTTAAAAGGCAGCAGGGAAACTTAATTTTAAGTTTAATCTCCAAATTGTTCAAAATTCAGTAGCCAGACTACTGACCAAAACAAAGTGTTTATCACACATCACACCAATCTTGGCTTTATTGCACTGGCTTCCAGTCTCCTTTAGAATCCATTTTAAAGTAGGCTACCGTACTATTAAGTACAATCAATCATTATTAACAACTAATGTACTGTCTTTTATGATGAAGCTGGACGTTTTTATAAAACAATTTTTAGTTTACTCTTAAAGCCATCATTATTATTATTATTATTATTATTATCATTATTATTATTAACAGTATAAAATGGAAATACTAGGATATTGGAAAAAATATTTCTACTCTTTTACTAATATTTCTCTTCCATTAAAAGGGAGCTCTTGGGTTGACAGGCGAGGAATGTGTAATGAGTATGAAAATCCTGCGGTGCCAATATCTTATTTCTTTATGCTACAGAGAGTTCACAGTGGCAGGAGATCAGACAGCGTGATCTGCCTGAGGGAGGGATGAAGGCGCGAGAGAGTGAGAAAATAAGTGAGGGGTGAAGTTAGAGGAGGGGAAGAAAGATTACTATTCATCCAGCATCTTAGAGAGATTTCTATCATTTCAGGCCAAATTCATACAGAGAAAAGATAGAGAAAGAAAAAGAGGAGGACAAAAAGCAATAGTGATCTTAAAGTTCAGTGAAAGACATCAAACTTAATTCTTAATCGGAAAGCAGATACTTCATCTGCCAATCATGCAGCTCACATCCTCTCCTGTCAGCCTACTAGGATATGAGACACGACTGGCTGCGCTGTGGGACGCCTCGCATGCTGGAGATGCTTTTGATAGATCACATCTGCAGAACCAGCCGCTGTAGTCCAGAGCCAATAGTGTGAGGAGGGGAGGATTCAGAGCGAATAGAGATTCAATACAGACATTCAAATTTCTAATTCCTTTGTAGATGGATTAAACGTCATGACCTTGGATGCCATGTTTAAAACATAATTGAATTCTTTACCAAAAGTGTTCTTTACCAGCAGCAATGCATCAGCGTTGTGTCAAACAGTAACTGCCAATAAATCCCTAAAGTCTGTTTTAACCTTCTTGAAGAATATATTTCGCTTGATTTACCGCATTAAAAGTACAACTGAAATTTGAATTCTTCTCACTTTTTGTGCAAAGAAATCTAAACTATATTGATTCTGTAGCTATTGTGCCTGTTTTTCAAAAGAGGACAAAAAACATTTTTGGACATATTTGAGGAAAACAGTGTCTAAGTTTCAGGCCTCAGGGTGGGCAATTCCTACAGCAGGAGCTGACTGACATATGGCCGGCGTTGCTTGGAGAGGCGCTGTTAACTTCTGTGGTGTGCTAACTGACTGGAGCACGTCATAGCCCTGTATAACCCCACAAATGTTGATTTAAGATGTACGTCCCTTTACAACATTCAACATTTTGAAGAACCCATAGTGTATGAAACTAAAAGACGTGTTCTGTATTGAACTTATACGGGACGCGCTTTGTTCCATAGTTTTGAGAATAAATTCAGTGCAAGTCTATGGGAGAGAAATATTACAGGTTAGACTATTAAGACAAGGCACTTTGTATGAGATAGAAGGAAACCCTCCTGCCCATCTGTCATGTCATGTTCCACTACCCAAACAGAGAACGCGTTTCTCATTGGTCGAAGCGTGAGTGACAGCGACGTCTTCTCACAATAAAGTATGAGGGCATCTTTATATCTTTAGATAAGTATGCTACGGACACCACCACCCCCCCCGCCCGTATTTCCATTTCAGGAAATTGGCCTAGGTCTAGCTAGTGTTAGCTGTATGTCTTTCGTTGGTCCACTTGAGGTGATGACAAATTACCAGACTGTCAAAACTACAGCAACAAATAGTTCTGTAACCTTAGCACTTAGTGCTCAAATCACAGAGCAACGGCTAACGTCAGCCCCCCAGCTGGTTAGCTGATGGTTAATATGTTATTATGAACTATTTTTAGATTCCGTCCACACAGATATTACACCAATCAAATTACAAGTATAGACAATGTCACTTAGAACCAACAATTCATGCCCCTTAGAGGACACTAAAGTAGGGGGCGCCATCATGGCAGAAAAAAAAAACTAAACTAAACTTAAATTTCTTTTTTCCCCCCAATTTTGAGCAAATAAGTACAGGTCAAAACAAACACCAAGGATATATAGCCTATACTGATTTCTTAGCAAAAATTGATTAAAGTTAGACATTATGATGATTCAAATAAATAAAAGGAGACTTGTCAGTTACAGAGACAAACTGAATCAAATATGTTCCTGTAACATTCTAAACTCTCTGGTACTCACAACACCCCCCATCTAGAAAGGAATTAGGCTCAAAGCAAGATGAGATGTAGACCCTTGAATGCAACACAACTATAAAAGCAGCATTACTGGGTGTTAGGCCACTACAAGCTGTAGAGTGGAAGTGTTTTTGGGTGTTACCTGCATCTTGCTCCACTCTGTGGCATACAGTTTGTCTCTAATCCCACTAACCCACAATAAAAACAACAAGGATCAACAAGCTTCTGATTCACTAACCAACTTACTGCATAAACCGATTTAGGAATAATGAGATTTCCAGTCACCTGCTGTGTGAGCCACAAATGACCTTGTTCACGTGGAGCGCTCTGGCCGTCTGCTTCCTCAATCACGAAATGATGGGAATTACCAACAAACCTGCAGGTATACACGTCTCAGGAACTGCAGACTGTGCTGCTTCACTGTAACTGGGTTCACAACAGGACCTGGAGTGGTTCTCAGATCAGAGGTGCAACTCATTCAGTCTCACCCACACACGCAGGAGACCTGGGAGCTGGCCAGACCTGGGAGCTGGAGGCTGACCAGTGAAGTCAGAGAGACATTAATGAATATATGCAAAATAACACACACAACAGTATTCACACGACTGACAGAAATTAACACACCCACAAGAGGGAACATTCAAGGTTCTTTATGTGTGTGTGTGTGTGTGTGTGTGTGTGTGTGTGTGTGTGTGTGTGTGTGTGTGTGTGTGTGTGTGTGTGTGTGTGTCTGTCTATCTCTGTGCATGTGTGTGTACTCACATGGATAGCAGTGATTTATTACCTGCTATCGAACCTCAACCCCTACAGAGAAAAATGCTTTCATGGGACACATGGAGTCACAATATGGGGAGCAGTTACAATGCAGGAATCCACACACAGATACACAGCACAGTATATACACACAGATAGGTACTGCGCACACCGAGATTGCTTCAAGGCTGAAAACTCAGCAGTAATTAGTTTTAAAAGGAAATGCACAAATTGCATGAGTAAAATTCAAGCACGGTTTCTGATTTAGGCTATGTATCAATTAATGAGACCAATATACTTAAAAAGATCTTAGTCAAAGCTAAGTCGGGAGCACCATGAGAATGTTTGAACCTAAATCACCTGTCGGCTGTGGGCGTGCAACTTGCAATATTCTCCGCGTGTGTGTGTGCGTGCCTGCTATCATGCCCAACTGTGTATAAAGTGCAAATCATCGTCAAGAGTTACGATCGACCAGTGGCTCCTGTGTCAGCTGGGCTGGACACGAGACAAGGCCGCGGAGATGGAAGGAGAAAGGGTGATTAGTGGCTCTCCTTCCTGTGCCTGCAGCTCATAAAGATGAGGGGTTTGCAAGTTGGTTCAGCTGCACTCTACGTTCTTCAAACTGTTTCAATTGATGAAAAGCTTCCTGCAAGTACGGGAATGTTCAGACACCCGATTTAGTCAATTTGTGTGCTGATTGGAATTAAATAGTTCTTTATAAATCCTGAGCACATTTACATGTAGGTAGCTGTGAATGCAGCCTGAAATATGGCTACACACATCAACTTTGTTGCCTTGTGCTATTTAAAAGTTCCCTACTGCAAATTGATAGTGCTACAGTGTGACGAATGACTTCCATTCTTCTTCTACTGAGGCTTGCGGTTTTGCTTTTTTATTAAAAACACATAACAATAAGTCCTGCAATCCATTATCCATCCAGCTGCTAAAAAAACAGACAAAAACACAGAGCAGTCAAGCAGCAAGACACAAACAGACACAGACATGTAAATGCCATATTAAACCCGAGATGTTAGTGGCGGTGTACACACATTTCATCTGCAGCTTGGTGCTGTAGGGCAGACCCTCCCTGTCTAAGACTAGTCTTGCTCACTGATAAAAATACCCCTGCAAGGAGGACAGAAAAAGATCACACTGAGACTCTCTGCCTCTCCTAGCCGCAGGTGCTTGTCTGGCAGCAACAAGAGAGAGTTCATGGAGTTTATAGCACTGGTGTCTTTATAGGCACACATTGGTTGCCATTGTTGTGGGATCATTTTGAGATGTTAAAATAAGTACACAAAATATACATAAATGCACACTTTTGTATGGGGGTATTAATATGGAGACAGGTGAATTGAACAGAAGCAGACAGAAAGGTGAAGGGTCATAATAACTCTGCAGTCCAAGGAAAAAGTCACTAGGTTAATTTCCGGCTCTCAATACTTTGTATTAACAAGCCAGTGTGGTTGTACATAACTCAACCTGTTAAAGTATGCCAAAAAGGATTATGGATTTGTAAGTTTGTTTGAGAAAATCAATGAAAAGAGTTATAGGGTCTACTTTTCTTAAAAGCTCAAAGGATTTCAATCTAAAATTTTGTGGACAACAACAAAACAGCAGCATGTAGCAACAAGTAGATTCATTCAAGCAACAAAACATCTACAATATTAATCAGTTAAATGAAGAAGTTGATGAAAAAGGGGAAGAAATAGCCTCAAGATGACAAATGTCAGTTATTATTATATTAAATTAATGGAAAACTACAAAATTGCCTGGATATGTTCTACTGAGAAAAGACAGACATTCCATAACTGCTGATGCACACTTTGTTAAATTGAAAAGATGATTTTTTTATGCCATGAAAAAGGCAGGATTTACATGATCAGACCAGAGCTGGTACATCTCTGTGGCCTGATGCTGATCAGCACCTGGATTATCAACATACTGCTTTGTGATTGACAGTTTTTCTGATGAACATGTTGATATGGTAAAAACCATCCATTCACTTCTCCTTACAGCTGAAAACATACAGCAACACCTCCTGTATCCACGGTCTCTGAGAAAGTGACAGGAGCTGCTATTGTAACATTAAATGGATGTGACATGCATGCAATATCTGTAAATGTGAGTGTGTGCATTTCTGTGGTTGCATGTTAAATAAACTATTACAGTACTAAACTGCTACTGTGACTATAGAGTGTTTATACGTGCTTGTTAGCTCGTGTCCTGAGGCCCCCAAGACAATCAGCTTCTTGGCCTTTAGAAGAAGGCAGCCCCATCACAAGGAACCAGCTTGTGTGTGTGTGTATGTGTGTGTGCAGAATGAATGAATAGCTGTGGATGTGGGGAGGGGCCCATAGAAAATGCCTGTGTACAGGGTCCAGAATTTTGTGCTATGCCTGTGAGTGTTTGTGTTTGTGTAGCTGTCTGTTAGCTGCGTGGTTACATCACCATGACAGCGCCCGTGCTCGCTCAGACTCACATTGTTAAATAAAACAGACTGCTAATGTCGCACTATAACTGCAGCAGTGTGTGTGCATGTATGTTTCTGTAGATAGAGAGGTGTGTGCGTCTCTGTGTTTGTGTTTGCATGTGTGTTCACAGACTGTTTGCAGTGCACACCCCTATCCAGAGTATAATGGCGTACTTCCATGAATGGAGAATTAAGTCACCCTGATTAAAATATTTTAAAAGGAATTTAATGCCAAAAAAGGTAATTCAATTGAATTAAAATGAGTGTGTGGGCTCATGTGTGCACTTGGGTATACAATGCGCATGTGCTTGTGTGTAAGCCTCTCCTGTTTGTGTGTGTGTTTGTGCATATGTACAGTATAGTATAGGTCTGCAGCAGATGCTATAATCTCCTCGCGTTCATGCTTTAGGATGAGATTATGAAAGTCATAAAGTGGTAAGAGCAGTTTGTCACTTTAGTGTATTGCTATTTCTGTGTGTGCACACGCACACACACACACACACACACACACACGCACACTGTATATATAGGTACATCATTCTATGGCCTGACAACTGTATAGAGAGGCACAGAGCGGCCCATTTCTGCAGATTAAGCACAGAGTGGTGCTGTAGCTCAAATGTAAATCTGGCAAATGGAGACTTCATCAGGTAGAGAGAGGGGGGGCGTGACAGAGAGTAGCAGTGTTAGAATATAAAAGAGGACAGGACCAAAAATAAAAAAGTAGAAAGGAAAGGAAAAGAAAGGGAGAAGCAGGGAAATAAAACGGCAAGAGGAACAATTCAATGGGAGAGTCAAAACAAAAGGAGTATATAATGGCATTTCCCCTCGAATAATTGGGACAAGTACTTTCCTCTGCTGTCAGTCCCTCTCAATCTTTTTCATCTTCCTGCCCTCCCCCTCTTCCGTTCGCTCTTGACCTTCTTCTTCCCTTTAAAATTCTCCCCACTGCTTTGGGTGTGGAGCCAAAACAAGAATAAAATTACTTTTCAGTTTCCACTAAAAATGTTTTGACTTCTCTTATCGAACCATCGTTGTGTGTTAGGTATGTGTGTGTGAATGTGTGTGCTGCTTGTGGACCATGGGCTGAGGATGCTGTTAATTCTACCAGACTGCAAATGGTCATGCTTGTCCCACTCACTCAGGAGGGAAAGCTGTGTTTGGTGCAGGTATGTGAGCATGTGTGTGTGTTTTACAAGACTAGGAAGGTGTTATGACAAAGCTGCTGATTCACTAAGTCTTTTCTTTTTTATATACCATCTGTCATCAACAAACATCTCATATCAGCTGACAAAAACTGAAGCATTCAACCAATCAATGATTATGTCCATCTAAACTACAGCTTCTCATAAATGTAATTAACCAACATATAATCAATGTATGTGCTCACATGTCTGTTTGCTTGTTGTGTCTGCCTGGATGTACATGCATATATTCTTATGTGCATCCATGTGTGAGTGGGTGACCATAGCCTTTGAGTGTGTCCATGTGTGCGATGATTACAAATCTGCTTTCCCTAGACAGATCGCATTTGCGAGCAGCGTGGCCACGCCACTGTGAATGTTGATGGACAGCCGGTGCATGTGAGTGAGACCATTTGGCATTTCCCTTTGCGATTTGATTTAGCATTTAGATTCAGAATTCCCTGAGAAATGGTTAAAAAAAGAGCCAAAAACCCACTGACATTCAGGAGAAGATACTGATGAGCTGATTTATTGTGAATGAATAAAATACTTTATTTTTACTTGTGATTTTTGGCTTTACTTAGACTGATGCTGTATTTCATTTTATGTGTTCTCTCTTAAAAATATTGGAAATAATGAAAGAAAAAATGACTTAATTAGCCTTGTATTTACTGCACAATGACTCCCCTTTAAATAGATCCTCTTCTTTTAGAAAGCATCCTTTCTCACTACAGTTATTTCCCAACAGTTACAGTCTATTTAGCATCAAATCGATGCCTTTTCTTTGCAATCATCCACTCCTACAGTAGACTAATAGCTATTTCCAAACTAATGTTTAGGGCTCCTAGCCTCAAGCTCAACACTTGTGCAAGCTGTAAATCACTGTTCCAAATGACACGACTCCACCCGGAGAGAGTAATTCATGCTAAAACCAGATTTAAACCCTTTTAATGTGCTAATGAAAAGTGCTGTATTTATATGTAGCTGGTAGACGGCAATGTTGTGACATCAGGCCCATCTGTGACTCAGTCTAAACCCCTAATGAGAACATTACTGAGCCCCAGGCAGAGACACACGCTGAAAAAGATACAGGGAAAAGAAGGAGAATGTGTGGGAAAAGATGATCAATGCAAACCTTGCCACCTCTTTTGACTGCCATCATCCCTTTCCCTCCTCCCCCTCTTCGCTGTCTCTCCTGCTCCCACTCCTCCACCCTCCTGTCTCATACACCAGGACTCGGGGCAGCGGGTCTAACTCAATACACCATCCAGCAAAAATCAATGAAAGACAAAAAAGAGACGGAGCTGCGGGATTAAGGGGAAGAAATAAGGGCAAGCGGAGGGGCAACACATTTTTGGACAGCTTTGTCATGCTCTGCAGTCCTGTCCAACTCCACCTTAACACACACAAACAGGCAGAAAATCCACCACCGACACACCCGCATCTGTCTTTTCAATGTCTTCCTTGTGACATTACACCAAGGACCTGTGGAGTATCATATTATATTTGTTTAGGAAGACATTAGTATCAAAAGCAGAAGCTCAGGTGGGAAAATGATAATCTGGCTAAAAGCAATGGCAATGCCACATATAAACCCTTAAGAAGACACATTACCGTCATATGTACATATCACGCATTTTCGTTTATCTAATATCCCAAGCTCACAAATGATTTTGCTATGAATTCATCACAGAGACTGACTCACCCACTTCAGCGTTATAGTATTTCCAACCCCCCACCCCTGCCCAGAGCTTAATATTCATCCAATGGTGAGCCGGGGCACTAGAACAACTCCCAAGGCTTTGGACAGGCAGATATGCCTGTATATACAGCGTTACCAGACACATGCACACACACAGTTTTGTAACAAATTCAAATAAAACCAAGCTGTAGCGTGTTCCCCTGCCTCTTCTGCTCCACAGATTTTTTGTTCTATAAATCATAAATGTACGTTCTCTTCCTCTTTTCTTGAAAACCCTGATTTCTAGTTTGTAAGCAGGGATGTGATTTGGGGACTCAAAACAAGCAGAAGGAAATAAAAAACATCAAGAAAACAAAGATTTCCCCAAAGAAATTGGACTTGTTTCAAATATTTGAAAAAAAACTGATACATGAATGATTATTCATCTTCTCTGCCCTTCTGTGTCTATATCTTTCTCTGTCTATGCCGTGTTCCAGCAGTGTATATATTTTCTTTTCACCCCAAGACACACATTACTTAGACTATACACACATTTCCCTCAATTTCCTTCCCTCTTCTATCCCCCTTTCCATTACTGTCTGCCTTAATGGCCCCATCTTCTCCCTCCTATGCTGTACAACTACCAGGAATATTAAGAAGGCAGGAAAACTAAAGCTGAAAGCAATTATTTCCCACTAGAAATAATATAAGAGTCCAAAACATAAATCAAACAAAATCCTAAAAACACCCGTCCTTGCAGCGCTGACTCCGTCAAAGTCCTGCGTTCCCTCTCATTCATTCACTTTTCCCCCTCACGTCTCCTTCAGTGCCCATATTGCTTTAGTACTCTTCCTCTCTCAATCCCTTCTTTTTTCTCCATAAATGCCCCCTCTTAATTTTTTCTCCATCTCAATTTCCCCCCCTATTTCAGTGTCCTCCAATTTACCAATGCACAGCTTCTCTCGTATCTCTCGTCCCCATTCATTCCTCTGTCATTACTCTAATCCCTCCTGTCTCCGCCGCCGGTATGTATGTGAATGTGTGTGAAAACACTAACCTGCCCTTCTGGCATGCAGAGCAGAGCCAGGCTTTGTCCCTCTTGTTGTAGGTGCAGCAGGTCTTGCAGACGTTGTACTGGCAGTCCAGGCACTGGCGCTTGGGGTTGAGCAGGAAGGTGAAGGGCGCGCAGCAGCGGATACAGCAGTGCTCGTTGAAGCGGTGCTGCTTGGAGAGGATGGAGCATCTGCTGCCTTCCTCCGCCAGCTCCTGCTTCAGCTCACTGAAACCGAGAGGGGGGGGGGGGGAGAGAGAGAGAAGACAGGAGGGGAGGAGGAGGGGGAGGGGAGAGAGAGAGAGAGAGGGTGGTGAGAGTCTGCTCGAGAGGTAGAATGTGAAAATGGAGAAAGATGGCGATGCAGAATAATTGGAGATGCTGTGTATAAATAAAAAATTAAAGGGGGGGTATTAAAACAAGAATGGGGGAGGGCAGAAGGGATCATGGGTTTGGTGAAAACACTTCCCCGCTCCTCGTTTATCTCCCTCTCTCTCTCTTACACTGATTCTGTGGAATTAACGTGATGGCTGACATTTCAATTTGGAAGGACCTGTCATGCCTTGTTTGCCCACATCAGTCAAAACACAGCTGAAGAGAGGCACGGCATGCACGTCTTCTACATCCTCAAACGAAAAAAAGCATTGTATCTTTGTTAATCAAGGCATGGATGGCACTATGAGGATGAGGATGATGATAGGAAATTGGCATAAATAGAGCCAAGTTGATGGTCCTTTGCTGGACATCTCATGTTCAACACACACAAACTAGCCTGAGAGAAAAACAGCATTAATGAAAAAGCTACTGGAGAGCTGTTTGGTCTTCAGTCCAAAAACTACAGTTTAAAACTACAGCAGTGAAGGAGTACTAAAGAGCAGCACAGTCTCACTAATCATAACGCCTCAGAGAATTGTTCAGACTAATGAACTATTAGGATTATAGACTGAAATACTTGACCAAAGCTTGTTTAAAAATCTAATAAAATCCAAAGCCACAGCTGCATACAACTGATTGTATGAATTCACTAATATTTTGCTCATTACAGAACATTTAAGTTATCAAGTAAATTTTGATGTTCAGTGACTGATAACAAGAAAAAGAGACACTGGATAATGTAGGTTGTTAATCAGCATTTTAACCAGCAAAGCAGCTCTGATCTCCGAGGCCTGTACCAACTATTCACATAAATTATGTACATGGGTTTTTCCTCTGAAGAATTTGTGCTGACTGAGAAATGCACCATAGGCAGAAGCGACAAAAAATGATGTAATGTTTTGCATTTATATCATAAACCTATATATAGCCTATAACATCAGTACATATTGCACTTGTGTCAATTATATTTAAAATAATACACAACGAGGAGGAGAGTTTAAGTAACACATTTATCCATGTTTACACTATCACCCATCAAATGTCATCAGTATGTGAATGGGGGCTGAGATGCAGGGATCGAGCTGTTGCTGCTGGCAAGGTGTGAAAGTGGGTTCAGCTCGAATGGGCGATGAGTAAATTATTGAAGCTGCTTGTCTATACACTACACACAGCCAGGTTACAGCGTACACTGCTCTCACTGATCCTACACATACACAACTACAGAGCAGATGCCATGACACCAAAATTATTCTGTATACCGAAAAAACAGGCCAACCCATAAGTGTCTAATCACAATGATGCAATATGCAAAACACACAGAAACATCCCCGTGTGTACAAAAGATGTGTGTACTGTAGGCATCCCAACCTTAACTAAACCACTAAGTCATACATGGAAAATGAAGTGTATAGCAAAACAGAATGCTGCTGAATGCAGCATATTGTGAATTAACTGTGTGTAATATGTGTACGTGTGTCTGTGGAGCCAGCGGGGGCATTGCAATCTCCTGCTTCCCTAAGTTATTAACGCTGTTCCTCAAGCAGAGCCTCTGCTGCCTCACTGATTGCTTTTCATATGCATCATTAGATGCAGCATATTAACAAGATGAACAAACCATTTCATATACAGTGTCACGTGAGAATCGGCAGGGGGGGTGGGGTGGATGAGGGTTGAAGGGCAGTGGTTTGCATATGTACACTGCAGATACTGACAGTTATATACCAAGATGATCAAAAGGAGGTTTTGTATTCTGCATACACATGCAAGGTCACAGCTCCAGGGAACTGTTGGCCCCCAATCAAATTAAAACAATTTAAACAAACCTCCAAGCAACATAAAAGAGACTCTTCATGTCTGAGTCGCAGCATCTGGTTCACAAAACACATATACACACCCAAAACAGAGCAAGCCAAATATATGCAGCATACATTTATATCTCAATAACTCGAAGAAGCCGCTTCCTTCAGTTCTGATTAAGATCGGGTTCCATTTTGCCTCTCTGTGTCTGTGATACGGGTTTAATGAACAGCCCAGTTATGGTGGCTCGCTCCGGCCATTTAATTAAATGAGTGGGCGAATGTACACATATATCCAAGGAGCCAAGGAGGGGGGGTGGGAGGTGGTCATGCCTGGCGTCCCTTCACATTAACGCCTATCTCTGTATTTCTGTTAAAACCTGTGCTCATCTTGCAGCCATGACTGTAGATACATGTGAGTCATACAGGTGCCAGTAAGGTACAATTAGCTCAAGAGCAATAACAGTAGTCAGTCCTTATTAGCAAAGTACCCTTCTGAGTTACATAAATTTGTAATGTTAACGGGCATTTATAGTTATATTAATTATATACTCTCTTTATCTCTCTCTCTGTGTGTTGGCTTAGGGCACCTTTCCTATCAAGTGATTCATATTTCATTCAATACTGAAGTTAAACTCATTAATATTCACATTTTCATCTTCAAGTCAAAACCACCCATTTTTATTTATTCAACAAGGTCATTCAATTAGATACAACTTGTTCAGCTAGTTTGGTAATGGTCAGCCTTAAGGTTGCAACGATTATTTACATCATTGATTAATCTGCTGATTATTTTGTGGATTAATCAATGAATTGTTTTGTAAATACAAAAAGGCCATTATACAGTAGCTTCCCAGAGCCCAAAGTGACATTCAAATTGCATGTTTTGTCTGACCAAAAAGTCCAGTCCAAAATAAGAGCAAATCCACATTGGGAAAGCTGTAAACAGAGAATGAAACATTACTTAAACAATTAATTATCAAAATAGTTGCAGATTCATTTTCTGTTGATTGACTAGTGGATTAATTGACTAGCTGTTTCAGCTGTACTCAACTTTTAATTTGAAAATTTAAACTTATTTCAATGGAAGTGTCCAGAATTGAGTGTTGGGACTCCATTAATGTCTGCAGTTTGGACAAAGAGGGAAAGTGAAGACGATGAAAAATTGTGACTGACCACAGATCAAAGCCAATTTGCTCTCCTCTGCATCTGCTAAATGCTTTAAAAGAATACAGTGCAAGGTTAACTCCATTCAACGGCATTTTGAAACATCAGGTATCAGATGTGCACGCGCTCAGTACAGTCTGTTTAGTGAGTTAACATCCCCGGTATGCCGCCTCATGGAATTTAACATGTTTATTAGACAATTAATTACTCAAGCCTTGCATTAATGTCAACATGATCTATCGTTGGAGCTCTGGACAAATTAAGAACAACAACAAAGTTCTTTGGATGCTGAACGTTTACAAGACACCAAACTCTTGAATTAAAAACTATAGATTATGCAAATAATTCACTGCAGTGTATGTGTCGAGGGTACAGTGGGTTTAAGAGGGGAACAGAGAACACGCAGCTGAATACCAATTGACTTTGTAATTTAAAATCAGGGCAGCAGAATGGTATGTGGATTTAATGATATGGATTGTATTTATGACAGCCTGTCACTACTGGCAAATATTATTTGTGCTAAAGATCTATTAACTCGGTTCTCTCTCATCTCTCATTTTCCATCAAAGTCTGCCCTGCTTCTCCTTTCTCACTCACTCTCTCTGCTAGCGATCAAAAATAGTTTGTTTTTTTTTTCCCCAGAGTCCCCTCATTTCTCCTGCTCATTACTTTCCATTTCTCTTTCAGCTAGAAAAACAGACAGGCTTAAGTTTCCGGGTGAAGTTGAATTAATGTTATGGCCAAATTTGTTATAAAGATAACAACACTTTGAGGTCCAGTGGCAGCCTGGCCACAAAACAAAAACAATTGCATTTTTTTTTAATGATATATCACCCTCTCAGCAGCTGTTCTCCTGCTCAGTGCGGTGCTTAAGAGTTACACCTCTCAAAACTGATGCACTGCTGACCAACACACAATGTGATGAATCAGCTTAGGGACAAAGTAAACACTATTGTGTTTAGAATATGTAATTATATGCTAATTTGTTGGGTATTTATAGAGACCAATTCAATCTCCTTATGTATTTAATGTCATAAGAGGCGGTGGGGGTAACATCTGTGAGTGATTAAACAACTAAATTCATTTCTATACTAGACAACCAGAAAAAACAGCTCAAACTACAAGAATGCTAAAACAACACCAATATGATGTACGTGGTTGATGATTTGCTGATTTATTGTAAAGCTGAAAATAGCATGAAAATATTCATCAGCGACTAGACAAGGCAGACACTAGAGAGAGTAGAGGAGACAGAAATCAATAGCCATATTATGACTATTGTAAAAACAAAAAAAAAAAAGATTTCTGTGGATGCAATTAGCTGAAATTGTAAGCAAAGAATGAGTAATAAGTATCAGAATAACAATCATAAAAGTAAAAATGTATTAGCATCTCAAAAACATTCTTAAGGCATAATACTGCATACCATTAGGTTTTGTGACGCACCAAATAACCCTAGAGAGACCTCCATGCATAAAGAATGGGAAGTAATTATTGAGCAAATAGTGAGGGGCTATTAAAATCTGAAATGACATAAATCGAACCCTGTTTAACACCACACGTGGGTGTTTTTCATAATGCACATGGATTTTTCAGCATGTAGGGATATGTATTAATGCACACAAGGGGACAGGACAGCACACAAAACAGTGGACATACAATACCCAGGCTGATGTGCAGAGAATGTCTTTTTTGCCATATATAGTATGACTTTCCTCCTGAATATAGAGCCACAACAATTAAGATGAAAAAAAAAACAAAAAAAGGAGATACCATACTGTAGAAAAGAGAGGGAGCCATATTAAACCAGGTGTTGGTATAGCTGAGGAGAGGATCCTGGAGAAAACGAGCGTACAATATACCAGAGAGTCTTTGATCAGTGCTTTGATCCGCCTGCTGCAGTGGAAACCCACAACAGCATATACTGTTCACCATTACACCAGTTAATCATACAGCCCTGGAGCAGAGAGATGTGGGAGCACACCTGGCTGATAGGTGTATGTGTGTGTGTTCATGTGTGCTTTTATTGATCTGGGTCGATAGCTTAATGCGCTTAAGGTGCTTTTAATTCAAAATGGGCAATTTCAAGTGTGAAGATGTTGCTTTCCTGTTTTTGAGATCTGTGTGTGTGTGTGTGTGTGTGTGTGTGTGTGTGTGTGTGTGAGCGCTCAATTAAAGTCTGTACTTGGGATCCTTTCCTGCTGTTATTTGGCCTGAAGTGACATATTAACACACTGTGTTGTGAGTATGTCCCCGTGAGTGTGTGTTATGTGCGCATGCATGCATTTTTATCTTTGTACACCGTGTGTGCGTTAGAGCTGGAAGAATTCTTATCTGCTTCGGGGTGAAAAAAAGCAATGAGAACGAGAGCAAATTTTGGCTCAATCGAAGCGCAAAATTTGCATTTGGACCCCGACTGAGTATAGCTGAGTTACACAGTTCATCCGATTTGAATGCCAGCTCCAAGGGAGAGTGGAGAGAACCACTGTAGACAATCTCAACTGTCTTTCTCCTCTGCAATGCAGTGGCAGACTGGCACGTGGGTCATAAATTTCAAGGTATATTTCTGGCTGTTGGGATTGTCAGCAAGCTGTTGATTAAGGTGCAGGTGTGGGGAGGCTGGTGAGAGTGGAAGTGGAGAGGGGGCATTCCTCTCATCTGCAAGGATATATATAAAGTCACAAATGAATAATTCACTGATCAATTTACAACGGGCAGCCCTGAAACATTTGAATAACAGGCTAAGGAAGATAAAGTAACCCCAAACATCTACCCAGTTCTCCTGCAAGATGATGTGTGCTAAATTCCCTTTCACACTGCACAACACAACTTATTTGACTGCAACTGTACTTTGGTACGCTCATCCATGAGAGGTTTGATAAATAGCAGCTCTGGCCAACTCCAGAAAATCAGTGTAATCTCTAAGGACAGTGGAGAGTTTTGAGCTGTGATTCAGCCAACAAGGTAATTTTCTCTGACCAGCGCTGTCTGTAAAATCAAGGGCTGAGTGACTTGAAATGATGGAGAGATATAATCCCCGCAGCCTGTCATCTTCCTCCAAACTCTCCTGGTTGAGATCTGGAGGACTCTGCTATTAACTCCTGTAGGTTACTCACTCTAAACACTGTAGAGATCTATATCTCATTTTTATTGTAGCAACAGTGACTGGGAGTAATTTTCATTTATGTATGAGCATCTTTTTTTTAAAACTTTTATTTAATGACAATCTGCCCCCATGGGATGACACATTTAACATCGTTTAGCAGAGATACCTGACCAAAACAGCAGTGTCATGACAACTTAAACAAAGAATATCCAAAAATGTATTTATCAGCAAAAACACAAAGTTATGTCTGTAAAGACAAAATTTACTTCATGAAACCTCAAAGGCAGTAGGTAGTAAAGCTAAAGAATTTCCTTCAGCAGTCGGTAAATTTATTACAGCTAGCCTATGGTCTTTACTTTTATATTTTTCACTGTGACCAAAGGGAAAGAAAGTAAAAATGTCCTTAAAGTGCAAATGGAATTTCCACCAACTACAAGAGAACTAATGACAAGGAAATAGACCCAAAATAGCATATAAAGAGAAAATGAATAAAAATACACTTGCACAGGGTCAGCTAATAAACCAGAAGATACAGTACAAGGTGCAATGATGAGAGTGCTGTCAGGAACAAACATCAATGCTGCATATATATTACAAAGGCATGGAAGAATTAGGAGGGAGCATACTAATGTAAAACACAGCAAAAGTTTAACAAGACTAAGAGTCGACAGCCATGCTAGCTGATTTGTGAGACTGTACTTAGGCACAGTGTTCGAATTACACCATGGCTTTCGGGGGAGCCTTTATTTTTCGAGGGTGGAGGGTACTGTACACGTGCATACATGAATGCGCCCGCCTATATTAATTCATACAATGAATATTTAGCTTGGGACAACAAAGAAATAGAAAAATTATACAACGCTGCACTGTTTTGTTTTTTTGTTAAAAAATCGCTCTCTGCAGAGAAACAATAAAAATGCCAACGCACAGTGGACAAGCAATGGTTTGTGTTACTTTGTTAAAACAGACCCAACCTAGGTTGCATCCCATGACAATTATGAACATGCCCATAGCCTTAAATGTTGGTCTTATAGAAAATAGTTGAGTGCACCCCTACGTATGGGTGGCCATAGCAGGAATAGACAGCATTGTTTTTATTAGACACAAATTATCGGAAATTGTTATGCGCGAATAAACACGTTGACAAGAGCTTCACTATTAGTCTATTATTTATTTCAGGAACCTAAATATACAGGAAAATATACATTTATACAAAAACATACAGAACAAATCCAGTGCCTCCTAAAATTACAATATTTTAGAGCTCCTCCTAAATTTCTCAAATGAGGCTTTCTGGGGAGCTTGTGTCTCTTTCAGGGGAGCCGTTCGTACGTCGCTCCCCTGTATTTCGTTTTAAACACTGAGCTCAAACTTTTTTTAGATTTTTTTAAAAGGAATGTGGCTAATTTATACAGCATACATTATTAATCATGTTCATTTTTCTGTGGTGGCCTTGGTGTGGTTTATTCATCCACTGCATGAGTAAAGAGAAAACAAAGACTTGCTCTCTTTTCTCTCTGTTCTTCGCTTCTCCCTCTCTCTCATCTTCAGTATAGATTGAATAACAGGCACAGTGGATGCTTTTTATGCACAGTATGTCTCCTCTTTCTTTTAGGTAGTGTATGAGAAGCTCAAGGTGACCACAACAAGGGATAGTTATAAACCTACACACACACACACACACACACACACACACAAGATCAGATCTCACATAATCTCACAGCAAGAATAAATCCCAGAGGTGTTCAGTTCCCTAAATATCGGAACATCCACCTTCTTGCGTGCAACAGACTACTGCTGATGCTGGCCCTACTGCATGTGTGTGTGTGACATGATTATATGCAATTTATTGTTAACTATGTAGTATATACTATATATAGTTCCCAAACAACCATGTGCTTGCACACCTTGCACAATACCTGAGGTTGGAGGTACTCCTACAGAACACCAGAATGGAAACACCCACCCCCCTCTTGAACCCCCTGGTAAGGTTTTCCACGGGGACTAATTCTTGCAGCACACATAAAGACCTGCTCGATCTCTTAATATACATCGCATCAACCCTGCAGGCTTTCCAGCCCGTTGAGCTAAGAGGCATGTTAATAAGCACTATGGGGGGAAAAAAAGACATGTATGCAGACATGTAAGCATGAATGGATGCACACAGACATACACACATAAAAGACACATGGGGACGTAGGCTATTGTGTGAGTGCATGCCAGGAAACAGAGAAAGATCTGATCTATCGGTTCAGCTGAGACTCAATACCAAATTGACAAAATGACTAGATTATTAATTGTTCCAATCAATTCAGTTCACTTAATTAACATGATATACTGTAATTGCAGTCATCTATGTCATTCACAACACTGTACTAAACTAATTAACCTGTCTGAGAAGCCTTGCAGACAGTCTTCTCACACACAAGGTGATACATTAGATCTGCAGAGATGTTCACAGCACTTGCAGCTATAATCGGCTACATTAGTATAATCTGATTTTAATTGAAAAAGTTGGCAGCCACACTCACTTTTTGCTCTTACAATAAGTGCATACATAGAGTAATAACGTTATTAAAGCATATGCATATACTGGGAGTGTTAATATTGACATGGCCAAATGCATTTTTAATGTCGAGTTTACCCACAGCTTTACGGCAAAGTCAGAGCAATTATTAAAGGCTATATGCAGCAGAAGAATCAATTACACACAGCTTCCAGGCAGATTATCAGACTACCACTGATTTAAGATAATGTCACGCTCACTATTAACTCTTTCATGTCTTTTTTAAATCTCAAACTTAGACTTCCTCAAGCTTCATCCCTTTCATTTCCTTATCTTTTTTCTTTTGAATATCTGACTTTTTAAAGCCTTTAAAACTTGTGCTACCATCAATCCAAGCTTGTAAGTGCATAAAATTGTGCATTATACACTCCAGCTATGGCTAGGTTACCCACTGAGCTCTATACATTGGCACTCCTCAGCCTCTTTATCCCTCCTCTTCCCCCATCTCCTCTCTATAAACCCCGAGCAAAAACGAAGCCTCGGGGCGATGGGGGAGACTTCTCTCTGAACCAACTTTGGCTGGTGACGATTATCCAACAAGCCAATAATTAGCCCTCACTTTGGAAAACAAGTCAAATGTGTGCTCCGCTGATAACGTTTCCAATCAGAACAGCCTGCCTGCATGGAAAGAAAATGAGAGAAAGATAAAGAGGGGGAGAAAATAACGTGCATAGACAATTTACTGCAAATTCAGCAAGGTGCGGAGATAATTTAGAAGCGAAGGAATTCATTCATTTGGCATTCTGGTATTATTGTTTGAATTACTTATTATTGACAGATAAATTCAAAGAGAGGAATACGAATTTAACCATCCCTTCTCTGCAATGGGCATACTCGTTTCCCAAAAAACTTAAACTGGAGCAGTGCACAAGATTTCCATGTGTCAAGAGAGAAGATGGGCAAAATAGGACTGCAAAGCTACTTTTTATGACAAAGTTCAAAATACTGAGTTTAATACTTCCGATCAAAGGCTTGAAAAAAAGTCAGATGCATAAGCACACACAGCTAAACAAAGATAAACTGAGGTCAAAAAAAGCAAATAAAGGCTACTTTTGGAGTATTTATTCAGTGTGCCGGTGTATTTTTTAGAATATTCATACACATTCTTACCTCCTGTAATGCATGCCTCAGTCCCTGTCACCTCACTTCATCAAACACTCTATTGAAGCTCCATCATGCCACTTCTCCTTCCTTTCATCCCATCTCTCCAGCTACATCCCAGATTAGCAGCTGTAGCCCTTACAAGCCACAGTAACAGGCGCAGATTGTTCTTTCCTCTGCTGAATAATCTCTGTTCACAGAGGAAAAGAATGCTGATAAGCATCAAGCACACTAAGAGATACTAAGTGAGGAAGAAAAAGGGGTGGGGTGGCAGCGGCTACTGAGCACACAGTCAACACCAGTGCCTCCATCGGGGGCAATGAACTGTTTGTAGTGAATGGGAGAGTCAATCTGTTGTTAGGCTGCCACAAGGGAACAATGGCAATCTACAATATGCTGCAAATATGCTACAACATGTTTCATATAAATGTTTCATGCAGAATGAGGCAGCAGTTACAGTAATACCTGTGAATCACCGGATGCTCTTTTAAATGTAACCACTTTTCATACAACTTTAAAACTGAAAACTACTACCAAAAAAAAAGCATAACAGCTTCATTTTATCATTTACAGCTATGCATTTTTAAAAAGCTATGCATGTTTCTTAAAATCCTCCTAAAATCTCAATCTACGTCAGCAGCTTGTGACCCTTTATCTCGCTATTCAGTGATAATATTAGCTGCAATTGTACAACACAATATGCTGTGCAGTGCATATTAGCAGTGGCGTACGAATGTCGGGTGTGAGAGGATGTGCTGCTGTATATTAAGAGGAGGCCTGGGATAGCCGCCAGGGAATGAGTGGCTATTTCTGTGGCAACAAAGAAGCAGAGCTACACAAGAGCATCTTTCACTGAATTCCCCTGTGATGAGAGAGGAGAGCTGCATGCAGGGAAAATAAAGAGGAATGAACAAGGATAAGACAGACAGAGAGGAATAATTAGGGCCAAACTAAGCAGAAGAAAGGAGGGAGTTATTTTTGGGATATGCCAATTCAATTACAGGGGATGGGGGTTTGGCTGTGGTTGTGACATAATGGGGGCTCCGGGCTCTTGTACTGACCGGGACTCCAAGTCCCTATTAGACTCTGAGGGAGCCTGACTGGCAGCCACAGCCCACCTGCTGTACCTTAGTGTGTGTGTGAGTGGGTTGATGAGATAAAGCATTATCTATATGGATCCATGACAGATTTGACACTTGTCACATTACACCACACACCCACACTGATGCGCACACACACACACACACACACACACATCAAATCAATCTGTTACACACTGGCAACAGCAGGAGGAGGGCATGTCGACTCCACATATGCAGATATAGAGACAGAACAAAATACACACACACACATAGCTGCAGTGTGACTGATGGTTGTGTGTATCACCCACCACCGTGGCTTATTGTCAGGTCCACAGAAAGCAGCAGTTTGTCAGAGGTGATTTGGGGAAAGAGAAGGCAGAATATGGCATTGAATGTAGAAGAAAAGCTATTGATTGCAGCCTGAGAAAGGAGGGTATTTGTAACTGCACAGCACTTTAGATTTGAGCACCAGAACGATCACTAATGACAAAGAGCAGGGAGGCAGCACATTTTATGAGCGCTAAGTGCATTTTGAATGAGTGGCCTCAGTTCAACAGTAAATCCAGCAATGAAATACTTGCAAATTATGATTTATAAAGAAGGCACAATGAAAGAAAAGCAATGAGAAAGATTTAAGAGAGAAATTAAGAAAAACTTGACAAATAAAAGGTAAAAAGGAACAAACTAAATGGTAAAATGATGATGACTGATAATGTACATGTGGTCCTATTTGCTGACAGATCAGTGTTGATAACAAACCAACCAGCCTAATGCACTTCCCACGGCTGACAGAGATGCATATTGCCTACAATGTTAATACAGTGCAGGTGGCAAATCAAAAGCGTCAAAAAGACAGAGACACTCTGTTCCTAACAGTGCATGTCAGGCAATATGAACTTGCTGCAAGCCATTCACATCTACAATACGCAGAGATGCAAAAAAGTAATATGAAAATGTCTTTATTCACTTTTTCTATCTAGCCACGTGTAACAAATAAAACAAAAACAGTCCCTGGATCTGTTTCAGTTCCTCAGTCAAACCTGCACCAACAGCACACGCTGCATACACACAGATAGAGAAGCTATTTACAAAATATCAGCTTTTTAAGAACTATAATAATAATAATAATAATAATAATAATAATAATAATAATAATAATAATACACACCTAACGATTGACAGGAGTTGAAGATCTCTGTTACATTGGTAGAGTGAATTTAAATTAGAATACAACTAAATCAGATTATAACACTGATGTTTCTGAAGTAGTGTACAGGCATTATTTAATAAAGTTTTTTTCAAATACTTGCATTTTCTCATCACAGTCATTTTGCATTCTACTGAAAAGGCTTTAACCTTGTAACAAAGCTTTCTTATAATGGCTGTTGTGAACTGTAGTGAACTCTGATGTTCAAGCGTCCTTAGATAACCCAATAGAACCACTCATAAATACAATTACCTCAACACACACACACACACACACACACACACACACTACTCTATTTATGATATCTGGACAGCTTACACCACAGGGAGTCTAGACCACACTGTAGCCTTGTCCTTTCAAGCCACACACATTCATTTTTAGAGTGGTTATTAATTTCCTGAGGCACTCTCACCGATGAAGAGGTTTTTTTTTTCCATCTTAGGTGGAAGTGTGCAAGTGTGTAATCTTGCATTTATACAAACATTTACACGGAGGCACTTGTGTTCAACCAAACCAAAACATATGCTCACAGGCGAACAATATACTCTGCAGCAAACAATCACACAAGTCAGGCGTCTGGGATTTAGAGAAAGAGAGAGAGAGCGACTGCAAAGGGAAAAGGCTTTATAGAGAGAAAATCACATCACTATGTCCTTGCTTCGGTCACCTTCGGTTTCTTGTAGCAGTTGAGTTAGAGGGAAAGAGAGAGAGAGGAAAAAACTGAGTGGAGGAAAGAGATTTATCACAGAGGGACAGGTGTAGCTGAGGCAGAGGTTGAATGACCAGGACTACCTGGTAGATTACTGCTGCATGAAAGGAGACTTAAAAGTGCTTTGCTCCAGCAATTACTGCAGTTTAACTTACTGTTTACCCCTCAGAGTGTAGCCATGCCAGGAGGAGTTGCAGCAAAAACACGCACACTGATAAGCAGAGACAGAGACACACATGCATTCATGCATGCACATCACATAGTTCGGACACTCTCAGCACACACTCTGCAGCTGTACAAGCCATATAGAATAACAACGATATTGCATTCAGCTGGACGCAAAAATGGCTCATCCATTACAGGATTGTCAGAGCGGTCAGAAAGCCATTTCTCATGGCATTCAGCTACGGAGGCATAAACGCCTGTCAGCTTATAGCAATGGTCATCAATGATGTGCAGTCAGGGCAGGCTTATAATCAAACTGCAACGAGTATATTGCTATCTATTCTATACATTCCACCTGGTTTAGATCTATTTGTAATAGTGTTATATTCAAAATAAGACAATATGAGAATAGCAGAAAGGAAAGGGTCTGTCTCTCTTCTCCTGCACTCTCTGCTCAACATAAATCTGCTCTTTCATCCTCTGTGTATGACAATACATGTCAAAATGGTATGGTTATGTATGAATGTGTCAAAAATTAACTAAATATTCTTAAATAAAATGTATGTGTTATTGTGTTCCCACATTAAGGATTTTTGGAGGTTTGAGTTTTGAGTCTATTTTGACTTGGCCTTGGTTTGTGCTGGGTCTTGGACTTGACTGCAGCTCTGGATCTAGGATGTCCCAGGCCAGTCTTCTCTTCCATAACTCAATTTAATGAAGTAACAAACCCCAGAGACAGCAGTGACAAGGACTGACACAGCCCTGACACTCCAGCCATTCCCCTTCATTGATAACCTGACATTGACTCATAGGTCACACTGTAGCTTAAAGGCTTTAAAGAGCAGAGAGACAGCTTCTTGTACATAGGTGTCCCAGTGATTGTAGAGTGTGTGTGTGTATGTGTGCTTTACAGGATCGTAGATGGCAGAGTTAGCAGCAGGCAAACCAAAAAAACAAGTATGTTACATTTGCACCACCGCTGACATTACCAAACAGTGTAACACACAAGGCGAAAAGATCATACACACACACACACTCACACATGGGAACAGGTAGTACAGTAGTAGCTGACACTGTAAGTGTTAGCCAGTCGAATAATATACAGCAAGTTTTCAAAATGCTATAAAATGTCCTTATATGTGATGAGAATGCAATAAAAACTATAAATGTAATTTTATGTTATATGTGTAATGTATTTTAATTGGCATAATAATATTACTTTAATATTACTTGTATTATTACATTTTAAGTTAAAAGTCAGCTACACCTTTTATAATAATAATAATAATAATAATAAAAAACTTTATTTATAGAGCACTTAGCAAAACAAAGTACAAAGTGCTTCACAGAGAGAGAAATAAAATACCACAGTGAATGATAAAATAAAAAAATACATAAAAACAATAAAATAAACAGAGAGCTCAGGTAAGATCAGGATATGCTTTCCGATAAAATGTGTTTTGAGAAGAGACTTAAAAGAAGACACTGACTCAGACAACCTCATTTCTTCAGGCAAGTTGTTCCAGAGCCTAGGGGCCCTGTTGGAAAAGCTCTAATCCCCTTAGTTTTCATCCTGGACTCAGGAAGAGACAGAAGACCCCTGCCCAAAGATCTCAAACTACGTAAAAGGTTCATAAAGGATTACAAGGTCTAAAATATACTGAAGAGCCTTGAAGAGCCTTAAAAGTAATCAATAAGATCT
Organism: Siniperca chuatsi; assembly: GCF_020085105.1. Taxonomy (NCBI): domain Eukaryota; kingdom Metazoa; phylum Chordata; class Actinopteri; order Centrarchiformes; family Sinipercidae; genus Siniperca; species Siniperca chuatsi. Next base: position 13,202,052 of record NC_058060.1, read on the forward strand.
TAAAAATCAATCATAAAACAAACCGAGAGGCAATGTAAAGATGCTAAAACAGGTGTGATGTGATCGTACCTCTTGATCCTGGTTAAAAGCCTAGCAGCTGAGTTCTGTACAGACTGCAGCCATTTCAAAGTTTTTTGGTGAAGTGAACAGACTGTTACAATAATCAAGGCGTGAGAAGATAAAAGCATGTAAAACAGTTTCTGCATCACTAAAATTTAAAACAGATCCGATTTTTGCAATATTTCTGAGGTGATAAAAACATGGTTGGACAAGCTTAGTGATATGTTGCTCAAAACATAAATTGCTATCAAACAGGACACCAAGATTTCTTGCAACAGGTTTGATATGTTGTGACAGGTAGCCAGTAGATGGCAGTATTTGTTTAGTGAGATGTTGTGGCCAAATAACAAGGATTTCAGTTTTATTTGAGTTGAGCTGTAGAAAATTTATCGACATTCAATTTTTTATGTCAGACAGGCAGTCCTGCAGAGAACTCAGTGTACTAAGGTCAGTGGGCTTGACAGGGAGGTACAACTGTGTGTCATCTGCATAACAATGAAAAGAAGTCCCATGTCTGCAGATGCTCCAAGGGGAGCATATATAAGGAGAACAGTATTGGTCCCAGAATTGAACCTTGAGGCACACCGTAGTTGATATGGGTGATAAGTTTTTCGAGAATCTTCACAGCATCACAGCATCACAATCAGCAGAGGCACAAGGAGTGGCTGGGTTAACTAACTGATCCACAGTCATAAATAGGAATCTGGGGTTGTGCTGATGGGCAGAAATAAGTGCAGAGAAATGGCATCTTCTTGCATCCTTCACCATCCTATTATAAAGCAGTAATAACTCTTGGCTCATGGCCACAAAGTGGACCTGGAGACCTGATTTCTTCCATCTGCATTCTGCTCTTCTGAATTTCTTTTTATAGCTTCGAATACTGTCATTTAACCATGGTTGTTTTCTAGTCTTTGAGTTTGGTCTATTTTTCAGAGGAGCTATGAGATCTAAGGTTGAAGAACACAGGTAGTTAAAAGAATCAACCAAATCGTTGGTGTTGGAGGAATCGGGAAAAACACTGCCAGGAGAAGTGAACAGTGTACAGAATTTTGAGGCACTATGCTCATTAAGGGCACGTGTGTACTCAGAGCATGATAATACAGTACTAGCAGCCTGTAATTCATAGTTTTAAACAATGCATAGGTGATCAGAACATACAACATGTCCCTGATTTCCACAGATGGTATTTTCAGACCCAGACTAAAGACTAGGTCTAAAGTGTGGCCACAGGAATGAGTTTGGCCAGACACATGTTGTTGAAAGTTAAAAGTTAGTGATATTTAAAAAATCAGCAGCAAGGGCATTAGAAAAGTCATCAGCATGAATATTAAAATAACCACAAAGAACAATTCTATCATAATTTAAAACAAGACTAAATAAACAAGAAGAAGCCAGCTGGTTTAGGGGGGTGATAAATAATAGCAAATATGACCGGCAGTGAGCCACCAAGTTTAAACATGAGCACTTCAAAGGAGGAAAAATCATTGCAAGCTATGAGATTATACTTGAGATGCTTCCTATAGACAGTAACAAGGCCACCACCACGAACACAGTCCCTAGGGCGGCTAAACCAGTCATAATCTGGAGGGCACAATTCAGCAAGCTGACTGTGATCACCAGGACATAGCCAGGATTCTGTTAAGAACATAAAATCTAAATTAGTAGAAGAGATAAAATCATTTAAAATAAATGTTTTGTTAGAGAGGGATCTCACATTGAGAAGAGCCATCTTAAAAAGTCTGTGCTGGGTTAGAGCTGAAGTTGAGACTGGAGGTAGGGTTCTGGCCCGGATCTTTATTAAATTATTATTATTGCTTTGTCGGCTGTGTCTGTTTCGTATTAAGGACCTATGTAAAATGACCACAGGAATTTTAAAAGTAGCGCTAGAGGGATCCTGGCTCCAAATAGCAGTTAGTGGCAGCAGAGGGTGCGTGGCTGTTTATGGTGGGCAGAGACGAGGAAGAAGAGCGAGTGGAAACAGGTGATGTAAACAGTCAACTACGTGAGGACAGCACAGCGTGCTGCAGGTTAGCCGCCAGCATGCGACTACCTGACTTGTTTGGGTGAAGACTGTCTCGTGCAAACAAGGAAGAACGATCCCAGAATAAGTAATATGTCATGGGTACTGTAGACAGACTGGAGCCAGGTATGAAGGCTGAGGATCCTGTTAAAACAGCCAATCCCACACCCAGTGTAGGAATTGGACCCGAAATAAAAGCATGCTTTCCATTGCTGTTGAGCAGGTCAAAGAGGCGGATGAAGTCTGCTTTCGTCAGCTCAGATTGCTGACCAGCGGTGTCATTGGTGCCGACATAGACTATGATTTTCGTGATAGTTGGAGGAAGTGCAGCCAGAAGTCCGGGGAGCTTTTTGAGGATGTTGGGGGTTGTAGCTCTGGGAAAGCAGTGTGTGACCGCATTAACGAAGCGGATATTCCTTACCTTGGAATATCCAACTATCAGTGTAGTTGGGGGGATGAGAGGAGGCATGATCGTGGATACCACCGAGTTCCATCAGCTGTCCCTGGGATAGATGTGGCCGGGGACTGCTGCAGCGAGGGGGCGGCGTCCTTCTTAGCAGATGTGTTCTCTGCTGTCTCTGGACAAATGAGACCTCCAGAGCTTCTCCTGATCACAGCCTCTTTCAGTAACTTGCGAGAGGAGGTGGAAGACTTGACCGCTGGAAAAAGGGAGCGTCCCTCCAGTGGAGGAAAGTCCTGCGTATCCAGGATGTCAAACCTGTTGGCCAGCGGGAGGTCCCGATGTGAAGGAGGAGGAGGAGGCAGGCGCTTTGCACCATGTCACCTTGCAGGCTACAGTCCAGTGCTCCGGTTGACGTGGAGTCGAACTCACTGGAGCCTTCTCACCACCCCCGCCTCGAGTGAAGCAGCAGTGGAGGCAGTCCAGTAAACCACATCGAGTTGACAGCCAGCTTAAAATCACTTAAGAGCCATACTTCCGATGACTGAAAACTTTTACCAAGTTAAAACATATAGGTAAAACAAAAGCCAGGAAAACAGTGTAGCGTAGAAACTTAATAAGTAATAATTCCTGGTTAATGCAGTAATGGGATGTCATTACCTTATCTGACAAATCATTATACTATTACATTTTATTACATTTTTGACCATTTAAAGAAAAATATTTAAGACATTTTGACAGTTATTACATTAATCAGCAGTAATATCAATTGCAGTGCAACTACACACTCTTTCCAGAATCACAACTATGTAATTTGTCTCTCATGCACACTTTCACACTCCATTCACACTGATATGGCACGTCTCTTGAACACTCAGTTGAGATCCAACACTGGCAGATCAGAGACTTGGCAGGCAGTCTGCATGCAAGGGCACGCTGTGTGTTTACTTCACCATCAGCGAGTGTCAACCTTCACAACCCCAACTCTCAACTGAACAGACAGCCTCGACGGCAGCCATTTATCTCCCCATCTGATTGCTGTCAGCTGTCTCCCACTGCCAAGGAATGGGGCTGTCTTCAAGAAGGGCAAAATACCACCAACTGATTATGAACTGTAATGTAAACAGCTTTCCCCAAAGCAGTGGTTTTTAAAGTTTATAAGGCGCAAAAAATTACACCAAGGAGCTACAAACTACTGTGTAGATTGCAGGGTTTTGCTTTTAGTTATAACAGATGATGGGACGACATAACGAAGGCAAAGTGTTCATTCCTGAGAGGAAATATTTTAGCATGAATTAGCAAATTAACATTTTAATAATGACTGAAAGGGTTAAATGTGGTGCAAAACCAATGGAGAATTCATTCATAGGGCTGGCGATAACTGCATATTTCCCTTATTGTCAACAAATCCCATGAAAAACCAACAGTGAGTCTGTCTCTCAATATCTTTACAAATTCCTCTGCCTGTCTGTGGCTCTCAGCCCCAAGGCCATTAATTCCTACTGAAGACAAATCTTTCAAATACAGGTCAAAAATATATACATTTTGAAAGGGGGTCATATAATTTCCACAATAATTTTAAACAGCTGGGTTTTTGGTTTTGACAGTTTTTTGAGAACAATGAAGGTTTTGGTCTATTTATTGGAACTGTGGACAATAAGAAAAATATAAAATATCACCTTATCAACTTATCCTTTGACACAAAACTCTGCAGCTTTGAGCCTCTTTTAACTCATTATTATGTTTTACCAGCCCAAACATAAACTGTCACTTCATAGTTTAGTCTTAATGTCCTCACCAAACAGGTAAGCAATGATTTCCAGCAAAGAAGCTCAAACAAGCCAGGTGTAAGATACCTACTTACTGTAACATTAAAGTTAACGAGCCAATGCACATATAAATTGATGGCTAACATTAGTAAATCAAATGAAGCATCTCATCAAGCAGGTTAAAGACCTAGGTATTATTTTCAGAAGTTGAACAAACAAGAGCTAAAAGGTGAGTAAATATTACAGTCATGAGGTGGCCAGAAGCACAATAGGATGCTAATGTTGCACTGTGTCTAATAATAGCTGTCACTGTGTCAGCAATTATTTGTTGTCAGCCAAAATAACCTTCAAGTGAAAATCCGAGTTGTGTTTTCGTTAGTTTAATTTTGAGCTGCTCTGCCCCCTAGTGGTCAAAAATCACCTAATGTTGCTTTAAACGCAATAATTGTATAAGAAGTAAATCTAAGATTGAGAAGGTACACCAGAATGTAGCTGTGTGAAAACATAAAAACACAACGAACAAAGCTAAATGTCAGGTAACAGCAATGAGAGAGAAAAAAAATCATACACACAGAAAGCTGTTAGCAACTTCTAACAGTGCGTATCGATTCTAGCCTCTAATAATTCAGCTGTGTTTGAAGATGACCTTCTAAAAGTGACAATAGAGCCTTTTTCCATTTATTATGACCCAGCCTCTGAGGGGGAAAGCTTTAGAAGACAACACAGCTTGTAACAAACAATACGCCTATTTATCTACTAGCTGCATTTAATGAGTGTAACTTCATTAAAAACTGTAACTTCATTAAGAACTGTTGTGTGTTGCAGCTTAATTATTGACCATACTTGTCTTCGCACCCATTTTAGCTACAAAAAGTGTGCAGCTAACACAGTAGCAATTTTACCTCTAACAGGAGGCATAAGAATATATAAATTCCCACCAAACATAACAGTCCATCATTAAAATATATAGCTGTTGCTTTATCTCACTACTTTAAAGTGGATCTGACATCTGACCTGTATGTTCCTAATTTGCAGGATAAATAAATCTTCATTAAAAACTGCAACACACTACAATAGATTGAAAGTATGTATAAGAGTGTGGTTCACTCCCCACATATGTACATGACAAATTGTTCCCTCAAGTGTCTTGTAGATGTTAATGAGGATTAACCTGGCTGGCATAGACACAGGCCGAGAGAATTATGGGCCTTCGCCAAGTGAAAGTTCAAAATGGATAAAGAGTATAGATCATGGGCTCTGATTTATCTCACCAGAAATAGCCTCAAAAATGGACACGTCTCTTGAAGAATGACTGCAGATAATTCAAGCTCTTATCAGCCATTTAAAATGCAGTCAACTACTTAGCAAGGAAAATCAATGAGCTTTCTTTTGTGCATCCTATCTCTGTAAAATGTGATATCCTAAGAAGTATTCATGGTTAAAGGAATAGATCGACATTTTGGGAAATAGGATTATTTGCTTTCTTGCCATGGGTTTGATAAGAAGATCAATACTACTCTCCTGTCTGTCCTTTCAGGAGGTGATTAGCTTAGCTTAGCAGGGGTAAACAGCTAGCTTGGCTCTGTCCAAAGTAAAAAATAAATAAATTATTAATTAAAATGTAAAAAATGTGTTACTTCATGAAATGGATGTATTTTTTAAACTTTGGAGTTGGTGTTGAAGTTGTTTCCCCATACTTCCAGTCTTAATGCTAAAATAAGCTAATTACCCCCTGGCTGTAGCATTATATTTAGCAGACAAAATGTGATATCCTACAAACAAAACATTGTTAAAGGAAGAGATTGTCATTTTGGGAAATATCATTAGCCTATTGGCTTTCTTCAGTTAGATGAGATTCATACCATTCGCATGTCTGTCTGTTAAGTATACAGCTATGTATACAGAGTCAGGAGGCGATTAGCATAGCTTAGCATAGCATAAAGACTGGAAGCAGGGAGAAACTGCTAGCTTGGCTCTGTCCAAAAGGGGGGGGGGATTGAATTTCTGGCAGCTGTATTTTTCAACTTTGGATGATAAGAAAACAGCTCTGTCCAGTCTTTATGCTAAGATCAGCTAATCGCCTCCTGGCTCTAACTTTATACTTAATGGACAGATATGAGAGTGGTGTCAATCTTTTCATCTAACTCTTGGCAAGAATGCGAATAAGCTTACTTCCCAAAATGTCAAACTACTCCTTTAATTGTGCAACATGGCCCCCTCGCTTATAACCCACTCTGTTGCACTGGTCTGAATATACTGTATGGGGTGGGATAGGGTCTCTTGTGTCCTTTAAAGTATCAGTGTGATGACAGGTGATGAGAGGACAACACTGCTGCCTTGAGCCACAGACGCACTGCAACAGATAGATGATGACAGACACCGATGACAGGGGACAATCTACAGGAGACAGTGAGAGACAGTGGGATGGGCTGCAAGTGAGATAAAAGAGTAGATAGAGAACGACAGGGAAGGGGAAGGAGGGAATGATAGTGAGGGTAAACAGAGGGGGACAGTGGATTGGCGCAAACAAACAGGGATTTCCAGATGAAAGTGGGTAGAGAGCAGAGACAAAAACGGATTAGCATTTGGAAAGACTGCGTTTGTGTGTGTTTGTGTGTGTGCAACACACATGGATGAGTCATAGCTGGACTCATGGTGATTGCTACCAGTCAGTACAGAGAAGCAGCCCAACAATTTTGATCCAAAAAATGTACTGCATCACATACATTTCAAGTTTTTAGGATTCACAACTGGACAACTGGGAGTAATGTTTTAATGCGTTTAAGTACATTCACATATACCCTCCCCCAACACATTGCCTTTGTCAAAAACAGAATTGCACATGTGCATCATTCTGCATACATCTGTTTATGTGTTTGCGAATCAGCAGACGTACACACAGTTGGGATGACATGCAGAGATGAGCATCCAGGCAATGCAGCTTAATGCTGAATAAATCCTTATCTAGACATTAATCCCTTTATTAAGACAGGCTTAGTTGCTGCGTAATGATACCTTGCTGGGTATGAGCATGTCGAGTATAATTTCAGGTTGACGAGAAAACAGAAATTTCAGTTTCAACAAGCAATTTCTATGCAAGACATCTGCTAAATTCCATATCCAATATCTGGAGGATAATATGTCCATTCTTTGAGATAATAATGGTTATAAATGAGGTGTATGTGATGCAGAGCAGGGAGCCTTCATTTGGACAGGTAATGCAATAATGAAATAGCGGTTCATCATGTCACTGTGGTGATGCGTTCATACGTGTCGGCCATGCTGATGAATCTTAATGCTAAATCTCCTGACAAATGAAACCGAAGCCAATGTCATTAGCAGGTGCCACCGTTGTTATGGCAACAGGAAATGACTGACAAGGTGGCATAAGTGAGAGTCAGCGATGGAGTGAAGGTAATTAAGGAGCACGCCCTTCGAACTACACACATACACTGACTTGAATTTCCTCCCTGCTCTGTTCTTGCCCCAGAGTATTTGGGTTTTTCCCTTATTTCCAATCTGCCCTCCCTCAATATCACTTTAATTGTCTCATGTGTTTTTTCCACACACACAGTCCTACACACAAACACTCTTTAGGCCTGAAACTCCACACAGTGGTGGGCTGTATTACTCTATGAATCACTGCTGCATCCTGCTGTTACTGTAGCTACACTTGTGTCCCACACAGTTCGATTCACACACAGCTACAGGCCTAATAGCCCCCGTAAACCTCTCTACTGTCACCTCTGAGCCCTCACACCTCTACACCAAACTGTTAGATCCAAATTTACGCTGTCTTCTTCCCAAACCAACAAGGACCGTTGCTAAAGTGCAAACTGTTGTCTTTTTTGGATTTAGGGAAAAATTTTGATATTTTGAGAAATTCACTTATTCACTTTATTGCTGAGAGTGAGATGAGAAGATGCCATGTGTGTATGCTAAATATGAAGCTACAGCCAGCAGCCAGTTACTGTAGCTTAGTTTAGCCTAAAGACTGAAAACAAGGGGAAACAGCTAGTCAGGCTCTGTCCAAAATTAATAAAATCTTTCTACCAGCACCTCTAAAACTCACTGATTAACACGTCATATCACAGATTAAAAGGAGAACTACAATTTAGAGTATCACAACCATAGGACTTGTTGAACTTGCAAGAGACAGATTTAAAAAACAATGGTTAAAATCAAAGCAGCAGACGCTGAGATGTCCTGACTTTTAGTCCCCAGTATAGGTTAAGCTCCTACAGTACCTTAATTTTTACCGTACAGACATGAGTGGTATCAATCTTCACATCTAACTCTTGGCAAGAAATAGAAAAAGCACATTTCCCAAAATGTCAAACTATTCCTTTAACATTTACATAAACACTAACAAGCATATTCAAAAGGACAGAATCTGGAATATTTATGCAGGAGTTTTCTGGGAACATATCACATCTCTTTGACATTGTGACAAAGCATCAATAAAGCTATAACATCACACTGTACTAATATCCCTAGGCTGTAAAAAAGCCTACAACGCAGCTTTCATAATGCAAGTCACTATAGAGATATTGTAGGATATGTGGGGCCCCGGGGTAAACAGAATTTGTGCCACTGCAGCTACCAGCAAGTATAAAACAATAAAGTATCTGCAGTTAGCCCAAACTGAGTCCATAAAATATGTCTGTAATATAGGAATAAGATTTCAGAAGACAACATAGACTTCAACAGGAGCTAGGAAAGATAAAGAAGGAGAGAGGTGAAGAGGAAGGGCAGAGAGTGTGTACAAATGCTGGGGTGTCAAGAGTCTATTAGAGTGGATGGACAACTATGTTATGCATTTTATCTGTGCACATCACCATGTCCTCCTATTTTTTGCACAAGCACAAAGCAAGTCATACATTCATATAAATACCAGAGTGCTTAATAGTCAATGCTGCAGTTTGTTTTTTCTTGTTTGAGAGTATTTGTTATGCCATTGACTGTTCTGTAAATCAATTGAATGTTCTGCAAACCACTTTTCTTAAAATTACTTCATAAATATATCCAACTTGAACTGGGGTGGAAGAGAGTGTGTAGAGCACATTAGGATAACAACGTGTCGCTAAGACAAAATAGGGCCATAAATTGCAGTGCAGCCCAGCAATCTGAGCCACTACAGCAAGATTTCCTTCAGGTGGAGAATGTAACTTTGCTCAGCGTTACCTTGGGAACTGGTGCGATGAAATTACAACTTCAGTCTTCCTGTCATGTAGGGACTAACCAGAAACAAGACCATGATTCATAATTTATTAAATTATGACTCTGCTGTACCGACCCCTCAGCTCTGCCAGGGGTAAATCATACTCAGTTTTTCAGAGGTCTAACAGCAAAATAGAGGTAAAAGATCATCTACAAGGAATACAAGTGGACACTGCTGCACCCACCATTTCAATGGCTAACTGCACAAACCAGCCTGCTAGACACAATCAATGTCTGAAACCCGCTGAGTGGAGACAAAAAGGTAGTGTTTAAGGAAACGTACAACTGACTTGGTCTTTCCTGTAAAATAATCTCCAGGGGCATTTTCAGATATCATCCAAAGCTGTGTTTGTACAAAATATTACAACCCTGCTCTTCCATGAAACTGTTGATGTTGTGACTCCTCAACAAAACCAACTCCCATGCCTTATTGATTTTAATCTTTAGGTTAAAAAGGAAGTTCTCAGTTTTGAGAAACTAGACAGACTATAGGCTTGTCCCAGAAGGCCTCCAACACCACTGATACAAACTTTTAAATAGCTTGAAAACACTATGTGAAAGATAAGATTTGCCTTACTCTCAAATTTAAAGTTGACTTTTACATTAAATCAGTAATAATTGATTTTGTGACCACTTGGGGGCAGTGGAACAAGTTAGAAACTCAACATTGACATATTGTCACATTATGAAATTGTTGTGGTGAACATGTTAGCAAACATCCAGCACACACTGAGCAACATTAGCATTCATTTGGAGTCATGTTTGTGGCCATTTGACAAATTTATGTGCAATAGTCAGTCTCCTTTTAGTTGTCTTTTTGGTCTCTACCAACTCCTGAGGGAAATATCTCCTCTTTAGCACTATTTTCACCTGCTAGCCGCCAACTTTGTCTTTCTGCTGTTTGTTGCTGAGAAGGTAGCATATAGTGAGTTTATTATATTCAGCTTTTTTCTGAAAACAGCTGCCTGCTTTGGCCAAAAACAATGCTGATTAGAGCAGTGAGACTGAACCAAAACAGTAAGGTTGCAGGCTGTAAAAGTAAAATAATCGAATAATCGATTAGTGCAGCTTTAAACAGGCTCTACGAGTCAGAAGATGTTAAACCCCATGCCTCCCACTTGCATCTGCTATTTATTTTTTGGCTATCATTTTTGTTTTCAGTCATTAATCGTGTGTTTTTTTTTATGTGTTTTTTCATGTACATGAAGCCTGTTGCAAGGCTGGGTGTTTCTCATAAAATAGCTAAATCTGCCATTAGTGATACTGTACCACCCACAACAACAAGCCTAACAGACTATGGAGAAGAGATGCATCTGTGCATAAGGCATTTAATTATTTTGTTTGTACATTCACTGTAAGTCTGAGTTGTCCTATTACCTAACAATTTACGGTTCCTAAATGCACCAGGGTGACAGTACAATGGTTGCTTCAACATTAATCTAAACTAAACACTAATACTGTAGTTTGTCAAGGGAGAACGATGCATAAAATAGAAGCAGAGAATTTTCTCACAATTAGGGGGAAATTAAACAGCCGTGTAAGAGAAAATAAGGAGAACAGTTGATTTATTGCACTCATGTAATATTCATCAATGCGGCTGTGCGTAGTGGGAATAAAGGTTCTTGTTTCAAAGTTGTGGATTTATTCAGGGATACAGTGTAGAGAGAAAAGAACAGATGAGTTCAAATAAAATGCCTTTAGTTATTAATATGAACATTATGAAAGAGGGTTCCACCTTTTTAATATCAGACAAGGGTAGGTATCTGCTAAGAGGGATAATATTACTTATTGTCAACAGAAACCATCAAGGCACATTACTTATTGGAGCGTTTAGCATGCAGGTACGAAGGCATACACTTATTAGAGCAGTGCAGTAAATTCATCTTCCATTTTAAATACAACAGAAAAAACAACAAGCTCCTTCAGCAGCATTAATGAAAATCGTTTATCATCATATAGAATTGAAGTGAAGTATGGCTCTTCATAAAAACAATGCAAAACAGTCACCAAAGGGATCACTGTTCAGGAGCAAACTCATCCGGTGTGTTCATGTTACTTCTGGCCCATAAACAAACACCAGTGAGACCTACATGGAGGGAGCAGATATGGAGCTGAACTGAGCTGCACTCCTGTACTGCTGCATTGCAGTGCAGTGACCCAGGCCTCACATGTCACATCGCTGCTAACCGCAGTACAGCCAATTTAACTCCACGCACCCACTGAGCATGCTTCTAAATCGATGTTTAATCACTAGAATGACAAGCTCAGCTAATTATTGCCCTCCTCCTCACCCACATCCTCCCGCTCTCTTCCCCTGTCAACTCTTTCTGCGGTGCGCTGCCTGCTCAAGTACTCAGGCGATGACTGGCTATTTCGAGCCACGCTGTCGTCTGGAGCTATGTTATATGAGCATCTTCTTTCGGCCTGCTAATTATTACGATCACCCAGCACCGCTCAAAGATACAATTCACTGCTTATTTGAGTCTGTGTGATCCAAGCAGCCTGTCAGTGCTGTGATCGTTTGCTGCAAGTGAAAACATGGTCAAGTTTGACTGGATGTCGGCTAGAGTTTGTCTTTACACAAAACTGGGATTGAAATGCTTTAAAGTGTTAGCGTTGAGAATTTCTAATTCAATATTTCCAACAAATAAAATGTAACTCTTCTCTGATTTACAAATCTATCTGTTGTCTGCTTTCAAAAAGCACAGACCCGAACTCGCATGATCAAAAACTGCATGCAACCACAAGAAACTCTGAGCCTATTTGATTTAAGAAATGTATCCCTGAAACAGTGTGTGTCTGTGTGTGTGTGTTTATGCATCTGTCTATCTTCAGGGACGCCTCCGGAAATGAAAGTAGGGAGGAATGATTAGTTTTCACAGGGACAATATCCACCAGGAGCTTCTGGTTGGACTCCCTAAGCACTCTCACATGAGTGTAACCAGGCATTACAAAAGAAATATTTAATTTTTCAGGGTGACATCTCAGTCAAAATTCCCAACAATATGCTTTTAAAGGCCACACTGAAACCTAATGAGTCATCCTTCATTTTTCACACATTAATAGTATAATAACCATCCTTCCAGTACAACAGTATAATCACAAAATAATCTGAGACATGAGTAAACATGAAGCTAATGAGGCCAAGTTGAGAGAAACAGAGCACTGGAGGACAGTAAAATGTGCAATGACACCTGAGTCCCGAGCACTAACCTATTACATACTATAATTAATGGATTATACATGCTTTAAACTATGATCAGTTCTCTCATAGAGAAATGATAAAAGCCTCAAATGACACTGGACTTTTCATCTCAAGGAGGTAACAAAAAGCCAAAGAGAAAATGCAGAATACTCAATCAGCAAAAACTAAAACCCTTTTTTTTGCACTTAAAAATCAACTTTTTTTCTTTTAACTGAACATTTGAAACAGTTTTTATAGCAAATTTTGACAGCAAATCTTTTTTAATAACAAAGCAGGACAGACTGCATTAGGCCAGAATATATAGGAAAAAAATGTCTGATTTGAGGTTGTGGTTTAAAAAGAGACTGGCAGAAGTGTTGTGTGTCACTCAGTCTGGTCTGAGGCCTGTGGTCAGCCAGTGGGACCAACAAAGCGCAGCCATGTGTAGACAGTCCAGCCCCGGTCCTGACAACATGGACAACAGTGCTCCCTATGGGCCCAGCAGAGAAGGTCAGTTCCAAGACTGCACAGAGATGAGAGGGTTTGGAGACTGGGAGTGCATTTTAATGGTTTAGAGGAGTTTTACTTTCCTAGCCACTGTTCTTTTATCAAGGAAATTTTAAAGAGGAGGGAAAAAGTTTGTATTGTTGGACATAAATAGGCCACCTTTGGCTGAGCACCACAATACAGTGCAGTCTGTAAGTATTTAGACAGTGATATGCTTTACATTGTTTTGGTCGTTCTCCAGCACATTAGATTTCAAAACAAACAAAAGGGTTTGTGTGCTGACTTTAAGCTTTAAGGGTGTTTGGGGGTGTTCACATCTATATTGGGTGAACTGTAGGATTCACGGTGCTTTATTGCCCTTAGGAGGTATATATAAAAATGGATACCATTTCTTTATGGTTCATTGGATGTGGATGTAAACACCCTCAAAATAACGCTGAAAGTCAGCACTTTACACTCAAAAGTCATTGTTTCCTTTTGAATCCAATGTGCCGGAGTACAGACACAAAACAAAATTTTCTGAATACTTACAGACTGCACTATATGCTATTACATGTTTTTTTAAGCTCACAAACCCACTTAAAGAACATACTCTTTGCTATTTCACTTTCACAATCCAGCTTGCGGTTGCGCCTGGCAGCCCCTCGAAGAGCAGTGGCAGCGCTCCATTAACATATTTGGGTTAGCATCTCACAACCTGGCAACCGAGCAGTGCAGCTGTGCAAAACCCGTCAATAGAGAGGACACAGTCATAAAACACAATCAGTCTCCAATAAAACGCAGGGAAGCAACGGGGTCAGTTTGACTCTTGTGCACCCTGCAAAACAGTCACACAATGAGAAACGCAGGTGGAGCTGCTACATTAGCCTACTAAACCATCACATGTTAACATTTCATTGGATTATCAATCTGTCTTCTCCACTTAAAATAAAAAAGTGGTTAATCCTGCTAAAAATAGTGAGCAGGATGTAACCCAGGCTTGCTATACATTTAATTGCAATTAAAGATGAATGTTGGGTTTCCCTAAATGACAAAGAGAAGTCTGGATATGTATTCCACATGTCTCCAGATGTCCTCGATTACACCACTGCTTTCCTACACTTGACCATAACTGTAATTGCAGATGTAGAGCTGGCGGGGATCCAGCACTGAACTGAAATGTGTACCAGCAGATGAGCAGTGTGCGACAGGCTTGATATACTGTACAACCCCAAGAATGAAGTGTTTACGATGGCTGAACATTACTAGGGCCGTGATTAACTACAGAGGTGAGAGCAGGGATATTGGACTGAGGTACTGAGGGTACTGAGCCTGTAAAAAATGGAATATATGTCAGGGGAAGGTATTAGCAGGCCTGCCAAAACCACCATCATCAAAGAGAGAAATGGAAAGAGGGAGAAACAGAAAAAGAGAGAGAAAGTCGCTTATGGAGAGGCAGGAGGAAAGAGAAAAAAAGATACAGCAATAAGGTGACAAAACCTAAAAGCGAGCAGCAGCGTAACCACAGCCACCTTTTATGCAGAATCATCACAAAAGAAGCCCAGCCCAAGTGTGGCGCTGCACCGCAGCGTAGAGCACCTCTACTGGCGATCTTCCTCTGACAGGAGTGGCTTGAACTACAGGACTTTGTTTCGACAATGCATGTTATTGTAGTATTTCGCCACATAGCTGTATAGCAGTGCCTCCAAAACAAAATAAACTGAGCTGAGGAGAAGACATGTCGAGATGGATTATGACAGCAGAGGAAGACAGCAGACGGTTTGTCTTTCAGCTGGGTTTCTGTCATTCAGACCGCTAAGGTTGCATTCCGAAAATACAAACTCAATCAATTATACTGCAGGAGGTCTGACTCCCCTCGACACAATCAATCACCAGAAATATGCCGAGACGTATGATAAAACGGCAGCAGCTACATCTAATCCTTTAAGAAAAGGCCTTCAGTTTGTGCACTTAATCATACAGCCAGAGATTAACGCTGCACTATACATCTTCATTTTGATACAGAGCAGAAGATAAATCCATATACAGCTCCCTGCACCCTTTAAAGATGCTTCATACAAATACACACATGTGCACACACAGACATAAAGCATAGATTTGATCAGGAACTCTTCCTCTCACACAAACACACAGCTGCTGTAACAAACCAGCAGCAGCCTCGGCTAATGGGGCAGAGCTCACAGCATCTGCATCTCCCATGTCTCATCAAGGACGGATGAAAAACATCCTCAAACAGTCTTCCCTCCTCTCAACCGTCCGTCCCCTGTCTACCTTTTCCTCTCTCTCTCCCTCTCTACCTCTTAGCCACCGGTCCTTTCTCCGGCCCATCCTTGCAGTCGCCACATTCTCCTCAACAAATCCCACATCACCGACAGACTTCACGTTTCAGCTGTAGCTCGTCTCCTGTCCTCCAGTGACAGTTTCAGACAAACAGACAGGAGTGTGGAAAAGTCTATATTCTGCAGTTGACTGCTGCAAGTGTATACATTACATTAAACTTTAAGGCGAAGTTATAAATATGAGACAATAAGCCTGAACCATGACTACAGGATTTAAGAATATAGAAAAGTATTCTCCAAAGATCTGAAAGCAGGAAATACCATCTAACAAATTAATAAAAGAATGGTTGAATCCTGCAGAGGTCGAGATATCCTGATTTGTAGTGTCACATTAGTTGCATTGTCCCTTATGCCAGGAAGAAACAATGCATAGTGTGTATCCCTGAGGTCTAACATACTTATTAAATGCATTTCATTCCTCATTAAACATTTTCCAAGCCAATATTTTGACTGCAATATTTTGTTAACATCCATGTTTACTTGCTAGAAGACCTCTTCTTCACTGCCTTTGCATTGCTGTGTGTCTTGGCGTGTTATAGTTACCTGTAGATCAGTGGAATAGTGTGAAACCAGGAGGCGTGTGTCACATAACCGTGCATGTGCATCACATGCTGCATCCTCATGCGTGTGCATGAAAAACAAAATGGGGACCCACTCATAAAAACATTGCTCTATAGCATTACTAGCTAAGTGACCACAGGAATTACAACACTGTAGCTAATTAACAGTGCACATAGGTTACACAAGTCCACAGCCCGGTTAGCCCAACAGTACCTTAACAGTTATTTAGAATGTTGTATAACACATTAGCTTCAGATAGCTAGTATAATGGCTAACTTGGTTAGTCAGTAAACTGATGAAAAAGTTAACAAATCTCAAACCAACGATGACAATACACCTGAAAGAGTGCCTAAAGATAATGCTCCAACAAGGGCATTTTGGGAGTAGATAAAAAATGTCTTTCAGTATTTGCTTGGTGGCAGTTCTCACAAAATGGTGGATGTAACAATGTCAGAAACCAACTGCTGGTGGCTCTGGTGCTCCCTATGACTAGTAAATTGACTCTGACATGTAAAATTGTGTCCCTTTAAAAATGAAATGCTGTATGTAGTTACATGATCTAAATACTTTCTTACCAAATGAAATTAATCTGACCGACGATTCCCCCTTTAGTATTTTTTGTAAGTGCTAGATAAAATGATCAGATAAGGTGTTTTGTTTACATCACTGCAAGTAGTCTGGGCTAAAGGTTAAAGGGCTCAGAAATGTGCAATAAACTAAATTCCAACAATCCACCATCGGTAAACATTTGAAAAAGGAGGATCTGTGCCGAGTGTTTAGCTTGCTGGTTTACTAGCAAAGCAATAGTTTTATCAGAACATACGACTCCTGCAGTCATTAAACAGGGGAGGGCGAGCCAACCGCAGCGCCAGCTGTGACTCATAATCTCCAGAAACCAGTCACTCAACCAACGATGGTTCCCCTGGGAAACACACACTACATGAAAAATGGCCACCAGTGGTAGAATGGCAACCCTCAAATGACGAAACAATAGAGAGTGAGCGAGTCTTGTTTGATTTAATTCAAGTGGGTGAACGTGCGCAGAAAGAATATAGGTATTCAAACAAACAAAGTTATCTCTACATATATTTTAAGATTTTATAAGGTTTAAATCACCCCTTTCAAGAAACTCCATTCCTCCTCTAAGTGAATAGGAAAACCCTAAACTTTTCTCTTGAAACACAAAGTCAATAAATGTATTTAATGCATGATTTAAATACATATTCATTAATAAGCCAGATATAGACTGACAGGTGTCTTAACCTATCACATTATGCCATAAAGGTCGGCGCCTGCTCCTCTCACCTCAGACCGCAGTAAAGTTTAATGGTGGTGATGTAGATTCTTTGGACAACTTTATACTGTCATTATTGGGTTGTTTTGATTACAAGTCCTAGAAAAAGTCTTCATGCATGTCTGGCCAATTTAAGTCGAAGTGTGTGTTGTTTAGTGTACGTTGTTGGTGAATCTCTGGTTTACTTAACGTCCTTGAATTTTTTCAATTCCAAGTATGATTGTTTATGTAACAAATAAGTCTTTAAATCTAGATTTCTGTATATTTGAGATAACATTTCTTGAAGTTTAAGGGATTTTTACTTTGATTAGAGGGCAAGACAGTGGTTAGTGAAGGTTCTAACAATAACACTTTACTTTAGACATCTTTAATTTGGATAAACTGAAGGTAGCAATGATCTGGTATGTTCTTCTCTGTATTTACTCAGATTGTGGTCGAAGGTCATGAGAAGTGTAGGGAGAGTTGTTTAGTTTTCACAGGGACTGTTTCAGCTGGGCTCAGAGAAAACTGGAGTTACTGTACATTCCCACAAACATGAACACACACACGTTTGAAGAGTCAACAAATACCAAGAGACTTATTAGGTTTTCTGAGTTCTGTCTAAATATCAAACATCACACTTTGAGAAGCCACAGTTTGATAAGTGCAAGAAATTATGGGTAAAAAGAGGACAGCCTGCTCTTCAGTGGGCAGAAGTGCTGATGCAATTAAATGATTTCTATTACATTTCCTCTATAAAATCTCTACTTAAAATCATTATTTTGTTGTCAAAGTATATATATGATTTAGACTGATAATTATCAACAGCAGTATCTCAAGAACAAATTTTAATGCACTTAAGCAGTTTTTATAAAGTGCTTTATGGGGTGGCATATCAAACAAGAATAGTAAAACACACAAGGAGCTAAAAATAAGCACAAGCTAAAGAAAAGAGGAATAACAAGATGCATTAAATTATTTTTTTCCAGTAGAGAAACCATAAAAAGAAGCAACACAGGCATTAAAAGTAGATCAAAATCTGTGACTGTACATAAAAGCAGGACTAAGTCATAAAAAGTCTTTGAAGAGGTGATTTAAATATAGTCCATAATCTTTATGAGTGTAAGAAAAGAGCAGAAAATAAAGTGGCTTTGCTTTAATTGGGAGTGTTTTATGTAGCTGCTTAGTATTGGGTTTTAAAGGGAGAGCCCATACACACCAAAGCCATATGAGCTACGTAAGGCCATCACCTCCACCACATACAGAGGGGTGAAGTTACAGTAGATACAGTGCAGATACTGTACACAAACATGCAGTGCTCCCATGGCAGTATTGACTGAAACAAACAGATGATACATTTTTCTAATTTATGGCAGGAGTAAGAGAGAAAGTGCAGAATACTGAGTAAACCGGTCAAAAAATGTCATAGGTACAGCGAGTGTCAAACAAACAAAGAGACACACAGAGAGACACACAGAGAGACACACAGACAGAGAGACACAGACAGAGAGAGAGAGAGAGAGAGAGAGAGAGAGAGAGAGAGAGAGAGAGAGAGAGAGAGAGAGAGAGAGAGAGAAATTGAGCACACTGTCAAAGTGTGTGTCTTCCACTGTGTTATTTTGACTGATGGAATACACAAACAGTCCTGAGGGAGATATTGATCGGGTTCTGCCCATTTCCTCAAAGAGAGACTGTAAAATCCAACCCCCAAAAATGCACACACATACACACACATGCACACAAAGAGCCAGCGGAGGAGAAAATGAGAATCAATGACTGTCCAAAATACACCAGCGAGGTCTTTCACATGAGGCAAAACACTCCCCTGCCCCACCATTAACTCCCATCTGTTGGCGCTGTAGCAACCCCTGCTAACCAGCTAACCTCACCCATCAGCTCCACAGCCAACCCTACAAGTGAGTCTCTCTCTTTTATACACGTATATGGAGGTTTATCTCATTAGGTCCAACTCATAAATTAGAGCTCTTGAGGTTTGGGGTCAAAGATGTTCGAGCAGAGGGAGATCCTCATCTAATTGGGTGGATGGAGCACAAGACTGTAGGGAACGCTCAGCACTAATTTAATTTTGTGTGTGTGTTTTTTGCGTATCCCAGCATGTGTGCAGAATGGTTGACGTGTTGCCATAGCACTAACATTTTGCAGACTCTCCGTGCTGCCTCGTCATCGATGATGTGATGTAAACAGATTACTTCTGCTGCCAACAAGCCTCAGCTGATGTGTTGCTTAGTTCAAGAGCCTTCACTGGGAATGAAGCATTTTTTCTAGCTAATTGGTCCACAAACTACAGCATGCTAGTAAGCCTTGTTAATAAGGACACTGCCTCTTAAATCTTTCAAAATCTGCAGCACACTTACTAGCAAATATTTCAAACGTAAAGCTAATTTGGCTGGAAAGATTTTGCAAATAAATCCTGTTTAGGGTTGCAACTGACAATTAGTTTCATTAGTGATTAATTTATAGGTAATTTTTTAGACTAATACATCGCTTGGTTTGTGAAATGTCTACAAAATTGTGCAAAAATGCCCACTGTGACGTCTTCAAATAGCTTGTTTTGTCCGACAAACAATCCAAAACATAAAGATATTCAATGATATATCACAACGAAAAGCAGCAAATTCTCACATTTGAGAAGCTGGAAGCAGTGAATGTTTGGCCTTTTTGCTTGAAAAATAATTAACTGATTATTATTTTTATCCTGTTTCTACAAGAGTGATAGCCAAATTATTTTAAAAAGCTAATTGCATTAACCTTGATTAAGTATTTAATTGACACTATACATTTTTTACTACATGCAGTTATAGCTTACATTGAGATGCTTTACTCAATCTCTGAAGAAAAATGAAACGAAAAGGTGAGGGGAATATGTGAAGCTTTTTCCACAGGCTAATTGCTGATCAAAAATCTAAAACCACATGATGCATGTATGTAAAGTCTTTCCATTTTCTCCGTCCTCACAAAAGATTCCCATCTTCAGCATTACCATTCAGTGTCAAACAGCATATTGAAATGCTTGGAGTGGATGATGGCAGAAAACGCACCTCGGAGGAAGAACAAGACAGCTGGAACAGAACATTACCTGAATACAGAGAGGGTTTAAGAACCCCACAGCACAGCGGTTATACAAAAGGAAGTGGGGGATTCATTTTCTGCAATGGACAGACGGCACTTTGTACAGAGCGTACTGTCCGTCTCCCTCCTCACCTCTCACACACACACCGAGAATCCTTCACTTAGTCTCATTCTGAACTCCCACAAAGACAGCCCCTCTCTGAAGCTGTGGGTAACCGACTGTGTCCAAGCACTTGAACCTCGCCTTGCTGCCTAACACCCCTGCAAACAGTACAAACCCTAGTAATTAACACGGCTGGCGGAAGTTCAATCACTTCAATATCACACAGGAGATAAGGCCCATGGGGTGAATGACTGGCTTTTTGAGGGGTAAATGAGTCTTGAGTCTCTTGGCCTGGGTATAATGAGGAGCCAGACAGGGTGAGAAAAGCGTGGTGATTATTCAGACAAAAAGAAAGTCTCCCTGCTGTCTGACCAAGCATCACTCACTGCCTCTGAACAGAGCTCATCCAACACTGCCCTCCATCGCAACACAACATGGCTATTGCTAATGAGGATCTACAGAGGTAGGAAGAGAGAAATAGAAAGGGGAATTTAGGAGGATAGGACCACTGAATGGAAAACAAAGAGGAAGAAACAGGTGTTGAGATGGGAGACAGGAAGTGAGAAAACACCATCTTCCTGTTGCAACCCACTGTTTTCCTCTGACTCAAAACAGCACTTGACATTTGGCCAGCAGCAAAAGTAATCACTGCAGACCTGGACAAATATAAAAGCAACAGCTCAGGCGATTTCTCTGAGTCTATCTTAGTCTTTCTGCAGATAACTCCAGTCTATCTAGGTGGAAATGTATACACGTTTATCTGGGGGAAGACAAGGCTGAGCAGTGATCCGTTCACCTCCATTTGACCCTCAGTGAGCTACAGCTAAAATGCCACATTCAGATGCTCACACACACACACACACACAGATATACACATTTATGCAGACAAGGTTACTGAGGAGAAACCTATCTACTCAGTCAGCTGGAAAACGGTGTATGAACTATGAAAGCAACTGTGCCACAAGTAGCCGGGGTGGATTATTTTTCACTATCTCATCAGCCGATCCAGTGGGCTCAGCAGCTCCAGAGGACGGCAGCGCTGCACGGCTGCTGATTTGTCATACTCAGGGGAAATCAGAATCTTCCTCCATCAGATGCCGTAAACCACCGTCTGTTCAGAACAGAGTCTGCTAATGCACAGGCACACACAAACTGATGTCTTCAGAGATGCACACTTTTCTTCTTAGGAATTTCAAGCACCAAACTCTTCTTTTAATGCACAATTACAGCAGTCTTGCTTGACAGATCATCCACATGAACATGGAGAGCGGCGAGCCCGGTGCAGTTGTATGGGCTCTTGCTCAAGACCGTAAACAAACACCCTACAAACAATAGTCCTATCCAAATTAGTTAGATTTGATTTGACACATATACATATATTATGCAGCCTAGTTTATGTTAATATGTTTCTTGAATTGTATTATTTGCTGTAAAGTGGAAATTAAATTAAACAGCAGCCACAAACAATGATACACTACTGAAATAAATATTTAATCAGGCATATTAGCTCAACACTCCCAAGGCCTAGATACCTTCTTATACAGTAATTGTAAGTATTACTGATTTTTAATTAGAGAAGAACTAATATATAACATATATATCATTTATTTATATTATATATATATATATATATATATATATATATATATATATATATATATATATATATATATATATATATATATATATATATATATATATATCTCAGAGAGAGACTGAACACAGCATGCATGAGCATGCCCACATATAATTGCCGTGGTCAGGGGCTTTATTTCTGTCTGCTAATTAAGTTTAATTATATTAAATATCATCTACTAAGGGCCATATTAAAGTCTAATTAGAAATCACAGAGTCTGTGGCAGCTGTACAGATCACCTCAACAGCCCTGAACACATGAAAGCAAATCAAAGCACAACCAAGCTGATCAGAAGTCATATGCTTTCAAACCCTCCTGGCAAAATAGCGAGGGGAGTATAGAGGGGGGTGCTTATGTTGTCATTTGAAATGTCAGTGTCATTTCAATATTTTATTAAAAACATGATAACTACTTGAAATAAACATTTTCTGTTGTAGGTTATTTACACTTTGACCTATATAAATCTGCTCACCTTCCTGTCAACCAGAAGGATGACATTATTACTACATAGTCAAAACAAACATACATGATCAGCTCTGATGAAATTAAAAAAAAAAAAATCTAAATACTATAGTGATGTACTGACATAGCCAGTAGTCAGCGAAGACAATAAATAATGTGGATCTTCACATAAAATACTATATGCATTTAAATCAAAAGTCTAAAAAACAAAACAAAAAGATTGAAAAATAAAGTAAGTTAAGCCTAGCAGTTGTAAACAGTTCAAATCCATCACTGTGAGCATAAATGGGTACTGTATCAATCAAAATGTTATCCTGGCAGACCGTGAAATGTGATGACTCACAAAATTATACTGGTACACCTGCCAATGCGGCTACAGAAAAAAGGTCAGAGGGATTTGTCCTTCCTGCTAACTGTGCACAAACACAGACTCGGTGCTGACGAGATCAGCACGTACACACACAGCACTTTCACATCAAAAACAATCCACATCAACATGACTCAGACAAATAACCCACACCAATAACACAGCTAATCCCCACCAGAAGAGAACCACAGCCAAGAGAACACAACTGCCACAACAGGCAGACTGAAATTAACTCTACAGAGACCCGATTTTCTGGCTGCTACATAAAAATACGTTACATGCTAAAGATGGAGGGAGGTGAGGCGATTAGCCACATAGAGGCTGTTTTATTGTTCAGAGTCTTCTGTGTATTTGCAGTTACACATCACAACCCTGCATCTTTGGGCTTTTTCATGTGAAAGAACATCACATGTTAACATAGGACCCAACACTGGATTATGACACAGAATAAACACCTTAGACACTGACAAGAAAGAAATAATACGTCTGTTTAACACAAAGGCACTATTCAACCACCCACAAAGCTACGCTTGACTAGTTACATGATTTCAGGATTTTCTCTTAACAGGGACAAGTTCAGGTCAATAGTTCATGAGTCTG
Organism: Siniperca chuatsi; assembly: GCF_020085105.1. Classification (NCBI taxonomy): domain Eukaryota; kingdom Metazoa; phylum Chordata; class Actinopteri; order Centrarchiformes; family Sinipercidae; genus Siniperca; species Siniperca chuatsi. The sequence continues at coordinate 13,225,643 of NC_058060.1, forward strand.
GGAAACCTGCTGAAATTATCAAAGCAACACAGGAGCTAACACAGACTATTCAATATTTTACAAGGAACGTTTAATAAATGTGGGCATAAAGTTAAATCTGAGCCGACGCTGTAAACGGGCATGACCTCAGGCATGAAAGTCGATGTCAGAAGGTTGATCTGTCCCCATTTAGCACTACTTTAATAGAGGAGATGCAACCCAAAAGGGACTGTCCTGCAACAAAGGGCAATATCTTTTGACTGCTTGTGCTCTCAAATCCAATTACACCAATTTATCGATCATCATGAATACAGAGCTATTTGGGCCAAACAGAACCTGACTGGCTTTTATCTTGGCTCAAAAATAATATATTCTTTGAAGTTGTCCTCTTTCTACATGGACAGCTAAGTGTGTGTGTGTGTGTGTGTGTGGGTGTACTTGTGTCATCTCTAGACACAGCGCCAGGAGGATAAATACAGGAGGAAATAGAGGTCAGTTCCCTGACCGAGTGACATCCTCTGCCACCTTCTTTCAAAAAAGATCCCTGCCTCCCATTGTGACTCCTACTCCCTGTACCTGCCTGTCTGTCGCATTCACCAGAGCTAAAAGAAACAACAGCCGCCATAAAGAAAAAGAAAGAAAGAAGCTAAAGCCTTTGGATGCATGAGACATATTAGACCAATTGGTCAAATCTGACTAAATAAATAAAGTGTACAGATTTGAATACGATGTACAACAAGTCAGTCTTACAATAAAACCGCTACAGATGGTTTTAATTAAAGTCGAACATTAATAAGAAGAAGATAAAAAGATGTCTGTGGTTAGTGCTCAGCCTCACTTGTCTGAACACAACTCCATTACAAAAACACTCACTATTAAGCTGACTAATTAAAACCGCTGATGCAAAATATCACCCTCTGACAAAGGGCTGCATTCTTGAGCCAGGAATTACTCCACGCGAAGAAAAAGAGAAAGATTACGATAGAGAGAAAATGACTACGGAGCGCACCGGCCGACAACTTAACAAATAATTGAGACTCATCAACGGAGCATTGTTCAGTTTCCAAATCTTTTTTTTTTTTTTTGCCTTATTCAACACTCGCAGAGAAGCTGAAGTAATGTAGCGTCTTTCAATAGGAAGGATAGACTTGTCACAGCTGCAATTGAAATGAGTTTTGGAGTAAGCATTTCAGGTACAGTAATTGGCCTATCCACGCAAGGACTTGCCAGACACATGTGAAAAGTGGATCCTTCCAAACAATGAGAGCAAATTACCCATAAGAGTCACCAATAGCTGGAGCTCCAGCCATCTTCTCACCACTCACACAGAGGCAGTGGTGGATAGCTATTTCTATCTATAATCATTTCCCGGTCTGACTCCCTTGGGAGTGCTTGTGCTGTTTGTTATGTAGACCCACGTCTGTGCTCCCCTGAGTTTCCTGCCGCTCCATAATGAGCCTCTCCAGCTGGATGGCCACTAAGATGGTGGAGGCCAGAGGTTGAGCCGCTCACCCTCTCTAATTGGCAGAATCACACTCTCACTCTTTAGCAGCAACCAGGGTGCATGCAGAACTTACTAAAGATTTATTTTCATGGTTATACAGTGCTTCACAGTTAAAGCCATTAGCAGAAAACATCAAAACAAAAAGAATACAACAACATAAGAGAACTGATCCAGAGAAAACATAAACAAGACAGCCAACAGTCTGCAAAAGCTAATGAAAGGTAAAAAAGGTTTAGGGGCAAAGATAGCATAGCCTCCTGTCATTTTAAGCCGAGCTCTTGGGACATCCACTAGACATTTGGTAGCAGCAGTAGGTGATTTGTTAATTATTAACAGGGGGGACGGACTTGGTTCGTTTAGTTCACCCGCGACTAGCGAACCGCTTCATGACTCCCCCCCGGTAATATTATAGATCCAGGACGAAACTGACAGAAGAGCGGGACACAAATCTGTCTGCTACTTCAGCACCATTGACATTGCTATGGATTTATCAATACACAGCACATAGATTCTAACTTGCACAAACCTCAGTCAGTTAAAAGATCAATGAATAAGGCAGACTTGACTAACATATTCAACTAAATAACCCCTGCATTTTGGTCATTTTACTTAGTGGAAATGAGATGCCTGAAGTGTGAATATGGACACAATAATTCAGAAATGTACTCATGGGCTTGATCATGTCATTTGTCTGACATTACCATAATTTATTTATTTTTTTCTCCACTGCCAGCTATAGGTACCCTGTGTAATGTTTCTTTTTTTTTCCTTTGTTAACAAACAAAGTTAAGTTTACTGTCACTGTTTCTCATGAAAATGCATTTGTGTATGTTTGAGGGCTAATAAATATATTAAATGCTGCTGCAATGTCTTTTGAAAGATTTACTTTCATACGCATTTCATCTTCATTTAATTTGAAAAAAATAGAAGCCAGACAATCATTTATGTTAGCCATACTACTTTTGACAGTGCAGTACAGCAGTGTGTCATCAGCATAAAAATTATAAGACATATTAAAATGTTAAACTAAGAGACCCAGGAGTAGCATTTAGATAGAAAATAAAATCAGGCAAAGATTACACCCTTTAAGCACTTCATACTTAGAGCAACATTAGAAATCTCACCACTAATGGCCACTGATGATCTTCTGATACATCAGATATAAGGCAAAAAGGAGCACACTCATACAGGCAAGCCTGCTGTCTATGTACTACATTATACTGTACTGTCCCTTTATTGCCTAGACATTAACTGGTTTTATCTGTAGGACACAAAGTAAACTTGTAAAATCTGATTCTGTAAAATAATGTTTAGTAAAAACACCACACTAAAGCCTTTAAACCTGTATTTTCTTGTTAATGGAGTCATGTTCTCAAGGAAGGTTATAGATCTGTCAAAGTTCATATTTTATTTTTTATTTCTTGTACAGTTTGAAATAATGCCAATAATAATAATAATAATAATAATAATAATAATAATATACAACATAATAAAAAGTCCCTCACGCAGTGATAAAAGCATGAAAGTGCAGAGCCATCATAAACCAGCTGCAGTTGCCCACATTACAACTTTAGGTGAACTAAAAAACAGTGTAGATTGCCCCTAACTAGGTTTATAGCTGCGTGCATCATTTTATTTACATATTTGTTACAGTTCAGTATTTATGAGACAGAAGGTAATATCAGTTAAGTGTTTCAACATTTCTTATTATTCAGCATGGGGGGGAATTAAAATGGAGCATTCAAAGTGCCAGCTGAGGCTTATAAACTATCCCATGAATCCTTCAACAAGGTCATTTACAACTCTGTAGGGCTGACTTCATTCAAGGAAGAAAAACAAATGTCAGCCATGCATGGAAGAGAAAACCCCACAGGGAGAGAGGTATCTGCTGAAACTCTCAACCACCATCTGCTGTAAACAAGCTTTCACATTCCTATACTGTAAACTGGGAAACGTTTTACATGTCATATGAAAGGCAAATGGGTTTTCTGTCTCTTTCTGTAACCTCACCGGTTGCGGCAGCACTGAGAGGCATGAAATGCTATTTTGGTCTCTCTTAAGTAGCTGCATTGTACGAAACAGAAGTACACAAAGACCAACACACAACCACGCACCCTTTAATCAGATATAGTAGAAAAAAGTGATTGATGTAAAACATAATTCACAAGACAACAGTTCAACAACAGCGACAGCCACCAGAGTCTGACACTGACTGAGGACATGTCCTTGTTCTTTGGATGAAATAGAGTAACAGTATTTAGTAGTGAGCAGTACTTGTTACTACTTCAAATGTTCAAGTGACTCTCATGCACTTGAATTTAGAAGTCCACTGATCCCTTGGAATGCAGTGAAATTAAATGAGGTTATAATAACAGAGATGGAACAGGCATACACTGCTCTTCAACTAGGAAAGATTAATTTATAAAATCACAGTCTATTGATTCTGGATTGTAGGAATACTAAATAATAAGCCGACAGAAAGTATTTTTCTTGTTGTGTTACTGAATAAACAGTGGTGGAAAATAGGGCTGCAAGTCGTGTTTATTTTCATTGTTGATTAATCTGCCGATATCTTTCTCTATTAATCATAAAACAAAAAGAGGGTCATTCTGACAAATTCCTGAGTGCGAGTATATATGCATCTAGGATAACGCACCACTTGGTCAGAGCACTGTTTCTGATTTCCCAGTTTTTACTTCTTTCTGTATTGTACTTTTATTCCACTTCAGTTTGACAGCTATAGTTGCTAGATACTTTGCTGATACTGATTTTACGCACAAAACATATCATTGGCTTATAAAATATGATGCATTGTTTAGATTAAACTACACAGCTCTACAACATTAAAATGCTGCTTGCACATTAATGCAGTAGTATATAATACATATAATAATATGACATTCTGAAAGGGGCCAATCTGTATAACGAGTACTTCTATTTTTGATACTCAAAGTATATTGTGCTATCAGTACTTCTGTACTTTTGCTTCAGTAAAATATTGAAGGCAGAACTTATACTTGTTTTGGAGTATTTTTACAGTCTGTTATTATATACTTTTACTTAGTTAAAGCATCTGATTACTTTTTCCTTCAATTTGAATAAATTACAAAGGAGAAGTGCGACAAACGCTAATGCTGAGGGAGTCGGGACATCAATTAGGGTTTCAGGAGGCATTTCCTGAAGAAACATATAACAGTAAAAACACGAATTAAAACAAACACACAAAGGAAAGAAATCTGTATGTCAGATGTGTGATCGTGTAACACATTAGCACTTTGGGCTGCTGAAAGAAGCTAATTTGACAGTTTGCATCTACTTTGGACACTTTGCTTTGAAAACATCTAACAAGTCATAATAACTCAAAAAGGCTAAAAACACAGAGCCTGATTGCTTTTATGAAAAACTGTTGCCTAATAGATATCTGCCTGCTGCTACAACAACATTAATCTGCTCATCTTTTTCCAGTTAACAGCAATAATAAAAGCCTGAGAGGCATATATTTTTTTTGATCATTCATGACAGCTTGGTGGGAGAACATTTTACAGTAATTTGGGAATACACCATCTTTGCTTTGAAACTGATTCTGGGAAAAATAAGTTGAGTTTCAAGCAGCGCAGACCAACGGCTGCTTTCTGGTTTGTGTCACAACTTTGCTATGCCCCTCAGAGTACAGCTAAGATGTTTAGTGCTCTAAGTAAAGCAGCCTAATCAGTAGTGGCATCCACTCAAGAACACATAACCACTGAGGATCACCATTCAAATCTGAAGAAAGACATTAAAATCTCTACAACAAAATAGCTGATGCTGGGGCCTGGTAGGTAGTCAAAGGAGCATATTTGTGTTTACAAAATTATACGGCACAATCACACTTAAAACGCAGTAAAAAACATATTTTGGATTTTGCTGTGACATTAGATACACTGGAGCTTTAATACTAAAACATCCCCCTGAAGTCCTGCTGAAACAACACAAAGCAGACACACTGATCTGACCACACGTTTGGTGGCCAAACCCCCATGGAGGCCTGTCACAAACGAACTGAATCTGACTCCTCTGACTACGGGCTGTCACAGGGAGGGGAGGGAGGGAGAGAAGGACAGGAGGTGAGGAGGAGGAATGGGCCAGCACTTGTCGCATGTTAAGTAAGAAGCTGTGACACAGGAGCAGAGCCTTGAGGCCTGGACTGACTTGACCCCCACAGACCTGACAGCCTGCGAGAAGAAAAGCCATACAAGACAAGCATCTTCCTCCTCACAGCCCCTGACTGTGCCTTGATAAACCATACTGCTGGAAATCCTGTAAAGAAATAATAGCAGCTGCATGCCTCCATTTTTCAATCAGATGTCACAACAACAGACTTCAAGTACAATCTCTGATAAATAAAATGAATGTTATGGATTATAAATGGCAATCATAGCCTATAGTATAAATACACTCTTGACAGACAGGAAGTGCTGGGCTAATTATTGCTGGGCTTACTAACATGAATGATCAGCAAGACACTTATCTTGAGGATTGTTTGTTGGCCAAAGCAATCAACTAAAATGGATTAAATAAATTATCTGCGGGGAAAACTGTCCTGGCAGTTCACCAACAGAAGGATTACATTTACCATGAAGTATTTTGAGCAGATTTACTGTTTTTCGGAGTTTGCCTAAAACCTGCAATTGACCATTTGCTATGCTCCAACGCCTTGGTTACTGTTGCTATGCGTGTCAAGCTTTTACACAACACGGTGCATATGTAGTTAGTTTGCAATTAACTCGAAATTCGTAGTATTTTTTTAAATAATGGGTCTTAGATTTCACACACAAGTACACAAAAGCAAACTTTCTCATTTCTAGCCGACAACCGTGATTTTTGTTGGCCGAAATGACGACTATGGCTAGCAGATCGTATCAGCTAACATAAGCTAATGCTAACGCTACAACTCCGTGAGTTGGTTGAAATCTCCGTCACAGTTTAATTCATTACGTGCACCTTTTCACCACTCTCCAAACCCTTTAAATGCCAAGTATGCTCTTATTAGAGCCCTATGCACGTGGTTCTTGACACTTTCAGACATTAAGCGCTTTGGCTTTATTAGCCTAATTTAACTAAAATGATTATTGTAAAGATGCAAGGGTGTATGAGAATGTAGAAGAGAGATTTTAACCCTAGACATTTCCAATACATGGTGAGAAAGTGTCGCTGTCGGCTGAGCCAGCCGTGCGCCACTATATCTGGTCATTTTGCTCACAGGCAAATAACGTCTCTCCTTATCAGCTCCTCTCAAATCACCCTGTGTTGCCTCAAATGTGTAAAAACATTATAAAAGGCGCTGGCAGGGGAATCCCATCTCACCTCAGCCTCTCCTCCTCCTTCTTTCGCAGCTTCATGTCCCGCTTGACCACTTTCAAGACGTGCTCCGCCTCGTCGTCCGTCAGGCCCGACAGGTCCAGCTTCCGGCCCATCGTTCCTGGCCTCGCCACGCTGAGCTGCTGCTGCCGGTCCAAGAGGGGAGGACGAGGAGAGGCTCGGGCACTGCTGCTCTGGGGGCCGAGGCTGGGACAACCCTGGAGGAAGACAGAGGGACGGAGAAATAAATAATTATTTGTGCATTTGTGGAATCATTTCACTCCTTTTGAGCTGAACATTAATATGACACTTATGAAAGAACTCTTGTACACCTGGCATGCAGTCATTTCTGAATTGCATCAACCTCTATTAGCTAAGGAATTACAACACCTGGCACAGCTTGTGGTGTAATGAACAGAAATATAGGTATAAATATAAGTCACATTTTCACAACAGCAAGCCTATTAGAACAGAGATCCAACATAAAGGTCCACTGAAAAGGCACAATCTCACCATGCAAATAATGCTGCAATGTTTGCTTTTATGACTTTGTGAACAAAATATATTGTGGCACCAGTTGCTTGCCTGCAGCAGGGGGTTTGATCTCTGAGCAACTGAAAAGTACTCTTTTTACTGTTTCAGGTCATCACTAATTTGACACAAAGTAGCCCCTGGAAGGAAAAAATAAAACTTATAAGGTTAAAACTTGTAAAAACTGTTAACCAATAAAACAAATATTGCCCTCCCCAAACCAAAAATACTGGAAATTTTCTGATAATATCTGCAAGGTATATTATGGCTATTTCTATACTATGAAACAGTAACCATCATCTTTAAAACCTGATCTGCAAATCTACTCAGGGCCAAATTTATTTAAGACTTTTTGGCGCCTGTTTTTTTTCCAGGTTCAGATGTGATGCATTTTACCCCAAACCAGGCTCCAGGCTGGCATCACAGTATGGGTGTCATTTGTGTGAGTGTTTGCAAGGTGTCCCTCATTCATCCAGAGAGATGATTACTGTAACGCAAACAAATAGTGGACAGGGAATTGTGGTTTGTGTTCATCATATTTGAATTTAAACTAAATCATCAATAAACAAAATTACTACAGACTGCAACTAAACTTTTCTTTGTTTTGTTAAGACATTTAAGTGTGCGTTTGTGGCAACACCATTCAACAGCACCACAAACTACAGCCTCCAAAGTGACCACAAATCAATCTTCACAAATCAACACCATTCTATGCAACTGAGTGTACAGTAGCTTTACTCTGCAGATCATAGACATTCAAATCACACCTTTGTATCTATTTTCCTTCTGTGTGATAAAATCTTTTTTTGCATACAACATGCAACGCGGGCAGGTAGCTGTGAAGAGCATGAGTCTACTGTCAACAAACACAGTATACACAGGATAACCGATAACAGATTTTTTTTACTTGTCTGGTATGTGGCACAATGGGTGTGTGTTCTAATGTAAACATACTGTATATACACTACGCTTAAGATTTATAGCTATACAGCATATTAGTGAAATCTTGTGTGGTATTTGACTTTTTGATAGTCAACCTTTGCACCGCACCCTAAATCACAGTCAATAATAGTTTTTCTGTAAATGAGTTCACATTTTAAGGTTAGAGACCTGACTAAGTTTGTGATTGAACTCACTTGAAAACATCTGTTATGTGTGGTGTGAGACGGACATAAGCAAAGAAGGGAAGAAAGGATGATGGAGAGGCGAGGTCGAGGGCCTGCCCATAAAATTCAAACAGAGGGATGACAGGAGGAAGAGAAAAGCAGAGACAGATGGGGAGATGGACAGAAGGAGAAGGTCCATTAACTGCAGCGTCTAAACAAGATGGGAGAGCACTGCCGGGGGAGAGAGCAATGATGACTCAGAAGGCCAGACAATTATGTCCGTTCTATTATTGGGCCAATAGCTTCATCGACAGAGCGTCTCTCCTCTCACTCAGCATATCACATTCCTCAGAATGAGTGATATGCTGAGTGAGATGAGAGAGGGCGTTAGAAAACAAAACTGAGCTAGTGATCCGCCTTATGTACACTAACAAGTCATGTTTTATCTTTTAAAATTTAGGAAGCGATACGGCACACTACATTTGTTACTGTGAGACCCATTTATTCCAAAGATTTTAATATTATCAATCACTGCTGGATGTTCTGGAGCATCTACGCAGTGAAATAAACTTTAGTTCATTTGTCCAAAATTGAAAAGTGGTTGTCATTTTGATGAAAAGCATCACGGAAAGCAGAGGAATATTGTTTTTCAAGTTTTATTTCATCCTTACAGATATCTCCATCAGAAGCTTTTATGAGTCAGGTAGGAATATATAATCCACAAGGGCAAATGCAAACACACATACTCAATCACAAAATGTGAGAAAGAGCTTTTGTCAAATTCTCAGCTACAGTGGAAAAAGCTGTAAAAAAAGAAATCACTCCATCTCAGACATCTGGTATCACACAGTGTAAATACAGACGTCACAATGCCATTCACAAACGCTCCTCATTCAGCCGCTGTGATACGAGACCTTGCCCTCGCCTCTGGAAAGGCTATCCAGTCCGACAGAATCACATTTTATACACAAAATGTTAAAATACACACTCAGCCACATGTGCCAGCATGTGTCCACACTGACTGATCCTACATATCACAGGCAATGGACTATACTACCTGAGCCTGTGTTGGCACACTCTCATGCTCAAAGTGCCCATTTACTTTACAGTAAGATATGCGATGTCATCTGCACCATAAAGCCTTCTTCCATCCCCATTCTAACGTTGATGAATTAGTCTGACGGTTGTTGGCAATAAAAATGATCACAAAAATATTCCTCAATAAACCTCACATTCTTCTTAAGAAAATAATCACTAAACAAGTCCTGGTTCATGGTTCACCTGTCTGACTACCCTCAAGCAATTTCCTTGAATTTTGCGTTGAGTTCTGACTTCAAAATTGACGTTTTTTATTTGTGGGTCCTATTAGCAATAAGAAGCATTCTGAAGAACAAAATGACACCAATATTTGGTAAATTTTTATTTGATGTGTAAGATAAGCAAGAAGGCTTCTAGTGTGAAAAAGTTGTCACCTTAGCTTCACTGTATTGGTAAGCAATGAGCAAAATGTGCTCAATCAGGTGATGAGATGATCAATACACGTCTAGTGCACAACAGTAAATATGAAACTACAACCAGCAGCTGGTTAGCTTAGCTTAGCATAAAGACTGGAAACAGGGGGGCATTTTATTTTGTTTAATCGGTACAAAAGTGTAAAAACAACAAGTTGCATTTTTACAGTTTGTTATGTACCGGACTGGCTAGCTGTTTCCCCCTGTTTCCAGTCTTTATGCAAGTTACAGTAAGCAAATGTGAGAGTGGTATCAATCCTCTCTTAACTCCCAGCAACAAAACAAATAAGCATATTTCCAACAATGTTGAAATATTCCTTTGAGGATTTGCAATAATATTTGTCTCAAATGCCAGTGAATGACATCACATAGCATCAAGCCTATTATCCTAAACTTCCATCCAGAGACATTAAAAATATAGAAGGGACCTTGTTTGAATTTGTTACAGATGAGGATGATATTAACAAACATATTAATACAAATTTTACGTGAAACTACTTTCTTAAATATAACCCAACATCATGTCTAACAATCGTACAATGGCCTGTATACCGTAACTGCTGATGTTGCAATGGGGTCATTTCTTTTTCACACCTGACGATTGACTATCTTGGTCTCAAATTCTTCCCTCTTTATTCGTGGCTGGAACCGACAGCAGCATCTCAGATCATTTTAGAGGAAAAAAATCCAGAAGAATTAAGATGGGGCGAGTACTTTCTTACAGCACTGCACTGTAGAGCTTCATGTCTTGCGAAGAACTCACAACCTCTCAGCCCTTTATGAGTCTATCCAGAAACTAAAATTAGCAGTTGGAAAAGCAACCTATTACAACAACAACCACGACTGGCTGGTCTAATATATTGGTCTTCAGTCCCTGTTGCTCTCCTAATGTATAGAGATTAATGCACCATTACTATATGGCCATTATTGTATAGCCACAAGGGAAGGCAATTATTCAGGTCTTCTTTTTTTAGTGAGTGGCGTCAAGGACAGCGATGGAGCATCATATTTGTCTGAGAGAGTGTCTGCCTCTGACGCTTTAGTGACGCACATATTTGGGGGCAGCAACTATACACACAGCCAATCCATTTTCACTTGTGACAATTTCCAACGAGACGCCTACAATGTACACACACAAACATTATGCACATTACATCTATGCTTCTTCTATGGAGCAGTGTCACCACTCTGCAGCACTAACACACACCTCAACAACAGCGCAGAGGAGCTATCAGTCTGTACACAGTGGAAAAGAGTGTGGGCTACTCCAACAGACAAACCTTCCTTAAGTGACACTGATTGGAGACTCTCTCAGTGGTTCAATGCTTCACCAATTTCTTTCAGTCGTCAGCTAAACTGAACACCATCTTGGTAAGCTGATGTAAAAATGACCTTTACCTCTCAGGAGGTTCAGGCTGTCTTTTTTACCAGCAGCTATTAGATTGCATAGCACGATTCCCAGACAGCCCTAACCTCAGCCACAGAAGCAGCGATCTTGTTTTGACCAGACAAACTACACTCTGGATTATCACATTCAAGTTGATCACACAGTATCTCATCGGTACAACTGACCTGTATGCGTGCCTGTCTCAGCACATACAATTTATCCAGCAGACAAGAATGTCAATATTAGAGGATTCTGCAAGACCCCAGATTACATTCAGTGCCAACATTTTTAAAATTCTCATTCATCATGACAACTACAGTATAGTTATGTTTAGGGAAAGATCATGGCTATAGCAATAAAATATAGTTATGGTATGGTTAATATTAAGCAACAAAAACACTGCTGTCTCCAATTTGCATGACAGTTAGAAGCACTACATGCCACCACCCAAATCTACACTATGTCTTGCATTGGGACTGAACGTTGGCATTGGACGTAAATCTTGATGTGCGCAATTGCCCAATGTGGACGGAATTCCTAAGGATGCTGGGCTGATATATCAGAAACATTTTCTGTACACAGGAATTTCATCAAAAATTATGTTTTAATGGTTGAGCCATTGAGAAGAGACAATAACACACATGTGCTTTGCACAAAATATTAGAAGCTACTATGGACATATTCAAATTAGCGCATTATATTATGTGCATCTGTATCTATGCATGTGTCATGAAAAGTCCTTTTCAAAGTACCGTATTTTTCCCAAATATAAAATAATCCCGATACAAAACTTATTATAAAATGACCCGCAGACACACAGTTTTTGGTGTATTTTCATGTGGTACTTTTCTTTTTCTCACTTAAGTTCTCTACAACCTATAGAGCTATCAATACAAGCTAATCAATACAACCATTTTCATATTCATACATTTTTAACACCTTCCTAGTGTTGAAACTGTCACACATATATAAACCCATTCAAAATATTCTGTGTTTTATTTTCACTTATTTTCTGTAGACTCGCCTACCGCGAAAATTACAGCTGTAACAGCTCATTTTCCCCACGAGGATCTAATTTTTCAGATTATCTTATTTATTATCTTATTTTCAGAGCTGCATCCAGGGAATTATGGTGATTTAATTGACTTTGATTTGCTTTGTAAATCTACAGCAGGCTGCTGTAGGTACCAATCAGCCAGATGTTTTGAAGTAAGACTCTTTTGCATTAACTGTTAACAGCATAATTTTCAGAGTTGAAACACCCAACAATTGTTAAATTGTTAAAAATATAACTTTGGTCACTACTGTTAGATTTTGACTGGCACTACAATGAAGTGTACCAGTGTAATACTGTCAGCTTACAAGAGCAAAACATTCAGACTGACACTGAGAGAGAGAGAGAGAGAGAGAATGGCTTCAGAGGGAAAATAGGTCATACTGACGCATCTCTCAGTAGAATGAACCTGTATTTTCCCCAAAGGACACACTGTGTGCATCAATCAACCAACACGTCTTTAATGAAAACATGTACACACTGATACTAAATCATCCCAAATACACCAAATTAAAAAAAACACATCCTACACAGTGCTGCAGAGCACTTGGCTCTGCTGCCGTCTATCACCTCAGAGAGTCAGCAGAGGATGGGCAAGCTGAGGACAAGGCCCTGTTGGAGCGCTAAAAGGGCAGGTGCAGCCAAGCGCTAAATGAACTGCTTGTTTTAGACACTCTCCATTGGATCAGCGTTTCGTCACAGCCAGAGGGAAGGAGATTGAGAACAACTTCACTGAATTGACTATTTGGACTGAAGGTGAATACCACAAACTGACTTTGCAGATCTGCATTTACAGCCATTCATAGTATTCTGTATTAGCCTGCGTTTGATGCATGTATGACTGGGAAATATGTGCTGGAGATTGTCCAGTTGTACACTGTGCTTGAAAATATGTGGGAATAGCTCACTGCAACTCCTTTAAAACCCAAGCTCTGTTTTTGCGTGTGATGGCCTTTCTTTGTCTCTCTGGTCGTTTGTCTTCCTACATCCACATGACAGCAGAAACATGCGTTCAAGGTGTTTTTGCAACCCAGGATGTGACCAGTATCTGTCAAAATGACATCAAGAGGAGAGAAAAGAGAAGCAACAAGAATAGTGGACTACAGGACAGTAGTTAAGCTTTTAGTTAAGGGCACATACTGTATGTCAACTAAAAATGTCTATTCCTCCAACTGCTCCACCATCTGACCAGCTGTAAAGTAAGAAGCACAGCACATAGTGTGAACAGGCTTGTCAGCAGTCATGAATTTATGACACCAATCAACCAAGGAACCTCATTCATACTTAACATCCTTAAGGGAAGAGTGGTGTAAGTGGTTACAAATGCCATAAGCATTTGAAAATGAGTTAGGGCAGTTAATGGAAATGCTTCAAAAAATCTGCATAATAATATGCAGAATGTGGGCCGATATTGCTTTTATAAAGAAATATCAGCATTAAATACATATATGCATTAACATCACTTTTTTTATGTGATAAAACCCTCCTCACCCCCACTGAAGCAAGCCGTCATATGGTTCCAATGGATAGGGGGAAACACCTTATTTTAACACATGGGAAGTACATTTAACCACACAGAGAGAGTTTAAAAGGCGATTAAGATTATATCACTGACCTAGGACCTTACTTGAAAATGTACCTGAAAAAATAGCAACTACGTATCCTAGTTTTGTCCCATGTGAATGCCCCCGGTAGACACTGAATGTTTGTGAGTGAAGATATTGCATGCATACCCTTATAGCATTTCTACTGTTGATGTTATGTTTGCTGATGTACTGTGACATTTTGAATTGTCACATAGGAAAATCACAGGTGTAAATGATAAAAATCAATGATGGCTGAATTCCATTTAGCTGCCTCAGTTTCAGGTCCCTTGTATTATGCATGCTGGCTCGGCTTATTGGGACACTTGAATAAAACGGAGCCATTGATAATGTTATTAGTGACACCTGAGCTTCTCCTACCCTGACAAGTCAAAATGTCTGCTGTGAAAATAGCCTATTATATTTTTGCTAATTTGGTATTATGTTTCCTTGAAATGTGTCACTAAATACAACTGCAAAATTAGCAACAAAATAAAAGTAACATGCTGTATTCTGGAAAAGAAAAACACTACCTTAAGACTGCAATGTCTGAAAAGCTTAACCTGTTAAGACAAACACAAATGCATATCAGTATCGGCCAGTATTGGTGGAAAATAATGGCTTCAAAAAAAAAAAAACTGCACCCCAACCACTTTTGCTTCTTTCCAAGCAAATACCGTAAGAATATTCCCACCTTAAATAAAGTATGACACATCATATTTGGTGAAGACGCACTACTTCCTGTACTGTACCCACATATTTGGCATGGGAACATTCAAATCATCAGCGGAGGCTCAGTATGAGGAAGAGCCCTTGATCATTTGTCTCTGTTTGACATCTACCTGCTGTGTCACATCCATCACTACCTGGCCAATTACCACTCTATGCAGAGCAAGAGAGGAGGCTGGCAAGGTAAGAATGCTGCAGCTGATCTGTGAACACACACACACACTAAACATACATACATACAAACACACTTTGACCTGATGTTTGAATCAAAACAGATGCTAATTGAATCTTCTTTTGAGTCATTGTGCATGTGACAAAGCATTGAGAATGACCGTACCGCAAACTCTAAGAATGGCTTGTAATTTTGGCTGAGTGATCTCTTCTTTTCCTTGAATGAATTGCTCAGAAGGCAGAGTGCTTCATCCATAGTTCATGTGGGCGAACTATTCCCTAAAAAGCTTCCCAAGATGACCTGGTGTTATTCTCAACAGGTGACAAAACAACAGAAATGAACCTAAACCTGCACGCCCACTCAGAGGGGCTGCCAAATGAGGATTTAAAGGTTTTTCTGCAACCATGGCTCTGGGACAAATCATGACTTTATTTTTAATAGCTCCTGCTAATTGAACCAAAACGTGTAAAGTGTCCCCATACAAAAAGATGAGTCACATTCTGCACCTCCTGGACCTGGTTTTCTTTTTCTTTTCAGCACTCTTGACTGTGTCAGAGCTGTGAGGCAAATTCACCTGATTACATCCACCTAACATCACACAGAAATGCCGCACTTTCCTCATTTAAAACCAGCAACGATTCATGTCATTCAGCCTGCCACACACATTAGCTGACTGTAAGATAACATCTGTGTGAAATCCGGCGGGGACGAATGTCAGCTTCAGCAACTACGTATGCATGGACAGACAATCAGGCAGCATGCAGCAAACGGTAGTGAAGAGGTGATCAAAGACATTTCGCAGAAACGTGCATTTTCATATTAAGGTATGCAAGCGTGCACCGAGCCTCACACAGCTAAAGCAGACACCTGACACTGAGGCTCATGTTTCAATCTTCATTCATTCCTGCTCATTATAACAGGCTAACATCCACCTATATTTGCAGTGAGTTGATGTGGAGAATCACTTACACAGGATCAGTGGATGCCGGATGACCGCCAGTTACAGTCTCTTTCACGTTATCCCAGATAATGACAAAAAGACGCGGAAGGATGCGCCTCTGCAAGTGTAAACTTCCGCGACACCTGTCTGTCTCCCGGATACTTTTGGCTTGCTTGCCCCTCGGCGAGCCCGGTTATTATTTTTCCCCCAAAGCAGCAGACGCAGGCACAGCTGAATGGGCGATCACGAGGTTTGTATTACACAGAGGAAGGAGGAGGAAGAAGAGGAGGAGGAGGGAGGGCGCATGGCGAGCGAGGTGAGGGATTGGCACCCCACCTTGATTCTTCCTGAACTGATGGTGACACAGAGCGGTGTCGGGATGGAGCTATGAGGGAAATCTGCGGGTTGGTTGGAAATCAGAGCTAGTTGAGTCTGTTTCCGAGTTTAGCTGATCTGATAGCTAATCCCATTTTTTTCTGCTGGCACCTGGGCATCCTGCACTCCAATTTGGCACTGGTGCTCCTAGAGGAGGAGGAGGAGGAGGAGGCGGAACTGTGTTGGCTGGCTGCTCCATTCACAAAGCCAGTCAAAGTGCAATTAACCTCAGAGAGAGAGAGATGAAAACATCCCAATTAATCCGAGCGTCTATCTCTCAGATTCACATGTCTCTGTCTGCCATCAAACTATTTTATTACTTCACTATTTTAAGGATCTAGCGTACCTAACTTTCATATTCCAGTACTGTAAAGCATAAATACAATGCATTACATAAAAATTTAAGTACTTAATACTGTACATAATTTCCTATAGAATATTAGAGGTTTTTTTTTAATCTATCTATCTATCTATCTATCTATCTATCTATCTATGAAAACCTAACATAGTAACACCATTGCATAACCATAATTGTATTTTGCAGGGCCACTTGAGTACTTGCACTGTCTTCCTGAGTTGTGGTCTGGCAGAGCATCAGAGCTGAGGAGAAAAACTGCCTGTTTGTTCTCTTTATTAGTGCACAGCCTCCAGGAAAAAAATGCTGACAGGATTGCAAAAACACTTTCTGGGCTGTGGTTCTTGCTCAACAGGGTCAATTTTAGCAAGATAAAAAGCTTGCCTAACATTGCAATAATACGCTACTGTATAAAGATTATAAATCAAGCTGCTTTCTTTATCCTAAGTCTTATTAAGGCTGCATCTTACAATGGATACTGCCAGGGAAACTGTTCAAAGTCATATATTCTACATATTAGACTCTATTTTCACTTACAGCACCTCCATGAGTCATTATGGACTTGTGTGCTGGAAACCTGTGTGTCACACCCTTGATCTACATACATTATTATGTACAGAATCAGTCACAATGCTGCCGCACTGGCAAGTGTCTCTGCAATCTTAGGTATTTGATTCATATCAGAGTTTCAGTGTATACAGATAATACAAACACAAAATGTACTACAAATATTTAAGCCCAGAGAGCATGCAGTTCATGTAGGTTCATTCACACACATGCTGTGTAAAATTCTTACACAATAAAGATTGACATAAAGATCAACTACATCGCTTTTCATTCTAATTTTTAGTCCTAAACCTCAAACAGAGGCTCAGACACACTGGGACAACATTAACTGCCAGAAGCTAAATGGAAAGGTCAGGCTTCTTGTCCATTTTTACATTCCTAAACTCCAGACATGTCATTTTTCTAAACCTCTTCTTATAGAGATAAGTGAGATAATATTTCAGCTAAAAATGTACAGTAATAGGAACTTTATTCTACTGTATATACTGTACTGTACTGGAGTGTAGAAATATAAGGTCTTGGCAATTATTGCTAGAAGGTCACAGACGGGGATTATTCAAATCTTTAACATGAGCAAATATGACTGTGTAGCAGATGCTCAGTGGAGCACTTTAAAATGAGTGTGTTTATTATGGTTCAGCACTCGTTGCTTGGAGATTTAAATAACACATGTCTGGCCTGTTAAACAGCAGTTTTACTTGCTTTGTCTGCAAGATTTAGTGAAAGCCGGGGAAACAAACATTGAAATATAACCACATGGGCTGCTGGTGTAACACTACAACAAAGGCAAGGTGGAGGAAACACAAAAGTCAGTTTCACAATGCAGACTTAAATCAGATGAACTAGAGGCAGAGGAGAGGAGAGAGGAGGACAGAGAAGATGCCACTGTGATGGGATAGAAAGAGGAG
The DNA here is from genome assembly GCF_020085105.1 of Siniperca chuatsi. Classification (NCBI taxonomy): domain Eukaryota; kingdom Metazoa; phylum Chordata; class Actinopteri; order Centrarchiformes; family Sinipercidae; genus Siniperca; species Siniperca chuatsi. Next base: position 13,243,681 of record NC_058060.1, read on the forward strand.
CAACTTTAATGGGCATGGACTCTCCCAGTACAAACTCAGCACAATCAGTCTTCTATTGTAGGTCACTAAGTAGCACTAGTATAGAGTGACGGGTCATTCTAGGGTTTTATGTCAGCAATCCTCTGGTCACAAGCACATTTGTGAAACTTTAAGGCAACTGCAGGTCACATACATGTTTGAGTAAAGCTTATTAAAGGTTTCATGCTCCACTTATACTGGTGCTTTATGCTTTATGCTCTGCTTGCAGTATGGCCCTGCATTTACATCTGCAGACCTGAGGTGAATAAAAGTATGATCTCTTACTTTTGTGGTTTATTCGTCAAACTTTTCCTATTTCCTAAAAGGCTGCATACAGTGTGTATTGTTAACATGTGTGCCTGGGGGATTTAGCTTGTTACAAGAGAGTATGTGCATTTGTACACTTTAATAATCCCATCCAGCTCGCTGGTGGGAACAGAGGGAATATTCATGCATTTGTCCTCAGTAGCCACCATTTGAAAATGGTGGCTTGCCTTAACATGTATCAGCAATGTGTGATAGATTTTCCAAGCATGGGAGTCCTCAAAGCCTGCCAGAGGGAGTTATGATTGCTAAAATGAAATATTTGGAATGACTAAGGAGAGCTAAGCATTCTGGTCCTTCTATCCAAGTCACATGCTGGTGTCACGGTGTTCTTGTGTGTGCACATGTGTGTGTGGGTATTGTCTGCTGTGACATTCAGTATTTTTGTGTGTTTGGAGATTATAGCCCCACAGCCTGAATGTTGGCATTTGAGGTCTCTTGTGTCTGAGGGTTTCACTGCACACTATATGATCTCGTCCTTCAACCAAATGTCAGCCTTCAAAACCAAATATATGGTCAATAAATCATAACTGCATGTTAGCAGCCAGTAAAAGTTGATTCATGGATGTTTTGTCAGGGAAACTTGTATCAGTGATTCTTTTGGAAAGGCAACACTTTGTACTATTACTGTAACTTCATGCAGGCAGAAAACACTGATCACTCAAATGTGTACCCACTGAACGAAGTAATGACAAGGCATAAGCAAACCTCAGCCACTAGGGGTCCTCCAAAATGAAACCTGCCACTCTTTGCTCTGTGAGTTGTCACAATTGAATGTATTGAAAGATATAATCCATGGTTTTGTTATATTGACCAAAAACAACCCAAATCCTAAAATATACCCAACATTTGGTGTGTGTGCTTTTGAGTACAAAGCATGCACCACAAAGAACAAATTTTGTTGAAATTGAGTGCTATCAAAATTAAAGTAGTTGTTGTTGTGGCTTGTGCTATAAAAATAAAAAATGTTTGGGTTGCTATCCAAAATGTGGTGTTTTAGTGGCACTATACAAATCCCTCAACATGTTAACATGTACTTCAACTACAGTGATTCTTCTAAATTTCTCCTACAATCTATGAATTGTAGAAAATGCAAATCCTGAACCTTTAGTTGCTACATTTTATGACAGTATCTGAATATTTACATTTTCTTCTATGGATTTCTTCTGTTCCTATGCTGTAAAAAGTGGTGAACTTACAGTAGAAATAAGCAGTTGTTCTGATTCTGACAGTAAAAACCTGGTGTTTACTGCTCATACTTTAGATGGTTGAATGTTTTTCTGAATATTTTTCATCCTTGAAGTATTTTGACATAACTTTGCTCGCTATCCTCTTTCACAAAAGATGTATTCATGATATCTTCCGGTTAACTGAATTTCATCAGGTAAAAATAGCCGGTACTCTTACCCTGCTCATGAAGACAAAAACATATACAGACATTTTTAATTTATCTTAGTCACAAGATCATTGTAGTTCAAGTTAGTCTTTAAATCTAAGTTAACTTATTTACAACTCTTCCTTCTATTAGTTGCACTTACTGTATATTAGATGACAATGGTACATTTTAAATCAGTCCTACTATTAGTACTAAGCCAACCAGCAACACTAGAGGATGTAATTTTGAAAGCAGAGTGCCTTTCTGTTTATCCTACTGTTCCATTAAGTCACATCAGTGTGACTCTGAATATGCTTAGAGATCATGTTCCTGTAATAAAACCGCAGTGACGTCTCTGTGTTCAGGGAGGCAGCAGGTGCGTCAGATGCACTTACCTAAGAAGACAGGCTTTTGCACCTGCGACACTCAACATTCAGTCACTCTTCAGTGATCCACGGTCTGACCTACATGCATAAGCCTGCCTCTGTCTCCACCTGGTAACAGTGCTAATATCCTCTGCTTCTGTTGACTTTTCTCCTTTCTGTGATTCTCAGGGGGAAGCTTTTAAAGGCTGGACCACTTCCTCTGAGATGTAGACAACATGAGCTAGAAGGTGTTTAATCACTTCTGACATATAATTTGCCACCAACCAACAGGATTGTCTTACCGGTTTAAAATTTGTAGAATAAATATGTTGCCAACAAGATGTGTCCCATTTCAAGGATCATTCAAATGCAGCCCTCTTTTACCATACACAGCCGATGTATCGTCTCTTGGTATCCCATAATCCATTGTACACTTTACACATATTCAGTTATTGTGGATTCAATGGAAAACAATTAGTAAAATACATGATTTGTCATAATTGCTATCGACGTATTAAAGGCCTGAGATACCACAGACTTCTGGGTCAGAGTATTGATTTTGGATTAAAGCTCCTGCTTTTCCCACGTGTTAAAGCCTATGCTGTCTATCTACTAACACCAAGATGAGCAACATATTTCCCCCTCTCACTACTGTCGGCTTGTTCAGTCTGCAGCTGCTCAGTTTATTCAATTCAAACATAGATTTTCTTGTGTTTGTCAGTGACAAGGTGGAGGTGAATACTCTGCCTACTCAGCATGACTAATTGCCCATAAGTGGCCATTCCAGTGTCCATGCCTTGCACTGTTATTCACAGTGTGGACTAAGGGGAAGAAAAGGTGTTTAATTTCATAGTGAGAGGAAGAAAAGAGAAGCTTGTTTCACATTTAATGTATTTACATTTGATGAATAGATTGATGGATTTGGCGGTTGGCGTTTTTACATTTGATAAATGCATTTTCAGAAATCCCCAGGGTGGATGGGGCTTCAGTGACGGAAGGGAGTCATGAAGCCATTTCCCCTGTTACAGCTAATAAACAAGAGCTGATTGTCCTCTGGGTTGAGTAATGAGTTAAAGCAGGAGCTGAGGAAAATCACACTCGTAATAAAAAACAACTGCCTTACCTCCTGGATGCGCTGTACATGACTCAGTCGTGGCTGTTAGTACTGGATGGAGCCAGTTTGCTCAGGTGCTTCAAAATACCTTCAGAGCAGATGTTCATTAAGACTGATTTGCATTTTAACACAAACGAGTGAACAAAAATGCAATGCTTGAACATGGCAGGTCATGGAAGGGTCTGGACAGCAGGAGGTCAGATGTTCCTGTAACTTTAAAGCTTCTCAGAGTATGAATGTTATTCTACATTTTCTGGCCAGATACCATTTTACTGTTTTTCATGTACAATGAAAAGCTTTCTAGATTAGCACTCATACTTTAATAGATTCCTTTTAGCGTCCAGTAGCCCCTAACTAATTCTTTTCCCTTCCAGTGTGTAGAAACTACAACATATTGACAATCTGGTCAATCTCCTTCCAGACTATATTAGTCACACAGCACAGAAGCCTGCTAACCCCCCTCCTTTCCTGTGTTTATTTCACAAATGTGGATGAGTAAGAGCAAATTTGCCAGCCACTCCACTTCCCGGTTTGCTTGCCAATAGTTTTCTCCAGCCAAGTTTAGCCACAGCTGTATATAAAAGAGGTGTGTTTGTTGCTATAGCCACACAGCTCTGTAAGATATTTCTATGATAGGTCTGAGATTTAGCAACACTTGTTAACACATACCACCGTCGAATGATCAGACTATGATCATTTTAGTAGCCTATGAGTGCACCTGGATATCTTAAGAAAATATAAATTAATTAGTGAAATGGCTTCAACTCTTTCATCTTGTCCAATGATACATAACCACTACTTTCCACAAATCCATTAGCTAGCTCAAAACATACACCAGTTTAATGACGCAACAAATTATAGCTGCACTAAACAATATTTTTAACAATAGATCAAATTTCTACATGTAATGTGAAAGGGGTCGCTAAACCCACAGAGAATTATTACCACCTCTTACTACATTTTAGCATCTTTCAGCTCATTGTTTTGGTTTTACAGCCCTCAACTGTACCATTTTGGTTCAGTCTCACCACTCTGATCAACCTCATTTCAAGCCAGAGCAAACAGCTGATTTCAGTAACAAAAAGCTTTGATTGACCCACTGTATGCTACCTGCCCAGCAATAAATGGCAGACAAACAAAATTAGTGGCCAGCTGGTGAACATAGCTGCTAATGAGGATTTTGGAGACCAAAGCAGAGTTAAAGGAGAGTGAATATTGGACTTACATTCATCAGGTAAACAGAAACATAGCTAAATGAATGCTAATGTTGCTCCGTGTCAGCTTGGTTTGTAATAGGCAACTGTTTTCTAACAAATTCGCCATACAAACCATATAGCGTGATAATGTGTCAATGTTGTGTTTATTACAGCTTGTTCTGCTACCCCCAACCTGCCAAAATCCCTTAATGATTTAAATCTTTTTTACAAAGTGAATGCTTCTTAATGTGATATGTAAGTTCTGTTTTTAGATAACAGATAGTTGTGTTTTTATTAGCTTACTTAGTTGCGAGATGTGAAGATTTTTACATAATACTATGCAATGAAGGGGATAAATAAGAAATACACAGAAAATAAATTCATTTGGAAAGTTTTCTTCTGCAACTGAGCACTTTTCTGACACAAAATATGTGCCCCAGTGCAAGCACATGAATAACAAGAATCGTGTTTAATAATTTTTACCACACTGAAGTTTTGCTAACATGATTGCTCTCCCACTCTGGGGAGCGAGTTGGTTTGCTGCTGATTACCAAGGACTATAAGATTTACAAGTTTTTAGTATGCGGACAAAGTAGCAGACAAAAATGACCAGTCCTCACTTCAGCACAAAGACATCTGACCTGTGGTGTAGGACAAAAAGCCACTCAATCAGTTTTAACAAGCAAAAAGGCCTGTCAGTGGGCTCTCTGCAGTCACAACGACAAAAAGAGAATTTCAGTTCTTATATGCCTCTGAACAATACAATAACAATTCTTTATGGACCATATTCACTCAATAAAAATAAACAAAAATGTTAGCTGTATTCTGGTTATGATATGTATGTAATAATGCGTGTGTGGCTGCAGCTAGAGAGAGCAGTGCAGCAGCACACATGTCAGACTGAGCCCGTCCACACCTTGTCTCACCCAGACACAGATGTGGTTGGCTCTCTCCTCTCGTCAAAGGCTTCAGCCCTCTGTGGCATTGTTTGAATCCGACTCCTTGCTGCCATGGTAACCAGAGCAGAGAGAGGATGGGATATAAATGAAAGATAGTGAGAGGGCACGACCCATACTACGTCTGACACTCTCTCATGATATCGCGTTTAGATTCTGGCTGAATGAACAATGGTATGTGCTGTGATAATAACCGGAGAAGTTGGGTTTAATTAGCTCTTTCCTGCCTTTGTAATTGCCTCCATAAAGATACAGAACAATAACACTTATAGTGTGACCATAGATGGTGCAGGTATCTTTCACATCATGTACATTTTCTCAAAGACACTTACTTAAATTATTCTTTGAGTATTTCATTCGCATTTGGACACTTACACCATGTAGATCATGGAGAGTTATTCTGCAATGAATTGCTGGGGATTAATGTTTGTTTACCTATTTCCTTCAACTGGCTCATTAACTAACTGCAAATCACTGCAACAAAAACATCCCTGCTAAATGTGCAGTTATGCCACAGCTAAGATTGGTGGCATGACAGATGTTTGCCTGTTGTCATATAAATGCAACACACTTTCTGGTTTTCCAGATGCACAGCAGTCAGAAAAAGCAGCTGTCAGAGCAAGTGACAGAAACATCTGACACTGTAAGAGCTCAAAGAAATGCTGATACATCTCAGCTCTGTGAGAGATGACCAAACCCGAGCTGACCAAAAATCTGATAGTGAAAGCTATAGTATTTGGCTTATGGCTTTTAGTGGATAGGGGAAGCTAGATGTCCCACACAGGGTTACCTCATCTGCAAAGAAAAGCTATCAAATGCTGCAATGGTGCCAAGTAAGCTCATCCAAAACTCCCCAAAAAGACTATTGATGTTTGTACATCAGTGTCATTTGTTTTGTTAGTTCAATAAGTTCTTTTAGCAGATGAATAGTTAAATTTTTAGCTGAAAAGGCAGCATGTGTACGCGTGTCATGTGTGTAGAGGTGGGTATGAGGGAGTGCCATGAAACAAAATCACAAAAACACAACAACCCCTTTCCACTTGTCTTGTGTATTGTATTCTGGTCTAGAGAGGCTACAGGAATTTGGCAGCCATTTTTTCACATGGAACAAGAGAAACCCTCAACAATCAACAAAACTGACCCAAAAATGGAAGGCATAATGAAAATAGCTACTGTTTAACAGTGTGGAAGTGTTTTACGGTGGAGTTATCCTTTTACCCAGACTATGTCTATCAAGAAAGCTTACAACTGGAAAGCAAACCATTTACATCCTCAAAATAAATGTTAGCACCCATGTTTAACTGTCACATTTTCTCTGTCGTCATATCAAAACCTCAACCTAAGTGTGCCCTTTTAATATTGTGGATTAATGTTTCAGCATGCACCTGACACATAAATGGAAAGTGAAATGTAAGAGGCTAGAAAATAATCCCTCTTCATTCAATGACAAACACACAAATTGCAGCACAGCCATACTGTTTTTCCTCAGCGTTGTCCTTGCTTCCTCTGCTGTTTCCACATGAGAGGATTGAAAGCCTTGCTGCTTTTCTCTCCCTCGCACCTTTCACAAAGCTGTTTCCAAAGCAGCCGCATTTAAAAAGAAGAGGACAATGTGCTGAAGAGGAGTATTGATTTGCAATCAGACCTATAAGCCTGTCCAGGTGTACAGAGAGGATGGGGGAGACATGAGTTTCAGTGCCTCATTTCTCAGCTAGAGGTCATTATCCACATGACCCAACATAAAGTATATACACGCTGTTCATGCTTTACTCTCCATACACATCCGAGTTCTCTTCAACTGTCACACACACATACAATATCTGCATAGAATAACACAGAGGCATGATTGGAAAGTAATATCTGGATCATGACTGAGTTTGGTTTGCCAAATGGAAGCCTGAATAGGACAAATTTCACCTTGATGTACGAGGAGGCTAATTGACTGTTGTGTGTCATTGGTTCATTTCATCAGGAAGCATATTATGTGCCCTCCAAGGCTGTAGCAAATCTACTCTACCATTATTTGTTTTAGTTTTCACATGCACATACAAATACAGATTTTGAGGTTCAAGTCAAAGAATACTCTTGTTTTAATTCTCGCTGAGGATTAGATTGACACCACTCTCATGTCTAAACGTTAAATTTCAAGCTAGTAACCAATTAGCTTAGCTTAGCATAGAGACTGGAAGCAGGGGGAAACAGCTAGCCTGGCTCTGTCCGGAAGTTACAAAATCTACCTACCAGCACCTCTAAAGCTCACTAATTAACATGTTATGTCTCGTTTGTTTAAAGGTGCTGGTAGGTGTATTTTTTTTAGCTTTGGACAGAGCCAGGCTAACTGTTTCCCCCTGTTTCCAGTCTTTATGCTAAGCTAAGCTACCTGTCTCTTGGCTGTAGCTGCAAGAAGGCGTATAAGCATATTTCCCACAACACTTTAACAGTTATATCATTTCTACAAAACAAATATTTTACCTTACCCCTAGTGCCACCAAGTCTAGTTTTAGTAGTTTTCATAGGGACTACTTTCTGCCAAAGAAATAGTCCTTATGAAAAATAGTCCACTGTAGATTATACAGAGTTTCTGGTAAGTTAAACTTTGTAAATGTTTTTTGCAATGCTTTTTTTTGCAAAATTCCATTCATATCTAGTATTGGGGTGGAGGTGTTATTTTCAGAAACAGATATCTCAAAATATGGGCAAATAAACCAAAACTATATATATATATGAATAGATACCATTAGAGTTAAGTGAGAAAATGCTTCTTTGTAATTTGGGTGAACCAACCCTTTAACAAATGGCTCAGTAGGAGATTTGATGTTTCAATTACATAATCGAAAACATCCATTACTTTATGAATCATGTCTCCTAATCCAGATGTTGTTTCCTAAGTCACATTTCCTGTTTTCTCTCATCTCTCATCCTGCTGCCAAACAGCTGTGTTGCTTACCCTCACACGCAGACACAAATACATTTCTACAAGTATTTATGTGTCACAAATTACCTGTCTTCTCAGTGTGCAGTGGAAAAAGGGTGTTTTTTCTTTTCACAAGGTCAACAGCTGCTAGTCTTCGAGCATCATCCTCAGACACATTGACAGCAGCTCAAAGCAGTGCCGCTGATGAATGAGGGGAGGCGAATACTGAGAGTGGCTCTGCATAGCAATTTTTTACAGTTAACTCCCTAAGATGCATTAAAAAGTGACTTTAAACTTGAAAGTGTAGAGTGAATAACAGGGATTTGGAGCATGAAATAACTCTCCCTCACTGTGATTACTGTCTCTTTACATGGCCACATTGTGGTTTGTGAGAGGTTAATGCAAACTTGTAACCTTGGTAACATGATTTCAACATGTCTTAGAAGAACTCATCTGATGTTTTGTTAAACTAAAGCAGAGACTGTGATTCTCAATAGACACTGGATTGAATTGCTTGGTCTGTCCAGTAAAATGGCTGACATGTTTGTCCACTCGTAGACTTGAGTCCATTTTGGATTGGCTGCCAAGTAAAGCAATGTTTGCTGTTTTGAGGTCATTTTTCACTCTTCCCTTCCTTTGTCTCCTGACTAAACATCCCCTCCATCAATTTACATCATTAGACTGCAACTATGTAGCCAGTGGTCTCGCTGAACCTCCAGGGAGAAGTTTGAAACAACGGCTCCAACACAGCGCTGAACATATCTAAGAAGAAAAGGGAGGGATGATGGGAGCTGGGGATGAAGATGAAAAACCATCTTTCATTCTCCCCACTCGAACTGTGACTCACTGGGAAGTTGTCAGAGACATTACAGACGCTTTCACAATAGGACAGGAAAGTGGTATATGGGCTTGTCTTGGACCGGAAATTAAACTTTAATTTTCACAATTTTCACAGCAGTGCATGTTTCCAGTCATAGTGGGAGACAATTCCTCTGTGGCCCGGAGCCTGAGGCTTGAAGACATTATATTTTATTCTCGTCTCTCTCGCTCCCACTCACTCTTTCCATCCTGTAATACACCTTGAGACAGGGTGCCTATTCATCTACAACTTACCCCATCAGGAGATGCATTCTTTATGGTGTGCTATGTTTTAAAGGCCACATAAGCTCCCACAGAGGTATATTAGGTCCCCTCAACATGCTTTCAAGATAATGTAAAACATGCTGTACAATTTAGAGAAAATTCATTCAAAACACTAAGTTTCTTTATTTTCTTTCATTTTTTCTTTCCCAGTTTATCATGAGTAGTTTTCATAAACCATAATAGACTTTCATGATTTTTATCCACATCTGACAATTTCATCTCCTTTGCCAGTGTTCAGTCAACAGAAGTCTGCAAGCTGAAAGATGGATTGGCAGTGTTGATAGCTGCTGTATATTCCACTGAGAAATCCACTGAGGAGAAATTACTGTAATTCTAAAAGGCTTGCTGAAGTGTTTGGATCAGTGCACAAATGTATAAACAGCTGCTGTACGTATACACGTAGAAAGCATGAGGAAAGACATTCATCTACAATGAGCCAGGAGACAAATTCACTGCATAATGCCACATTTCTTCAAGACATTACAAGAACCAAACCACCAATTTTTCATTTGTTATGTACAGAGGTTTGACAACGCAATTTTATTCTCTCTCTCTCTCAACTCTCTCTGCGCTCTCTCTTATTTACACACACACAAGCACACACACACTTTGGCAAGAGCAGTGCAGGCATAAGTGGAAAATGTCCTTCATACTCCTCTTTGGGTAAGGGTAGTGGGGTAGGGGGAGGCAATTTTTAAAGGGGAGGCCCCTCAAGATGTCTGACATGTTTCTGCAGGACCGCAGGCCACTGGCTGGCGCATAGCACAGGCTTGTGGTGGGCTGTTTGTCTGTGTGAAACTGGCATGGCCTGCCGTTCCCCTGCATCTGTTCCCCATTAGCAGAGCCGAGAGTATAAAGCAGGGAGCTGACAGGGGCTGGGAACACTCGAGTTCCTGACTGGATCATGGGGTTTACTATCTGGCTGTGCGTGCTCTGCCTGCAGGCAAGCCTGCTGTCACATGCCCTCGACTGCTCAGGAGCAACACAGGGAGAACTGTGTGTCAGCAGACAGACCGCAGACGGACAGGTAAGAGACACACTTCTAATGGATGTGATAGTTAGGGAAGGACAGTGGTAACCAAGGTGTTCATTAGGTATCAGTCATCATCTGTGCTGTTGTGACACTACAGGGGTAAGTGCAGCCTGTTTGAGTCTATTTAAATGTTGTTTGCTTAACCAGACTACATGATAAATAACCCTTCTCTCGAATGAAAGTGAAAAGAATCTGAATTATCAGCATTTTCTCAAGAACAGAAAATTTTGTGTAATGCAAGCTGGCAGTGAAAAGTGGGGTTACATCTCTAATGTACTTTTGATTGTAGTTTGATTTTAATTTTAAGAAAATAGTGAATTTACAAAATAGTTTAGACATTTCTGTCAGCCTCTTTTGTACAAGCCACATCTCAGCTGACTAAAAGCTTAACAATCTGTCTCTAACTCATCGGCTTCTTTTAACCAACATTTCATCCTTGTGAGTGGCATAGATTTAATAAGGGAAATCATTTAGAAATCAATTCACCTTAGCAAACAGTATAATTCATGAAAAGAATAATAATCTTTAACAGTTTGTACTTTAAGTTTAGGCTGAAATGACTGGTAGCATACTGATTTGGTTGGTTTTTAGACACAGTGTGGTCAGTGTTTATTCAGCTCAGGTCAGAGGAAGCCAGTAACTCTGTTGGAATGTAAGTGAAAGAGGCTGCAGTGACAATAATAATGGTCAAGTGTGTTTCAGGATGGCAGGAGACGTGTACAGTCTGACCTTGGAGACATATAATTTTTTTTTCCTAACAGAAACAAAATCTCATTGTAATGGTTTTTACAGCCATAATGTACCACACCAAAAATACACCCCTCTGTGGAACAAAATCATTCAGCTCCTTTTTTTGGCTTTTCATGTGGCTAGCAGCTGTTATACTTTAAACTTGTGGTAAACATTTTTTTGTGGACAGTCCTCATGTTCTGTCCAAAGTAATCACCCTCAGCTGGACAACGGATTCGACAGATGCAGGGGGAGAGAGGAGGATTTTCACCCACACATGAAAGAGTTTTCATTGGGAATTATCTGAGGGAGTTTGTGCCACATATGTGCCTTTCTGCAGCAGTTATTTGTATTGTAATTACAGCATGTGCAATTTTAAGCTTCAAATGTGGTGGAAACTAACTAATGCCCGATGTAGCATCTTTTCAGAGGCTGCATTTGGTTTGGTTTACTTGTGTTTTGCCTTTTCCCACCAGGGTCATTTGTGTGTTATAATGGTAAACAGTAGAAAGCTAGATGGATTTTGCCAGGTTTTGATGGAGGCTTAATATCCTATACACACACACTCACTCACATATACACACATACAAAACATACACCTCAATTTTAAGAGGTCATCAAGACCCAGAAGATCACAGCTGTAGCTGCCACCCAGAAACGCTGCCATGTGTGGTGACTTGGGTGCAGAAGAATTATTTGTTTTGTCAAGTTATGACATAAATTGTGACATTTAGTTAGACAGCACAATATGACTTGGTTTGTCTGGGTCAGCGGGCTATTTTCACACAGTGAAACTAAATGGAAACTTAACCAGTGTGAGGGACAATATTACTGAATGGTCCCATACTCATAAATGGTTAACAATGCACAGACCAACTTTTCAAAGTATGCACTGACAGTAGCTAGTGCTTAAACAGTACTATGTATAAAACAATGTATTGAATTGTGCTGCAGTGTAAGAATATTTATTTCTTTGTATTAATATAATACATTCGTACTGAAAAAGATAGTTGACTCTTGATCCTCTTCTTCTCAGTATGATGATCAGAAGCAGCAGAGGGCGCTACCCTTAACTGAAGGACAGGTAAGTGCCATCGCTTACTGCTATCCAACTTGAGGTTATTGCTTCAGTCTGAATCCTTTAGGTCCTCTGTCTCCAGTTCAGAGCAGGTTTAACTCTGAGGGAGTCTGGTTCATGGTCATAGGAACGCCACAGCAGGCAAAAGATAAGGGGAAAAACATCATGGTACTAGAAAGATGAGGCAAAAACAAACAACAGAGGGAAGTTAAGTGGTGTGGTTGGTTGTGATGGGCTGTTGAGTTCATTCTTTCTTATCTAACACAAAACACAGATATGTTGATCCATGCAAAGTGAATAATCAGATAACTATATTTATATACCATATTACTGATACAAATGGGGATATTGTGACAAAGCTATCTGGCAGTGTTTGAAATTGCTGAGAGAAACAGACAGACACAAGTTACTGAAGTCCCTTACACACACTAGCAATGTGTGCATCCCTGCAATAACATATGCATATTGCAATCATCCTTCAACTCCAAACTGTACAGCTGTTGCACCACAGCAAATTCTCAAATATTCCACAAAGCTCATGCCACAATGAAAACTAAAACAATCATCAAAATGTAGGTCAACAGCAATCACTGTGAGCACTTTAAATGCTGTCGCAAATGATTGTGAGGCAAATATTTTGCAGCTAATGTAGTCGACTTTGTTTTCAACAGAATAGAAAAAGAGAAAGAGCAGGACGTTATTATCCAATACTGGAAACAGTCTTTTTATTTCCACACTTATATAACTCGGGGGAAAAAGCATTGATGGAGTCAAGGCCCTGCGGTAACGTTATAAAAGTACCACAAAGTCCTAATTGGTAAACTGAAACCTGTTGTTTCTCAAAGTGGCAGTCCATTTATTAGGAAAATGAGCGGATCCATAGTTTTGTTTATGTGCAGATGAAAAAGAAACGCAGGAAATGGCCGGGCCACTGACAATTATAATTTGGCAGTTTCCTCCCCTTAATGCTGGAGTTTGACTGTCAATAAAAAAAAAGAAGACTGAATGTGACAAGGACAGTACAGAGCAGGACAGGACAGGATGAGAAAGGGCAGGGGGCAAACAGAGCAGAACAGAGGGAAACAAAAACAATGTTCTCCAGTCAGTATCCACCTCACATAAGACGTGCAGGAGTTGTTATTTCCCTCTGTGGTTGTGGATGTGGTTGTGACTTTCTCACCCTTGTAGGTTTTGTTCAGACCTAAGAGACAGTTGGAGCGGAGGGGTCCCACCCACCTGAGCCACTCCAGCCAGCCTGGGGCCGTCTCTGTCAAAGGCTTCCCTAATACTCTCATCCAGCAGGTAAACCGCTCGTGTTAGTCACACAGGAGTCAGACTGAGCAAAAGTCAAATGCGGGGGGAGGTGTGGACTTTACAGCGGTGGCTGCTGCTGCCAAAGGTCCAGTGAAGTTTTAGTCATGCTGTATCATCTGTATGTGTTGATCCACAGAAACCACATTGTTTGTTCACTAACTTGATCACAAAAAGTACCATATAAGTGCAACTATGTTAGAATATTACTGCACTGAGAGGGAGATAATCATGTAATGTTCAAAAAACTGGGCTGGTGTGTTTTCCAAATTCAATTTAGTGGATTCAAAGAGAGCACAAAAGTGTGTACAGTGTGCATCAATGTATATACTAATCCCTGTGTCTATGGTTTCTTAGGCTGATAGGTCCAGACGACACTTGATTCAAGCTGCGAATAAGAAAAAGAACAAGCAAAAATCCCGCGCCGGCTCCTTCTCCCTCCTTATCAGTGACAAAAAATCCAACCCCCTAAAGGTGAGTCTCCATGGCAACCCCCGAGCAGAGGAACAGCTGGGTCAAAGAGGCCAGATGTGCAGGCAGAGTTAGAAGACCACCTTACTTGATTTTATTGGATCAGTTCAGTCTACTCACCAGTTTAATCTGTTCATTGAAATGGCTTTTTGATATCAGGCAATCATGCAGACAATGTCAGTTGTTAAGAAACAACACTCTGTATGGGATTTCACTTCCAGGTGACTAGAGCGAGGAGACAGGTAAAGACCGAGCCACCCAAGAGGGGGAAGACAGGTCGTTCTGGGGCTTTCTCTGTCCTGGTGAGTCATTGTATGGTGTTTATTCTCTTAAACACAAATTTACAACATTTGATGAATATTTACATGATGCGTTCTGTGCTCTTCAGGGAGATCCACAGAATGATGGAGAGAACGACAGACCCAAAAGAAGCATACAGAAGATGAGTGCTGCAAAATAAAATGTTCTTTCAGATTTGGCAAAGCCTAACAAAATGTGCGCACAGTACAAATGTGTCCTTTTTCCAAAAAAACCTTGGTGTGAAAATCTGACATTTGGAATAAGAACATCTGGGTTTGGTTTGAGTAGTTTTGATGTGCGTGTCCAACATGGCTGTTTCAACTGTAAGCGAGCTTACTTTCATCAGCCAGTCTGATACTGATACATTTTATATACTTTTTAAGTTTCTAATATATTCCTGCATGTTATAAAATCACGTCTCAAAAGATGCCATATTAATATTCTAGTTTGCCATTTTGTTGTAACCTATTTAATCACAGATTCCTTATGAAGATTGGGGGTATATTTTTGCAGAAATATTTCTTGTGTTGTTGTATCAGATTTCAATAAAGGTTTAGTGGAGACATTTGGTGTAAAAGTCTTTAAACATTAAGCACTTTATGCTCTATTGGATCCTTCTCTATAAAATTGGATAATGGTTTTACAATTTGAGCTCCATTAAGAAATTGTATAACAGTTGTTGTAGAAGCTCAGTCTTTCCCCCTCTCTTTCCCAGAATAACGCAATACTTTTCCCACACAAGGGTCTGCCTATGACTGATTCATAAAATTAAGTATCATGGGGATTAAACACCACCAAGTACCCAATTACAGATGGCACGTGTTACAGGTATGGTGCATGGTTGGCAAAAATGGCAGCAGGTTAAACCAGCAGGAACCTCTTTTATATGAAAGGCCCTAATCCACTTACATTACAGCAGCCAAGGGCAAATAGCCTGTGTGTGTGTGTGTGAGAGAGAGAGAGAGAAATCTAAATGTAGTCCAGACCATCTGTTTCAGGAGTCAAACTTTGTCTATTTAAATATCGTGTGTCATTTTTAATTAATTTGGCCAGGAATGGAAACACAGTCTGGACCAGAAGATTTGTTTGAGTATTTCTGCAGGACACTGACGTAAATGTGTGCACAAAATCTGATCTTGGTGAACTGCTCTGCATCTGGGTCTCCACCTAATTACAGCATATCAGATTAAACAAACTACCTGTGTCACGGCTCGGAGAAAAACAGTACTGTACTGTGATGAGTGTATTCTGGGTTATAAATAAAAGCAGCAAAAGCTATACCTAAATTGGTACTCAGGCCCACCCAAAGTGATGCCACCAGAAATTCCAGAGTATGAGGTAATCTGATGAGGAAAATGAGCCTGTGTAAAAGTGTAAGGCAACCTAAGTGAATAGGATGACTCATCCTCCGCTCATTTACTGATCAAAGCACTCAGCTCATGACGTAGATATGCAGTACTCAAAGTCTCATTATTATGGATTTATAGACACAAACAGAGAGAAGGGGGAAAAAATAACACAACAAAATGTTATTTATACCCTTGGCATTTTCCCCGAAGCACATAATTGATGCGGAATATGCTTCAGCAGCTCGCTCGGGGAGAATAAAGACAAATGTAAGGTCCCGAGCTGCTGACACCGTCATCAGATAACCTGGATCAGCTGGTTCATGAACTGTCTTGGTGTCGTCTTGGTGACAAACCACCACAGGATGCCATTGTGATTTCTCCGAAACAGCAATGCTCTGATAAGGACCAAGATCTTATTATTCCTACTTAGAAGCAACAAGAGAGACTCAGCCTCAGCTCACTCCCCCATCATTATCTCACACACACACACATGCACACACACACACACACACACACACACACACACACACACACACACACACGGCTGTGGCGGCTGCCAGCAGGGTATCACTGATTGACTGTACCCTTGGGCTAATGCATCCTGGGAAACTCCCGGTTGGTAACCTGATGGAACGAGGCAAATGTGTCCGAGTGTGTGTATCACTTGCAGACAGTGCACACACACAAACAGATCCATGCTAAAAAGCCATATTACTGTCCACAAACAAGTTATAAATAGAAATCAACCATATAATCCCATTTCCTCTGGTGATGTGAATGTTAGATTAAAGTTCAGACTTCAATCTGACCATGCATCACTGTGTGGTCAACACAAAGGGAATCCTTATAGCTTTTTTTCGGTCATTGTGGTTGTGTAATGGTGTGTGGCATTGTTTCCGCTCTGCTTTGGGTTCAGTCATCCCCTTGAGAACAAAGCTGATGATGATCACTACAAACAAAAATCATTTGGAAGCCTTCAATCTATAGGATTGTGGTAGGAAATTGTGCAAGCAGAGTGATATGTCAGAATTTCCCATAAAAGCACAGTCAGGTTCATATGTAGTTAGTGGCTTACAGTTACAAGCAGTGGAAACCACGGCGTAAGTATTAGTTTCTGTTGATAGGAGCATCTCATCCCAAACAACATGCAATGTGGGAAAATACAGTCAGAAACAAGTTGTACGTTAGCGGTGGGTAGCAAGTTTGTCTATAAGGAAGATCAACTCTGAGTCAGGAACAACTCTAATATTTTTCAGAACTATCCAGTGTTGAAAAACTTTATACTGTGTCTTGTCTTTTATTTTCATCACAATGTGAGTTACAGTGTTGTTCTATTTAAAGGATAATGCCAGTTTATTACACACTGGGTCTTTTTGTAGCTTTGGCCATCATTTGTATTGGTGATAAATTGGATTCACTGAGTTAATTGCTGAAATCAGGGAAAATGGCGACATAGCTAAAAAAAAAAATCTGATGGGGCAAGAAACATGAGCAGTAAGATGATCATATAGGTTTTAAAAAAAAACTAGCCAAACTTCACTTGCTTCCAAATCACCGGCCACATCTCAGATTTGGTTAGCTAGGTCTGCTGTTGTTCCCATCTAGAGAAACAATGAATCATTTACAGCTAAGTAGGAGGTAATAAGAATGGGGTCATCAGCAAGCTAGCTACATTCATTCCACAAGCGTGGAAGTAACCGACAGAACTGTTACTGTAAGTCAACTTACAGAAATAACAACTCTTAAAGATTTGCATATTTGGCTAACTTAGCTTATCAAAAAGACTGGAAATGGGGGGCGAAGCAGCTACCCTGGCTTTGTTGAAAAGTAACAAAATCTACAAAAGTAGGTATATCACTCACTACTGACAGGTTTGTGTAAACAAAATAAATAAAATGGCCAAACTGTTGTCAACATCCATCACAATTTGCAGACTTCTTGGTTCATTGTTGACCTATTTTACATAGTCGCGCATGCACACAGTTTTCCTGCGCGATGAGGGATTATTACCAACATTTCACGTGCTCACTTTTGGTTTTACCTCCAAATAAGTGGTTTAGATAATCTGGCTAAACTGTTGCCTTGTTTACAGCCTGTCTGATAGTCTGGCAGCTTGTGTTTTTCGGCCTAGCAGACTACATTGTAGCAATGTTGCTGTGTTCCTAGATCACACTGATGGAAATAATAATAATTGAAAAATCAACCCAAGTTGTAATAAACCACAATTATCTTTTAACTTCATAGCATCAGGCTGTAAAAGTAATGAAAGTATTGTAGCAACTGCAGACTTTCTGTAAAGTGTGATTTCTTTGTGATTGACAGTCAAGACGGAAGGAAGGTATTCCTTGCTCAGTATTCCTGGAGTGGTTCTCCTCGTCTTTTCCCTGTGCCCACTGACCTCAGACTATGACCAAGCTTTCAGGCTGAATTTGGCTCCATCTCTTCATCTCCTGCCACTTCCCATCAGATCAGATACAGGGCGTTGGCTGTCTTCCCTCACCTCGTGTCACTCCTCTCTCGCCTGACATCACCTCCCCCAAACAGCCTCCCTAACTCTGCCTGTCAAAACTTCCTCTAACTGCTGTCATAGCAGCCCAGCCCTGTCACATCACTCTGGCGCTAATGAAGAAAAGAGAGAGAGAGAGAGAGAGAGAGAGAGAGAGAGACAAACAGAGATGTTTGTGTGGTTTGTGTAAGTCCTCAGTAACAGGGTTGTGATGTCAGTTCAATATATCAGCCTGCTGACCTTTCAACATGTATGTAGTGGAAGGGTTATTTATGGGCCAATGCGGAATTGACTTTTCCAGGCTCTGTCAGCTTCTTATTATTAACAAAGCCTTCGTCTGCACATCCAGAGGCAGTCTGCCATCTGCAATCCCTTCAGTTTGTCACTAAAAACAAATGTCTACAAAAAGTTTTTGAAATCTAATTTAAATAAAACTTTGTAGTCATAGTCTCTTGTGACATAAGTTCATGCAAAATGTTGATGCTACAGTCATATAGTGTACCTCGTAGCTACTAGTCTACACATTACCAATATATATAGACCACTAATGGTTTCTATTGGATACAAATTACTTATCATCATAAAATATCAGGAATTGAGAAAAATCAATGTTGGTTTACTTCCACATTTTGGGAAATACATTTTTTTGCATTAGATGAGAAAACTGATACCATGTCTGTATGCTAAATATGAAGGTACCAGGAGCCAATTAGCTTAGCTTAACATAAAGACTGGCCACAATAAGACTTCAGGAAGTGACTGGTCCCAGCCAAGAAATAGGTAACCCCCCTATAAAACTGCAAATTGTTGTTTTTATTCTTTGCTTTTTTCTACAGATTAAACAAATGAGATGCAACCTGTAATTAGTGAACTTTCGGGAAGGCGGATTTTGTTACCTTTGGACAGAGCCAGGCTAGCTGTTTCCCCCTGTTTCCAGTCTTCATGCTAAGCTAAGCTAACAGTCTCCTGGCTTAAGCTTCATATTTAGCCTGCAAACATGAGTGGTATCAATTTTCTCATGTAAAAAAGGGTATTTCCCAAAATGTCGAACTATTCCTTCAATGAAATTATGTACAATCAACTGATATTGATTGATCTGGGGCTTCTGGGGCCCCCAGGTAGTTGCCCGCTGGCGATGATTGGGAAATTACTAATCATAAAATGTCAGGAATTGAGAAAACACTGTGTTGGTTTAAGCTTGTCCGCTATGCATTTTCGAGTTCATCTAATGTATTTAAAAGTGTTTCTAAAGAATTTCCTTAACCCAGTAGAAGCAAAAAAATCACAGTCTTTAACAAAATTGGTTTTACAGGGGGGTTCACATGCCAACGGCAACATGCTGGATCTTGATCTTGACAACTCAGGCATCAGGAGTCCCCACATCCTTCACTGTAATTCACAGGCAATAAATGCCTTTCGGTTTGGGGTGAATATTGCCAGAGAAATCTGAAAACTGATGTAAAAGCAGAGTGCTGAGATGAGCATAGCTGAAAGAAAAATGCAGGATTTTGTCAATTCTGTCTCTGGGCAATTCATCTGCATAGCTCTCCTTGAAGATGATGGATGCCTGCTGAGTCACTGCCATGGGCCAATCTCTGCCCTGCTCCGAACATTAAGGCAGAAAATATTGCTGAGTTTGACCCACTGCCCACTGTATAGGTCCACAGAAAGCTGATTTATTAAGAAGGGAATACTCTCAGACAGGGTGAATCAATTTCATAGATATAGATTAGAACAGGAAGGCAGAGACAATTGATGATGAATTGAGAAACCTGCATTTCTTAAAAATATATCTCGAGGAATAAGGAGCCAACGCATCATATATATGGCTGGTAACTAGGCTACAGAAATCTCTGTGAATCAATCACAATTCAAAGCCTGCTGTAATTCAGTTGCATAAACAGGACAAAGGATTCAGAGTAAGAATAAGCACAGAGGCAGAGAGATAAAAGGATGCAAGGCAGGTTTGGTTCTGCCTGAGCCAAGTGGGCTGAAACGTGAGTTTTCTCCCTCTCATTCTCCCTTCCTATTTGGTATGACACGAAGGTCGTCGCGGGCTGTGAAGTGTACAGGGCTGTCAGTGGAGAGAGGAGCTGAGGGGGCAGCACAGGGAGTCGGGCAGACAGGGGAGGAATTCAAATCAGCCCGACTCATTCAAGATGGAGCCACAAAGTTGAAAACTTCTTCTAAAGGCTGTGAAAGAAAACCATGTCTCCTCAGACCTGAGGAAGCAGGAGGGAGGGAGGGATGGGCAGGCTGGAATAGGTAATGTGGGCTTGGCATGTACAAAATGTTGGCTGGAAATAACCTCCAGCCACCACCTCATTGACTTTGTAACTGTTTGTGAAAATTACAAAGGCTCTAAACGGGCACAATTATGTACTGTAGATGAAAACAAGGGTGGAAAGGAACATTACATTCCTCAGTTACATTCCTCAAGGGCAGCAGAGTAATGGAATCTCTGGGCCAGGAAATATTATGAATAAGTACCAAAGAGCAGCATAACACATTAGGTCATTGTCTCTGAGTCCACAAACCACTTCAGGGACCTTTGGTAAGGAATAAGGAGAAAAGTACTTTTAGCTTGTGGTCGGAAAAGGAAACCTTCTTCCACTTTCCAAGCCAGACTCGCATGTAGAAGTCATTTTAAAAGACCAAAACAGCACAAATAACTTCTGATTACTGGGAGTGATTAAGCCTTGCAAGGTAGCACAGACTGCTGATAGAAATCCTCCATGCCTTTTCATTCCTTTTTTTATCTCTCAGTCTGTAACTGCCTCCATCTCTGTATCGCGTCCTTATATCTCTATTATATGTCAAAAGCTTTGCACGGTGAGTGCTTCAAAATAAACGCCAGTTAAACGATAAAGAATAAAATACCAAATGTTCCGTGGCGGGAAAGACATAAAGGGGTGTAGAAGTTGACAGTGAAGGACGCAGGCTGTAAGAAAAGAAAAAAGGGAGTAAAAAAGGCTGTAAGAGAGAAAAATGACTTTTTGTGGCCATTGTGCAGAGCTCAGAAACTTCCCAAAGTTCAACTCCAAGTCCATGAGGTCTGCCAGGGCAGAAACATATTAATATTTGAGGTTAAATCTCTCTCTGAACATTAAAGGGGGGGGGGGAGTGTGGTCTCTCATTGAATTTAGAAGTCATAAATGGATGTTTCAAAACTGCAGAGCGGGTGGCGCTTAAGAGGTCCTCAGAGGACAATAAATCATTTGGTCACACGTACTGTAGCTACGCCTGGGCCTCTCCGGATCAAAGAGCTGTCTCAACATCTCTGTGCTCTACAACTAGCATGAAGTGTAAGAAGGGAGAGGAAAAATAACTTCTGTACGAGAAGTTATATCTGTATATTGCAATATTCATTTGTAATGCCACTGAGAAATCTGTGAACAGGCTATGTGACAGATCAGCTTTGCTTAAAATCCATCAACCTGGTGTAATAAAGTACAACAACCAGATAAACTCTTACAAAACGAAATACATCTGCAAGAATGTAGGAAAGTGATATTGCATTCCTATGCACCTATCACCAATATTTCTTGTTCTGACCATCTACAGGTGAATGTCATACCCAATGTCATACAAAATTTGAACATTGCAATATTAGCTCTATAATGTCACTGCCTATTGTATTTAGTGGCTTATTTCCATCCAAAACCCCATGTTGACAAGTGGTACCATTGCTGTGGTTGTCAAAGGGGAAAATAGTACTCATATGAGCAGGTACTTCACTGGTTAATCTTTTGCTCTCTGGGCTAACTGGAGCTGCAGTTAGTTGACAGTGTCAGAAACAATCCCCGTGCAATAACCCTGTAACGCTAAACTTCCACTGTACCTACAAATTCTAAATTAAATATAGTAGTTAAAGTTTATAGTTTAAATACCCACTGTTTCATTCAATATTGATTCTAGCACTCTTTACCCTCTGCACCGTTGCATTTTTGTATTCTTCTTGTTTAATTTATAGACACAGTGACTTGTATATAGACATTGTATGTTGTTGTTCATTGTTGCTTTTTATATATGTACTTTTTAGATATTTTTTCGCCTAATGGTATGTACAAAATAGTTAAATGTTTATGTTTATCTTTGTTCAGCTTTGTTGTCCTTGTACTTAGCTGAATGTCTATTTCTGTGTAAGAACATTGAGACCCACGAAAAACCAGTCAAATTCCTTGAATGTGTACACGTACTTGGCCAAAAAAGCTGATTCTCATTCTGATGTGTGATATTCACTCTGTGGTAGTGTAACCAAAGCTTGCTAAAGATTGCCCTCTTGTGGATATATTCTACAATGCAACATGTCTGAACTTCAACAACAGAGTATAATAAGTACACTTTTCTATCTTGAGTGGACTCTGGATTAGAAAAACAAACACTAAAACTACTGAATTTCAGTGCATAGAATTACCGACTTACTTTGATTATCGTGGTCGTGTTCATGATCATGATGAACATCCAATAGAGTCTGGCAATGTTCACTCTGAAGGTCCCACATCTACACAGCTAAGAGGAACAGTCACGCTCCCACAATCCATCTTCTTCTTGTTTGTGCCAAACCAATCAGTGTAAATTTAACAGCACACATTTAAGAGCGAAGGTGTGAAAATGAGAATAAGAATCTCGAGGCCCAAACAAAGGTCCAAAAAAACCCCAAGAATAACAGCAAACCATAAGCAAATGTAGTAATCACACCATACTCCGGTACTTTGTTACACTTCATTCAGGAAATCCAGCTCTGGCTTTATGGTGCGGGACACTGAATGTCTGAGTGACCTTGAGTGAAGTAGTATATTGACAGACATTAGCATATATGTCATATATGTCTAATGGATATGGGGGATAAAATAAGATTTGTGCATCATATTGTATATTAACATGTAAGCATTTTGGGTGTTAAATTTTATTTTACACAAATATTTGTGACAATGGTCAGCAAATTTAGTGCAGCATAAAGTACAACATTTCCTTCTGAACTGTAGTACAACAAAATCAGAAAGTCTTAGAAAATGTAAATATTTCAGGAAAGTGTAAAACTGCTGTACAATGAGGCTTAACAGCATACATGAGGAAAGTTATGTGAGACCAAATATTTATTTCAACAAACATTTGCCTTCACTGACTGCACCCTAGCCTGACTCCTTGGAATATTTGCAGATGTAGGAGGTCTTGGTTGGATCACTGGATGGGTTGTCCCTTTGACACTTGGCTCTTCTGTTCTGTTTACCCCTCCTGCTTCACCTGCATCCCCGCAGAAGGGGGTGTTGTGCTGAGCTGACCTTAGCTGTCCTAAGGCTTTGTCCCTCTCCAAAGTCACCAGCATGGTCTGCTTTAAAACTGCTTGGTATTTTTCATTCATCCGCTTTACTGCAGGTTTGTAGCTGTTGCACTGCACTTTAAGCTTTCTCATCTCCTCAATGAGCCTGTTTTTCTCCTGGACGACACGCTTATGCTGCAGCCGGTGGAAGTCTCTGGCTTTCTGGACCCTCGCCAGTGTCTCAGCTGCGGCAGGCGCTGCTAGTCTGTACTCCTCCCTCTCCCGCTGCGCGTTTTTCAGCTCGCTCTCCAGACGCTTGTTTTCAGTATACACATCCGGTACCACACCAACCCATTGTGTATCGACCAGCCCTTTCTGCACCATCTCAGTCCACTCAGTCTGAAAACAGTCAAGTGTTTCTGTCATGCCCATTTGGAAGAGAAAGTTGCGTAAAAAGTCATCCACGGCCTCAGGTTTGCATGCCACGGAGGCTGCGTTGGGCCTGGGAACCGCAGCAGCAGCTGCACTGGCCTCTGCCCGGTCTTGGATAGCTTTCACCGTTGCTTCCAAATCTTCTTCCCCTTCTGTCAAACTCCAGTCATCTTCTAGAGATACTTCTTTATACTGAAAGTCGTCATCACTTTCAACCGGAACACCCTCGTCTTGATTTGCGTTAGTTTCGCTCATTGTTGCATTTGACACATCCAGCGAGAGAAAGTTTGGCGTTGCTATGGTGACGATTCGGACGTTCAACGCGAGATTTCACGAGTTCACGTTTGCCCCAGTCCATCCGCCATCAAACAATCATGGCGGACTATCGAGAGGCGCCCTTGGCCACTCGGCCAAAAACACTGGACCCAAATGAGTATTTCAACCTCTCGACGGAGCAGCGACGTGCCGAAGAAGACAGGGCAGCACTACGAGCAAATCTAAAGAGGCAGTATCAGACGCAACTCAATAACCCGCACAGAAAAGAGCTCATAGTAAGTGGCTACCTGCTAGCTAGCAATGTCATCCTTGAAAATGGCTCAGGCTACTTGCTAACGGTAGCATGTCAGGGCACATAAGTCGGACGAACCCAGTTTTACTAAAGTATATTAGTAATAGAGTATAGTGTTGCATATTTATTTGCACATTGTGTTAACATACGGGGCTGGTTGTCATTAATGTTATCAGGACGTTTTACTTTTGACAAACGGTAGTGTGTAACATTAGCTCGCTAATTTGAGAAGAAGGTTGATAACTGGTGTTGATGTTTGAGCAAACTGTTAACGTTACAGTGATTCAAAACGCTTTCAGACTTAATAAATGCCTTATTCCGACTTCGGCTGCAGTAGTCCACTTGTAGTTCTACTACTGCTACTTCTCTGTTCTGTACACAATGTGGCCTTTTTCACAGTAGACATTGTCCCAGTGAGCCAGGTGCACAATACCATGACCATGAAACTAAAGCAGCTAAATGGAATTCAGCCATCATTCATTTTCTTTTTTTACACCTGTACATTTTCTATTGTGACATGTCAAAATGTACTCTGTGGAAAAGGCCTGTTCTGGAAGAGGGATCCCTCCTCAGTTACTTATCCTGATGTTTTGATCTGTGTTTTCCTAATTAAAATAAAGGGCTTAAGAATAGAGGGTGTTGAATGTTGTACAGATTGTAAAGCTTTCTGAGACAAATTTTTAATTTTGGGCCATATAAATGAAGCTGACTTGACTTTTATCGAATCAGTTTGCCTTAGGCAACACAGCGAGAGACCCCAACAGTTTTGTATTATGACAACATACTGTATCTTTGATACTCATGTCTTTGTTGTAAATAATTGTTTGACTCATATTTTTTGTGTGCAAAGATTCAGTTTATACAGAGCGATCATTGACATTTAATTGCATATTTTGTCTTTACAGGAAGACCCTGCCCTTACACGCTGGGTGCATGCACGCACCAACCCCTACTCATACTTCAGGCCCACATTCAAGACATCTCTGTTGGGTGCGATGTTTGGAATTGCGCCTCTCTTCGCCCTCTACTTTATCTTCAAGACAGACAGGGTATGCGACTGATTGATTGTCACAGTTTTTAATAAATGGCATAACTCACCTGTGGCTCCTCAAACAGCAGGTTTAATAACTACACCATCTTTCTGCATATTAAAGTCTATGTACTGTGTGATCTTTATTTTCAATCCCTACTGCTGTCTTCTTTTCATTGCACCTATCTGCTGTTATATTGACTCATATTTACTTGATATAAAGCAAGGTAATTTTACCATGTTACAGAACTAATCAGTTTTATTTGCTAATCTAATACACTGATAATGCCATTTATAAGAATAGTTTTGCCTAAGAAAATCCTAAAATTTGATTCTTGGTCATGAATGGCTTTATAGATATCTGAATAGCTATTTAGTTGAGGATGGGCACTCACTATTCCCTTGTAGGTGTGCACTTGATCTGGTTTTCTTTTTGTCACAGTTCCATTCATATTAGAAATGAATGCTTCACTTGAAATGCGGCCTGCTTTCATTTTCCTCCCTATTGTCATGGAGATTCACCCTCGCCAATAGAACTTCCAGTGAGAATTTGGTGCAATTGTCACACTGCTGGGTGGAAAAAAACTGCTTGAAAATCATAAAACGCTCACTTATAAAACATGCAGTTGAGAAAATGCCTGGAAGGTGAAGAGGGTGAGAGTGATATGACTCTGTTGCCATGGAAACTGTATTAACCCATCATCTGTTGTATATGTCTGTTTTACAGGATAGGAAGGAGGAGCAGATTAAAGCTGGAACCCTCGAGCGCAAGTTCAGTTTGTCATCATGAGCTCCGATGTATAAAGACCTCCTTTATGTTCTAGTGATGCCAGTGCATGTAATTATTATTATCCAAATAAAATTATAGTCAAAAACAGTGGTTTTTGTTTCGTGGTTTTTAAAAGTGTAGATGGTGGGAAAAACACATGACGTTGTAAATGTTGTGCACAATATTCATGTCCATAGACCAGGGTAGGAACATGCACAAACAAGTATTAGGCCAGCATGTTAACCAGTAGACACTGGGGCATCAATGCTCACCTTGGAGACAATAAGAGTTGCTCAAAAAAGATCACCTGCTAAAATCTGTTGCCAAATAAATTAATACTACGGAGGTGCCCTTAAGCAAGTCACGGTTTAAAGTGAGACTGTGTAACTTTAGCTAAACAGCAACAACTGTGGTCACAGGTGACAATTATGGGATAGCTGTGAATTTAGTATAGCACAAGTACAGAAGAGTATTCAAATTAGTAAGATGACTCAAGTGAATTCTACAGGAATATCAATCTAAAGTTTGCTAACATTAGCTGCCACTGGCCATACCAGACCACTGTACTACCAAACCTGAGTGTATTGAACTGAGAAAGGCTGTCTTTTATTGCTTATGAATTTGCCTTTTTATTTGTAAGAGGTAAAATGTCAATAGTGTTACTTTAGAATTCAGTTTTGTAAGAAAAAGTGTCCATTTCATGATGTATTTAATCTTTAAACTGTTAAAAGTAAAGCAGGAAATACACAAATTGCATACATGTTCAGCATGCCTGACCTGACAGATACAATTTATGCAGCCTAGATGTGATTTTTATTTTTAATATGAGAAACAGCAAAGTTTCCAGTTTTTATTGTGCAACTCCAATCTTAGTTGTCTGCATAAAATAAATTACTCCTTCTGTAATTTCACCAACAGACCTAATCAAACAGCACAAAGAAAGCCAAGTTCCACAAACACTGGATTGTTAGTTACATTTAATAAAATGAATGAACAACGTTTTTTATGTTTGTTAAACAACCATATTTGGTTTATACTCTGTTTTGCTATTGTTTGCTGGGCTTCCAGTTGGGATTAAAGTGGCTGCGAAGAGGTTCCCAGCACTGGTAGTAGCTCTTGTCAAGTCTCTGGCATGTTTGTAGACCCCACTTGGTCACAGCCATACTGAAGGATGACTCAAACATGAAAGCCTGAAGGGAGGAAAAGACATGTAACAGATATAAACACTCATGGCATTGACCCGGTTTCCAACTTTTTTATAATATATAATATTTAAATCCTTAATGGTGGCCTAGTAATGTTTCTTCTCTAGTTGACCTTGAAACTGTATATGTTTTGTTTTTTTACCATGGTTCCCTCAGCCACCCTCTCAGGTTTGAGCTCAGCAGTGCTGTTCTTCTCAAAGCATTCAGCGTCTGGGCCGTGTGGGGTCATTATGCTGTGGAGGCTGGCCCCTCCTGGTTGGAAGCCCTCCTCTTTAGCCTCATAGTGGCCTTTGATCAGGCCCATGAATTCACTCATGCAGTTACCTAAAGTGACAAGCAGGAGGAGCTGTAACAGCACTGTAATGAGTACAGCTAGCTGTATAAAGAGCAAGCTGTGACAGAGTTCCACTAGATGGCCTTATAGATCTGCGGTGAAAAAAGACAAAAGGTGCTGTAGTGGTGTCTCAGCTGAAAAGAGCCAGGTGGATTGTTATCATCACTGTCTTGACACTGGTTGGGTAAATGCACATGTTAGCTTCTGGCTGGCTTGTTTCATTCCATGATAAGACTAAAATTAGCCTCACTAGACAGAATTTTACATTTCCATTCAAATTAGGATTCAAATTCAGCCACGTTTTTATCAACCTAGTTCTCAAAATTCATCGTTTCCAAGTTTGTATCTGCAGACCGATGACTTTGAGAGGGCGTGGTAACTGCCAATTTCATTTTTTAATTTGGCCCATCAGTGGCTTACAATCCACTGTCAGTTAAAAACTAATTTCACCAATACACCCCCTGAACCAGTTGTCAATCACTTTTTAATTCAGCGAATCACTTCACAGTATTTTAAGGGGGGCGGTACACAAACAACTCATGTTTCTTTGTATGCATAGACTACAGTCTATGATTGTACCTATCAACTTTTCATCTACCTAGCATGCTAGCTAGCTAATGCTGTTTGCTTATGGCTTATCAACTCCTTGATCATAACAAAATATAGTAACTTTCACTAGATCATCAAACAAACAATTGATCATATATGTTTTTTTCTGACTTCCAGCATTAGCTAGCAAGCCTTCGGTGGGCGGAGAGCGAAGTGACCAACTGCAGTCCTGCTCCTAGTTCTGTGAGCTGTGGTTTCCACTGCTTTTCTAGCCTGTTAGCTTACTACTATAATTTCCCATAGAGGTTAGCGAGTTAGCTAACATTAGCTTGCAGTTTACTGCATACAGCCTGTGGTAGCTCATTAGCCGCCAGCGTCTCACTTTCCAACAAAACTTGTGACGTGTGATTTCTAAAATGAGCAGTGGGGTGAAAGTTACTATATTCTGTTATGATCAAAAGTTGTCTACTTCCACTTTAAAATGTTGATTAAAAACATTGCTGTCTGTTGATACTTTGATCCTTTCGGATCTAAACATTGAGAAATGAGGTAAGTTTGTTTCTTCTTGTCGAACCTCCTCCTTCTTTATGAGCTATGAGAAAGCTGATTAGCCAAATTAAAAAGTGATTGACAACTGGTTCAGCTGGCGTATTGGTTAAATTAGTTTTTGATTGACAGAGGATTGTAAGCCTCTGATTGGCCAAATAAAAAAATGATTGCCAGTTACCCCTCCTATTCAAAGTCTGCAGAGATACCCTACTCATTGTTTCTGCTTTTTTAAGTCTTCTTCTCCTTTCCTGCAAAATGAAACAAGGCGTGTATGTGTTATTGTAGTCTTACGGTGATAGTACGGTGGACGGAAGGTGTGGTCAGCCACACCCCACCGAGGGGGGAAGATGACAAAGTCAGCAATGGCCACACCTGGTCGGGTGGATTTGGCAGTCAGCACAGTAAAGATAGATGGATCCTATAGGAAGAGTGTAAGTGGAACAATAAGTGACTTGTAAGGGGATGCTGGAGAATTAGAGTTGGGGTTAATTCACTTCAAAAGCAGAAAACAAAGAGCAACTAATGAAATTACATATTGTATACTGAAAAGTACTGTAGCATAGTGGAGTGTGTCTGTGTCCTTAAACATGGCTCACCACATGGTCGAAGGCCACACCATTGATAACCATGAAGTTCTTCAGGTTGTATTTGTAAGGTGTGTAGTTTCCGTGCCAAGCCACCACATTGAATGGAGAGAAATCCTACGCGCAGAGCACAGAACAAAACAAATAAGACGAGTCTACCCAAGCAACAAACACAAAAGACATTAAATTGAGCTTTTCACTGGGAAAAAAGGACTAATGAATAATGTCTTTGTAATCTTAAATTCCCAGAGACAGTACTTCTTGACATAAAGAGAAAGAAAATCGTCATAATGAAAAGGGTTGATTGTGAAAGAGGGTGTGCTTCTTTCATTCTTTCTTCTCTTTCATTCCCCCTGTTCATTGTGAAACAAGGCTCCAGGTATTATGGGGTAATTGGCTTCACAATCAAACTTTCCCAAACTTTGAGCATTTTGACGCTCGCAGCGGCGCAGTTATGGGGGGAGGGAGCAGCAGAAACAGTGGTTGCAGAGATATTTCTTTATCTTGATTGTTAAAACCACAGCAATTTTATATAGTTTCTCTGTTCTGATAATGTCACTGCGAAAAAGACATTCAACAGCAGCTCCAAAATCAATATAGTTCATTACAACTCAAGCTGCCTCCTGAGTGACCTCCATGCACCTTACACACATGCTCACACACACTTCCACAATTGAACAGCTTATACACACTAACATCAAAACCTCACAAACACATATGCATACACAAACATGTGCTTAAGTAAATTGAAAAACATTACATGACTGATGTAACAACAACAACAAAAAAAAATCTTAACCACACACACAATTTACAGTAGTTACCATACATAAAGGCCTTTAGGAAACCCAGGGCAGGTAATCTCTTGGACATTCATCTGTGTTAACTCCACTCCATTCGATTAAAATGGAGGAGAGAAAGCACTTGCACACACATGCACACAAAACACAAACATATTGGCCCAGTCAAGCAAATAATAAGTTAATTTGAGCAATTTCAGCGCTCTGCAGGGGAACAAAACAGCAGGACCAGACGGGAGCAGCAGCATCTTCCCTGAGATGAGGCCCGCGTAACCACCTTATTTTCTTACCCCTGTAGCCTCACCCTCCTGGCTCTGTGAAAGGGTGGACACCAGGAAAAGAGTGTCAGGTGTAGTCAGTAGCGTCCACCTCTGATACCCAGCACATAACAAGGGGCGGATACTCAAGTAGAGGCAGCGAGAGAGACGGAAAATGTTTGTTTTGCTACAAAAAAAATATTGTATGTTGCCCTTGTGTACTTCCTACAATGAATAATAACTGTGGTTTGACATGGTTTCCACGGTTACAACCCCCCAACCCCTACCCCTGCCAAACCTCTCCTCCCACCTCCTCTCTGTCTCGGTTTAAAACCTCCTGTCAGACATTATGTGTCGATCCAATTATGCGCCCAACAGGACATTTCGGGAGGGGCAGGATCAGTCACTGAGTGAAATATGGTGAAAATGATGCATAACTTGGGAAAGGTTTTTCTTACAAAGCAAAGCTTTACAGGTACACTGTCTGCAACTCCAGAATGCCTTAACTAATTATGAGTGATTAAGACTCATTCGGGAGTCGAGGCAGAAGCCTGCTGAATGGATAACGCTTCGATATTAAATCATCAGGGATGGCAATTCAAACTGCAGGAGCAGCTAATGGATCATATGCTTCACTTGAACAGTTTCCTGTTCATCATTGTTTGCGGTTCGATGATGTTTACTGAAGCAAACAAAAACCTAAATAGGTAATAGGGCAAGTATGCCATAGGTGTGTGCCCCTGTCACACAGTGTCTGTCTACATGTGAGTGTACTGACACACAAACTGAAATGCCACAAAAAAAAACACCTGTTGGCAGGCGAAGAGCTTTCCTTGGTACTTGTTGATGATGGTGTAACCTGTGGCCACTTTGTGATCCTCGTACCAAGCAACTGGACACAGGAAATCTTTTGGGTTGGCCAGACCATTGGCTCCTGCAAAACACACATACACAGTCATACATATTCAAACACACACAAAAAACGCGAAATCTTTATAAACAGTACTACAGCCACGCTAGCGGCTCTAAAAGGCGGTACTTTGATGATGATGGCGCTAGATGAAAAGTTAATGGATCACCAAAGTTATTACAATTCATCCTGAAGGGGACATGAATATCTCTGCCAAATTTCATTGCAATCCATCCAATAGTTGTTGAGTCATTTCAGCCTGGAAGTGGTGGACCCGACCGTCCAACTGACATTTCCATCTTAAGCCATACACGGCTTAAAATATGACCGATTTGGGGAGAAGGTGAGAACCACTTGAGACAACTATAGGCAGTTGCAAGAAACAGAAGAGTTTGGTGTGCAGAATTCAAGGAAGGATGAACACACACTACATGTATCCATACTCACAAACAATCGCACAAGCACACACCTATGGGTCCCAGGTCAGGGAGTTCAAAATGGGCTCCATACACCTCCAGTATGTAACCTCTGGTTTCTCCAAAAACATCCACACTGAAGCGCATCCCTTGCTGGACAAAACACATAAAAAGTGGTGGTGAAGAGAAATTTAGTGCTGTATCAAATGTGGGATGTACCGATGCTGAGTGGACTTATGGGTTCACACACACACACACTGCAATTGCAAATCCTGGTGGTCAGGCTTTCTGTAGCTCAAACCTCTTTCTACCATTCTTTATTTTTAAGGCCACTTTTGAAAAGTACCAAACTATGTCTTTCTAAATGTGGTAATTGGGGTGTGGGTGCAGACACAATGGTAGATTTCTGTGTGAAAAACGGAGAGATGAAAAACATAGACGTCACCTGGATGACACAGATCTCGTTTGGCTCGACCATCATTTTCCCAAACTCTGTGGTGATCAAGATCTCACCCTGCTGGGGTACTAGAGTGACAAACAGACAAAGAGAGGCAGAGAAAAGAAAATCTGAGGGAGAAGAAGGACTGGGGATTGAGCTATCATTGTTCTTGTGATAGATGACAGTGAAAACATCAACAGCCCTTTTCCTCACCAATCAGAAAGTCTCCATCTGAGTTGTTGAAGCACCTGGAACAAGAAAAAAAAAGGAGAGAGCTTAAAAATGATCGTCAAAGCGTAACCAAAGATTTTGTAGCCGTTTGATATGTGAAAATGCATCTATTTGTTACATGATGGGACACATTTGCACACAAATACATACTCACCTGTCAACCATGGAGGTGTTGCAGGTGTATACGTGGATGCCAATGCCAATGCGAGATTTGGCATCTCCAGCGCCACAGACAGTATGCAGACCCTGCAACATACAGATGTACAAAATCCCAAATCAGTGAACTGAGATTCTTTAATGAAAGAATAATGTAGAAAAGCAACGAGTTAAACTCACAGCCACAAAGTCCACTTTCTTCACTGTAGATTTGGGGATGGTGAATGGCAGCCATCGCAGCTGTGAGAGAAACCTCGGTCAGAATCTATTTATGCAGTATATACAGAGCATTTAAAGGAATTCATTGGTGCAGATAAGTATTAAAGGTCCTTAAAACATATTTTCTCAATCAGCTTCTTACTATGAGGGATGAGAGCCTACATGAACGCACAATGTTCTGCCGAAGTTAGAACAGTTGTGATTATTTTTCCACATGAGAGATTTCTGTACTTCTGTTTCATGTTGCTTTTCTAACTGGTATGAAGTGGGTGGGGCTCAGATAGAAAAAGGTGATGTCACTTATGTCTGTGCACCACTAAGAGTTAAGCAACATTTGAATATGAATTGCCAGAACTGTCAATCAAATCTGATCAAACCACACCCACACAGTCCCGATGAAGCAGAAATGTGGTTTCATATTTACTGTACAGATATAGATCCTATTTCCCAAAATGTTGAACTATTCTTTTAAACTCTTAATACATAGTAACTGACGATGTTGCTTCTTCTAAACTTCAACTTTGATTTAATTGTGATTATTTAATGTTATAGAGAAATGTGACAAGTTTTCAGGGGCTTAATAAGATTTCTGTACTTGAAGTAAAGACAAAATGAGTGGGAACTCTTCCTTTTGAGCCTTTATATACCTGGTTAGGGTCAGGGTCCACTTCATTCCAGTTCTCTGTTAGATTTCCACAGGGCACTGAGGTAAAAGGCTTATGTTTGACAGACGGCAAGACACGGTACAACCAGCTGGAGAAAGAAAAAGGACCAATGTTCAGTCATTCCTTATGTCTAAGCGCCATTTGGTGTTATTGTGGTAAGTGAGCTGATTTAAATGTCAGAAACAGATGAATACCTCCTCTTGTTGGCTGGCCGTGGGCAGGTGAAGGCAGAGCCAGAGAGCTGCTCAGCATAGAGGCCGTAAGGACAGACCTGAGGATTGTTCTGTGGAGACATAATACAGACATAATACAGGGTGTTATTATCTCAAGTGCGAACAAACGTAAATACATTCTGAGAGATTGATCCACAACACAGGGAAGTTTTAAGTGTCATATTAAGTATTCATGCAATTCACTTAAGCAAAAAATGTAGCAAAATTAGTGAATAAATAATCAAATGTGTGTTTTGTGGGTGTGTTACCTGTCCCTCAGGTAGAGATCCAGGACAGCGAGGGTCTTCAGAAGAGAACTCGTTCCCAAAACCGCTCATGTACTGCAAGCGAAAGACAGACATCCAACACTCAAGTTAAGCCAAGTTAGTAAAAAAGAAATAAAATACACACGTAAACACCATGCAGCTTCATTGTAATGCAGGATAAATGTGTTCATGCTGGTTATAATTAAATGTGAAGGCTTGTCATTAAGGTGTCTTTTTGTTAATTGTTGTCATATTGATTCACATTAGATCTATGATAAAACAAACTGCAGTTATGCCAAATTTCCCCCCTAGCAGTCATCCATTATTTCTGTTATTGTGTTTCAGAAACAGACTAATTGCACTAACATCCTCCACAGTCCGTTTTGATCAATATTTCAATTATGATATTACTCTACTATCCTTCTACACTGGCACTGATCACCAGCAACCATGTCTTCCCTACCACATTGGCACAATGTAAAGAAATCTTGTTGAGTCATTGTTAGTCTGCAAAAAGGCATGGATGACTTCCATATGTGCGCGTTCATGCGCCTTTGGTGCGTGTAGAGTGCGTGCGTAAAGACGTTTTTGAGGCTCCAGTCTGTGCCTCATGAAAGAACGTTATGTGAAGTAGGATTTTATTCAACTAAGATGTTTATTTCGTGTGGAGCAAGAAGGGCAAAAAAAAAACTTTTCTGACGCTTTTCCACTTAAACATTACTGTTCTATGAATCTGTGGGGGCGTCTCAGACCACATCTGGGCAGCTGCTGAATGCAGCACTCTGATTGGTCGGAGGCAACTCTGACCTTCAGTCAGCCCGTCTGTTTCTGTTATATTTAATAATGACTCGATGCACAGTTTAACTTTGCGTATTTATGGTGCAAGATATAGATGAGCTACTCCTGCCCTTTAGTCTCCAGAGTTACAGCATGTTTACACATTCATGCAAACGTTTAATCAGTTACACTAATCTGAAACGTTTGGGGCTAGGAATAAACATTTCTAGTATTAACAATAGTGTTGAATAAAGGAAATAAAAACTGCCTTACCTTGAGTCCAGCCATTGTTTTGTCTGTTAAAACTTTCCTCGTAGCTGGTTGAAAAAGTTTCAGTGGTTACAAATGAACTTGTGGCTTTCCTGCCTGACTCTTAATGCATTCTCTTCCAGTGCAGGGCGCGTGCAGGTCGGTATTTGAACTGGGAAGAAAAGGGGGTTGGATTTATACTCTTTCTCAATATGGGTTTCATTAGGCCTTGACAGGCTCCGTGACGCAACAGCAGTGTCTAAAGCTAAATGGAAAGGACGGGTCGGATGGCCAAAATGTGCGCAAACAAAGACCAGTGTCACTGCCAAGACAAACAAAAGCGCAGACTACATTTAAAAGCTTTGCGTGCAACATACAGGTAACAAATAGGACTTATTTCATACAGTTCATGAGGGCAGTAAAGGCTATATCTCAGGCTACGGTTTCTAGAGTCACAGACAACTATAATCCTGACATGACCTTTTAGCCTAATATTGATAATGGGAGAAAAAACTGTGGAAGAAGAAGTACTCACATATTGCACTTAAGTAAAAGTAGCAATACCATAGAGTAGAAATATTCTGTTACAAGTAAAAGTACTGCATTCAAAATTTTATTAGCATCAAATAATACATGAAGGACCAAAAGTAAAAGTACTCATTATGAAGAATGGCCCATTTCAGAATAATATTATATTATTGGATTATAATTATTGATGCATTAATGTGTAATCACTTTAATGTTGCGCCTGGTAAAGGTGGAGCTAATTTTAAGTACTTTATACTGTATCTGCTGGGTAACTCATGAAAAAAATAAAGTTTATCATCATTTATTTGCTGATTGTATTTTTTGTTATTAATCTGGATCTGCAAAGTAACTAAAGGTATCAAATAAATGTAGTGGAGTTAAAGTACAATATTTGCAGAAAATGGAAATACTCAAGTAAAGTACAATTGTATTTAAGTACTTGAGTAACTGTACTTAGTTACTTTCCACCACTTGTAATAGAAATATCATAGGCCTAGGCTATAACGAAGTAAGGAAAAATAAGCAGCCTATAAATTATGATGTTATCTGTTATGGTAACTTTCATCATGGTCAAATTGTGGTGAACTCATATGGGACTGCTTGTGCAAACAATGGTGCCATGCACATCCTCACGTCCTGTAAAACAAACATCTAGACAAAAAAACTATTTAGTATAGCCTACAGTATAGGCTTCCAAATTTGCTGTACCTTTTTTTTACATGAGTGTTTATTCTGAAGACAAAGTAAAGTGTTTACACTGCAATGGAGGCGAACGTGCCACCAACCTGAACGCTGGGGCCACCGTCTCTCAGGATTTAATGCTCCACTGGTTCATCAAGTTGGCCTTAATTTTGTCATGCGTGACAGACACTGAGTTACAGTTTTGTCTAAAGTGAGTTATCATTCCTGCATAATTAACTGACTTCTCTTAAAACCGTCATAATACACGGGATAACCTCTGCATGCTGCAGCGAGCAATTCATTCTACAACAGCAAAAGGCCTCCAAAAGGCCTATACATTACTTTACGCAAAATGTATTCAGTTCATTTCTTGAAATAGATGGTCAAACAAGGGGTACCTAATGTCCCCTGTGCAGCATGTATCAAAAAGAATCAATTTCGCCTCACTCACTCTTGCCTCGCTTCCCCTCTTGTCTATTTCTTTTCTTTTTGGGAGGTGTTGGGGAAGGGTAAATGATGGCAATTCTCATAGCGAGGCGCAAATAAACTCGCCGCGGCAGAAGTAACTGTTCTCCGGCGAGGCGTGCAGTCAGGCCCGGACCCCCCGCTGGCAGCCAGTCAGGGTGCTGTGCCAAAGACGAGAAAGCCCAATGGCAGGAAAATATCACGTCCCAGTCTCCGGAAATTGATCTGCTCCTTGCATGGAGAAAGAAAATGAGCGATTTTAATTTCATCCCCGAGTCTGATGATAGAATTCTAGAGTATTTGGGTCCAATCCGGATGGTGCCTGTGTGTTTTAAGAGAGGCAGGAATAGCTGGAGACGGGAGAGAGGAGACTGTTGTTGCCTACTGACAGTTATATCTATGCATGCGTAAGTGGGTCATAAATGCTTTGTTATTAGATGCCTGCTGAACTCAATGGCTTGATGGTAAATGGTACACTCACCTGGCACAGTCTATCCCCGTATGCATAAACAAGCAATCTCTCTCTCTCTCTCACACACACACACACACACACACACACACACACACACACACACACACACACACACACACGGCGCGCACACAGTTACAAGCCTATTCTATGATGTGATGACATCTTCAGCCTTTTATAGCACATGCAAGTGCACAAACTTTCATATGTACTTACAATGTACAGTATGTGCTATTTTAAACCCCGTCTTCTATATGCTGACCTTTTTTAAAGGGTCACCTCACCTAAAACACACACACACACAAAAACATAGTATCCCGTCTACCCCTAGTGCCATCTAGCCATGGAGATTTTCAGATATTTGTTCTTTAGACTGGACAATGCAGACCTTGCTGAGGACTGTCATTGGGACTATTATTTCAGGATAAAGCCCCTTTTGATGCTTTGAGCACAACAAACAAAATCCCATTGTGTTGGAGTGGTGGCAGAAATCTCAAACACAGATTGTTGAAAACCTTTGTGA
This sequence comes from Siniperca chuatsi, assembly GCF_020085105.1. NCBI lineage: Eukaryota > Metazoa > Chordata > Actinopteri > Centrarchiformes > Sinipercidae > Siniperca > Siniperca chuatsi. Next base: position 13,281,409 of record NC_058060.1, read on the forward strand.
AACTAAAATTATCTGCATGGCTATATGCTCTTATTAGCATCTGAGAAAACACGTTTTTCCTTATAGTGTTAGTTGGGTGAATTAATCCTTTAAAGGCCCTGCACACCCACACTGGTGTTGTCAGTTATTTTGAGTGATTGGGTAATGATTTTCAGGTTAAAGTCGGGCGAATCTATGCTGGGAATTATGGGACCAAACTCAATGCACCAATAAGAATGTCTGTACATGCCCACACAGTCCTAAAAAGAGGTCTCATCAGGCAAAATAATTAAAATCACATGAGTGGGTTTACCATGAGTGTGCAAGGCCTTTTACATGACCAATACGATGGTATTATATCTTATCAAGTAAGTATTGAGTTTATACAGTATACTTTACGATATGTATAATTTATATGGTCCACAATTCATACCGGGATTCTCAAGTGATGGTCAAACCTTAAAGGAAATATATAGCCAGAGTTATAGTGGTTAAAAAATGCATCTACCACTGTACCTGCAAATTTGTAATATTACTACATCCATACTGGTAGTTATATATAGATCAAGTATACTTTTGATTAAATTAATCAGGCAGTAGCAAGTAGCAACGACTAATTAGTGTGTGCTTACACACTTTCCTGCTCTTGTTTCTCTACAGTAATGAGATTCGTCTTCTCTTAATTCTTCTTTGAGCAGGGGGGAAAGCAGCTGTCAGATATACTCTTTTAGACACAAAGCAAAGCAAAACACCACTTTATACGGTACAGATAGGCATTGAATCTACACAAAACATGAAATTGAGTCTTTTGTTAGCCTGCTGATATCACACAGAATTCAGCCGTCATTTCAAACCACATCAGCAATTTAAAAAATGGTAGTGATACGATTTATTCTAATTGGCTACTTCTCTGTATTCTGTAGAGTTGCTACAACTGCGTAAAATGTGCTCAAATGTGTCAAGAAAAGAACATAGAAACTTAACTTTGTGAAGGACATAAGTGCACATGACATCTGAATTGTTACCACCTGGCCTCATCTTGTGTATCGCTGGTGGGTAACTGCTGTATTTGGATGTCACATCTAACAAGAAATAGCTTAGATTCTTGTATTTTGTAATTACAGCCCTGTTACACACTATTGCAGCTTAATGTTAAATGACTCCTGACATGAGCCATCCAGTACCCCACACACACACAAACACACAGAGACACACACACACACATTTGACAGCTCCATTTAACGCTGATTAGATTTGCAAGGACATGTAGTATACCCTCTCTGGTTCTCTCCCTGAGTAGGTTGAGTATCTCCTGAATCCTATCTATCGTGGTAATGTTATGCAAATGGTTTAATATGAAGATAAAAGACTGTTGCAGCGTGTGGCGCTCTCCTGGTTCACAGCCTCGTGTTTCCAGGACGATAGCTCTAACGAGGAGGGCACTATTTGGGAGTCATTAAATGATGGCCTTCCTGACATGCACCCGCTCACCACCACTGCTACCCGCCCCGCGTTGGCCATTAAAGTGGCTCACACCCACACCAAGACACACACTACAGACGCCTTTTAGCGCCAGCTCCCAGTTTCTTACACATCACAGTGTCACAGAATAGAAAATTACACTCTCCTCCCACAGAGAAAATTGCTTTGGAATTGCTTGGTTATAAAGATGTGCTTTAAAGAGAGGGGGTGCATGCAATAAAAAAGGACACACACAAACACAATTACTTAAGCACTCTAAGGACAATTCTCACAAGTTAATCAGAGGATTTACCAATTATTGATGTCAAAAGGATTTTGTTGTGTATCTGTTTATGGCCTATGTTTATGTACTGCATGTGTTTGTCTTTGCATTCAAGTTATTTAGTGTGCATTTTATTTTTCTTTCCTGTTGTGTATATGTGCTGAATTATTACTGTGCACATGAGGAGCGATGTTGCTTTCTACACAGCCACAGACGAGTTATTAAACAAAACAAGACGCGAAAGTAGACACAAACTGTTGGGCTGATGTAAGAAAAACATAATGCAATGCATCATAGCAGGGACACAAGTGGAAAATTGAAGACAACAAGGTGAAAGGTGTGTCAGCATCAAAAGACAAGAGAGGCGTGATGGAGATGAAAGGGATAAAATACAAAGTGGAAAATAGTAGAGAAGACAGAAAGAAGGAGAGATAAGATACAAGATGGTACAGCAAACAAAAGTCTGAGTGGACAAGGAAAGAGACGAGTGGATGAATAACATCCATGACGTATGACTTTCTATTGGACATGAGCAAATTGCTTCACCAGGCATTGTGGGATTCCAGGGGACGCAGGACTGACCAGCAATGTGGAAAAAAGAGAGGAGTCGAAAGTTGAACATTTTCAACTTTATCCAAATAAGGATGAAATTCACCTGGTGGATACGCAGTATTTTGTCCAAAAAACTGACAACAAGAAAAGGAAATGCAGTGGTGGGTCAGGAAGTTTAGTCTTTACCTGCTGGGGAGACATGTCTGTGGAGGAGAGGTTCATTAGGCCTATTGTACTTTCTGGGATCCCTCTTTTCTTTGTCCCTGGCCTCCAGCATTACAGATACAAAACAAAAATGAAGTGCTGCTTGGCACAACGTCACGTAAATTGTGGTAGAAATTGCAGGTTGCTTATTTACACAGTGTTTGCTAATGAGCAAGCTACTCGCTAGCCTGCGAGCGTTGACACGCCCGCCTCGACGAGCAAGAAGTGGCGGAGGCGATATTGTGTGCGATTTGTTCGCTTCCAGTGTGTTTTCTACGTTAGTATGTTAAAGAGAGCAAAATGACACCTGTAGCAAAGGAGATGTGAACAGAAAACATGTTTAGAGCTCTACTGTCCTACAAAGCTAAAACGCAGTAACTAAATATTTGTTCAAAATAAAGATAAGACTTGAACCTAATCAATATCATCATGGAAATGTTTAATTTCTATGAAAACAGCTTTTTAAATTTGCAGTCACTACAAAACGGAGCTAAAAACCAAGTAAAACTGCAGTAACTGCACTCTGGCTTGTTAATCTGTGGGCTCTGTCACATTTATTGCACTCTCTGCCACAGAAAGACAGCCAACAAGACAGCTAAAGCAATTGGGGTATGTCAAATGTTAGCTAGCTTGAGAGACAGCAACAGCTAGCTTAAGCTAAAACTAAATGTACTTATTAATTTTTCTTCTTGCTGTTATCTGTAGTTGAAAAATGTCTATTTTGATGAACCATTATCTTGGTAATTCAGTTAGTCATTCCACGTAAGTAAATGAGGCAGTAGCTAACTCCAGCTAATGTAGCTAATGATGGAGAATAAAAACCTAACGTTAGCTAAACTCCTCCTAAAGCCAACTAGCTTATTAGCAGAGTAGCAGTAACCACCATTACTTTTGAATCTAACATTAGCAGATTACTTCACGAGATTTGATGTCATTAAACTTAGATACCTTGTAGTTACATATTTAAATGCATTGAATTGTAGATTCATTTATTATATTGATTTCAGGATACATATTAATAGTGGATGGACAGACACCTAGCAAAACAGAGATAGGCCACCATAAATAATCAAAATGAAGTTTATGTTCTTAAACAAATTAGTTAAAATGACAAGAAAGCTAAATAAACACATTTTGTTTGTAGATACTGCATTTTCCCATTCCCCTTTCCCCTGAAGATTATCAGTTTATTATCTTTTTTTAGGTATTATTTGGTTTTGGGTTAACATGTATGCATGGTTCTATATCTTTGTATTCACCTCTGCAACCTGTTAACCTCTACAGATGAGCTAGGTAGTGACATGCTAACAAAATGCCCTGTGAGCAGGTAATGAGGCATACTGAGCCACTACAAATGTCCGGGTATAGGATATTCTGTCAAACTGTCTCTGGACCGGCCCAGCAACACATCAGACACCTCATCACAAATAGAATTAGCTCCGTGGACAGAAGCAAAATGACTGGATGTTTGGCAGGAAGTGTAATGGCATTGGGGTGCTGGTGTTGTTTTCCTTGTAGGGGGGACCAAAGAGCAGGAGTGTGTATCAGTCCAGACACTTAGTGTGGTGCCAGTTATACTATTCAAGAATGCGTGGACAGGTAGTGAGGATGCCTCCTCTAAATCCGTAGTTTAGCTAGGTAGTTTTGAGGGTTGGTCTGAGATGTGAAGAGGAAAACTTGAGGTGAATGGTTTTTGGACAAGGAATGAGTGTGTTCAACATCAGAGAACGAGGAGGGTGTGTTTATATCTGTGTGGTTTTCTTGTCCAAGTGTGTGTTTGACTGCAAGTGTGTGACTGATGTTATATCAATCTGGGAATGACTGTGTGTGAGCTTCAGTGTCTCTGTGTATGCACTTGTATATGTGTGTCTGTCCCCAGCACCATCATTAGGTCGTAGGCAGTCCCAGCGTTGGGGGTGTAGCTTGGCTGCTCCTGCGGCCTCTCAGGCCAATTTAGGGGGAGAAAAGCACTTCGATCCTGGCCTGCAAGTCTGAGGGTCCCCAGCGGGAGGCAGCGCAGCCCTGCAATCTATATTGGATTTATTCCTTTCCCATCTACAGGCCCCACACACCCCACAGAGAGGAAGTCTCAACTGCACTCTCTGTGTCCCTAAGACAATATGTTATGGTACACACATGAGTACACATAATCGTGTAAACATGATTGCAGAGACACACTCAGAGGCACACACACCTAGTCTATCTTCAAGGCACACTCCCCCACAGCAAGGAAGTTATAGCAGCACACTTTCTGTCCCTGTAGGAGATGCACCGGGGTCAAGGTATACTGAGATTTGTGAGAGACACACATACAGACAACAGACAGTCAGAGAGAGTCATCCAAGCTACTGACACAGTGAGTTATTTGAAGCTGGCCATTGTTTCTCTCATGGTAAATATTGTTCAGATTTATAAAGGCCAGGGTGTAAAATGCATTTTTATCACATTAAAGCAAGAAAAAAAGAATTTACATAAAACTCAGACAAGGTCAGGGAGAAACGAGGTTCTTAATTTAGTCTAATCAACTGTCATTTGCATCGCGCCATTTGCGCAAGGTATTGCCACTAACTGAATAAATGGACTTCTTCAGACTCAAGGGGGGGCACTCCGGTTTTGATAAGCTGGCAACATAACTGATTTGCATATATTACTTTGATTATCTCATTACTAGGATGATTCTTGCGGAATTTTTGACACTCGCGCAATCGAATTAAAATTAAGGCACGCAATCAATAAAAGGGCAACGCGGCTGTGAAAACACACGGCACCCCAGGTTTGTATGGTCAACTAGCGATGATGATGACGGTTATGATGATGATGTAGCAGATGATGATGATGACCTCTTCAGCTCACGAGCTCCTGGACTCCATTGTAGGTTTACGAGAGTCTCGGGCTCTTGATTCCTGTGATCAAAGCAGTAATCAGTGGAGACAATAGGGGCCGTGAAATTGCCGCTCTCGTGTGGGTGACCTATCCACCTGCCATGAATCCAAGAGTGGCCCACAGGCGGCTCATGTTCCCGCAATCGATAATAGAGCTCACAGCTTTCCTCCGACTCAACCCATCTGTGGAATGATGAAATCAAGCGTAAAGACGCGCACGCCTAGGATAATTTTGCAATGCAGTAGCCACAATAACCTGGCACATTGTCGGGAACAGGTACAGGCCATCAATTCAGCTGAGCTCTAAGGTATGATCAGGTATCATCTGTCACCCAAACCTCCAAACCTGGTCTGATGAGGGATCTTAAATATCAAATGTATCTTTTGGTTTGATTTTATATGTGGCTTAAAAAACCTACACTTCTTTCAAATTGTGCAGGATTTTTTTTTTTGTTCTAATGGCAAAATCTGCAAAACTACATTATGACAAGTGGTTCATTTGTTGCCGCACACAATTTGTTTGAGGGAAGAAGCTTTGAAGACTCCTTCTCTCCTCTCCTAATAGACGCTCACTCGCCTGCACACTAACCGAGCAAAGGCACACGTCCACGTTTTAAATTCATGATGTAAATAATTATAGGCCTGGAAATTGATTTCCTTACGACCTTCTCCAGCAAACGAGGCATCCGACGCCCCCCCCCCAAAAAAAAGAAAGCTACTTCTGTTGAAGCATTAAGTCATTAATTATTTTCCTTACATAAGGACAAATTATCGAGTCAGTTGAACGAAATTAGAACCCTTTGTTTCTGATCAGACCGCATTACCGCTGGAAATTACGGATGATGGCTGCGTGCGCGCTCGCCTTTGTTGTTTCGATCATCGCCTGTCGCTCTGAACTCGCGCTAACAAAGTCATTAAATTGACTCCCTCTCGCTCTCATTATGCGGGCTGTTAATAATCTCTAATTAACTTTGCTTACGCGCGCCTTAAAAGCCCCCCACCCCTCTCAACACACTCTCTTTCCGTCTCTCTCCCTCCTTTCCGTCTTTTCCTGCTCGGCCTCTCAAGCAGAGCAAGTGTCCAATTATGTTAGAGCGCGAGGATGGATGGGAGGATGGAGGATGAGTTGTCGGCACCAAGGCCACGAGCCAGTTGGTGCAAGTTAGGGACCAGTATTTACACGTGTTGCATAGGGATACACTTGTGGGATAACAGAAAACTGATAGCAAAATAAGCCTATCCCGGATGTAGGATGCAGGTGGATGGGAGGTGGGGGTGGGGACCAAGGATCATGCATACAAATGTGTAAATATAAACGTGTCTTTACATTATAATAACTGGGTCTTACCTGTTAGAGCAGTTTGCTATTCCGTCCAGGAGATGGCGCCAGTTGAATGACCTGCAAGGCAAAGCACAATCTGCTGGTCATAAATGATGGACTTCATTAGTATCACCTCCATGGCCAACACTGGAGAAGACGAGACATGGGCTGAAAGGGAGCAGAGGCAGCCTGCAACACTTAGCAGAAAGATGTTAAAATGAATGTACTCATAGCATGCTTTTAATACACAGATCCTCCTTGTGACTTGAATATGTTTAAAATAAATGACACTAGAAAGGCCTGTGGACTTTCAGAGTCTAACACACAGTGGCACAGCAGCAGTAGGCTATCTGAGCTTTAAACGAACAGAAAGCATGCAACCTGGGTTTCCCCTTGGATATCATCAAGTTAGGATGTTATGCAAATACAGGGGAGGCGGTGGTGAGGTGGTGCTGAAACGGAAGGCGGCCTCTCTCCGCCATCTCTTCACCTGCACGTCAAATAGACGGAAAATTGAAAATGTGAAAATTGCGCTCTGACTATTCCATCCCCCTCTAATGTATGCGCGTAATTAGTGCATTTAAACAAAGCGCGGATGTCCTGCTGGCTGAAATGGCGGCTGACATCTCTTTTTCCACAGGGTTAATAACAGTGTACGGATAAATGAATCAAATTGTGGCCCCCAAATTACAGAGCGACTCTAAATACCCGTCTGTATTACGCACGTCTGTTTGTGACCGCGCAGGAAAAGGCATAACATTTTATATTGTTATTACACTCATTACATTGATTTGCGTGCAAATAAACAAGCTCGGAAGTTTGTGACACCACAAAAAGTTGCGGATGGATTAAATCTGACACCATCCGTGTAGTGACAGTGTGCATCTGCTTATAATACTATGTTACATGTTTTATTAATGCAGAAGAAAACAAAATGATATATTGACTTTGTCTGATAACATAACTTTCATTACAGAGGAAATGTGCTACATAAAAAGGCTAATAGAACAGCATGACTTTAAGTGCTATGTTTGCAGATATATTTCATATCATCTGTGTTGGTTACATTTTTGTGAGACTGTTAAGTAAAATAAAAAGTTGAAAAGTGAGATAGGTGGGTTTACCTCCTCTAAATCTACAAAGCAGCCTGCACCTTAACTAAACAGATCAATGGCGCTCTTATTCCAGTTTCAATCACAAAAAGGCCATAAAGCTATCGCTTAAAAACAGAAAAAAGAAGAAAAAAGAATAACTTGTGCAATTTTCTGGACATGTATTTTATTGTTATTTTTCGTTTGCTGCGATGCTCTAGCCCGGGCAGATACATAACGGAGGGGGAGAGAGAGAGAGAGAGAGAGAGAGAGAGAGAGAGAGAGAGAGAGAGAGTGTGTGTGTGTAAATTGCAGCTTGCTGAAGTTTTTGGATTGAATTCTGAAAATGATCCTTTTAACAGTGATGGGCTCTGAGGCGAGGATAAGGGTCATGCCATTCACAGCGGGTTAAATAGACTTTCATTTAAAATTACATTCTCGATCCATCTCTCCATCTCTGCCCCTCTCCACCGCGGAGTCCCTGCGTGCTATCCCGGCTCCCCATGCGGCGTCTCATCACCGTCGCGCCACCCTCACTTTTGAAGTCAATCCACAATTCCAGCAGAGAGCAGGCAATTGGAGGGAGAGGGAGAGAGAGAGAGAGCAAGAGATAGATAGACAGATATTAATGTAGGCCTAGATACTAATTCTATTAATGCTTCCCTTTCTCCTGTCTAAACACAATATTTTTAAAATGCTGCAACATAGTTTTAGGCAAATTTCTGATCCCAATGTTAAGATTTCTGTTTCTATGTGACTCAGTCTCTGACATGGCTTTCGCAGGTGCCGTCTGAGGTTGAACGCAAACTCCGCGCCAGATTTTTTTCCATCTTGGCACAAGGATTCAGGAGACAGTGTTTGTACGGCCTGAAAAAAAGGGAATGTAGTTTATCATGTAGCTAGCTATATGTAGTGATGGGGAGCATTAAGACTACCCATCACAAAAAAGGCCTATTCCGTGTTTAATTGCATTATTATATTGAATTTAATCATTTCGTTTATTATTATTATTATCTCGATTGTTACACATTTCTAATATTTTTTAAGTAATATAAATAACATAAAATAATAGTGTGCCCATATACTATATGGGCTATATGTTAGGTCCCTTAAGGGAGTGAATTGTGAAAAGGAGTTACTATTTTAACGCCCTCTGGCATAAATCAAGAATTGATAGCAGTATTAACAATTATTATTGTTAATATTGTACTGTATTAATGTAATAATAATGTCACGCTGTAATATACTGTTCTGTAAACCTACATATGTAGGCTACAGTACGACGAGGCTATAGGTGTACAGAATAGGCCTTTTTCAAAGCAGACAATCTGACCTGTCATAGCAGGAAAAGCACAAGTGTCCCTGTGAGCCATGACAGTGTGACAGTGAGCCACGTGCACACCAGGACCCTGAAACAGCTAAATGGAATTCAGCCATTTTTAATTTTATTATTTACACCTGTGCTTTTCCTACTGTGAAATATCAAAATGTCTTCCATGAAAAAAAAAGCCTGTTGTGATCTTGTGTCTTGACCAACAGTCATTGTGCTGATTATTGTGTTTGTACATTTTGGCTATATAGCCTATTGCACTTAATTAACGTTATCAAACACACATGTGCTTAGTTGCAGACGTCTGCCAAAAAAATCCTTGCATTATCAAATAATTTCATTGGAAAACAAATCAACTAATCAACATTTTTATACAAACCGGGGAAAAAAATGAAAATCAACCCGACAAGCAGGAAAAACTGATTTAACGTGATTTGTTTTTGCAACTTTATCTGCTGAGTTCGTTCCACGGAGGAAACACTACTCCATTTCCGGTTTTGTTGCCTTTCCCTCAAATTAACTATAATCGTAAAATATATAAAGCAGCTCCGCGCTATCTTTCTCCCCACATACACACACGAGCCAATCAGGCGTGCAGTAACAGCCTATACGTATGCTGAGCGAGCGCGCGGAGCGGAGAAGCGCCTGGCAGACCTGAGCGCAGCGCGAGGCAGTCAAACCGCTGTCTGTCATTAGCTGAGTGTGACAGAGGAGCGAGAGAGAGAGAGAGAGAGGGAGGAGGAGTAAACGGTCCCGGTTCAAACAGACACACCGGCCTGAGAGGAGAGAAGAAGAGAGCACCGGACCCCGCGAGAAAGAGAGAGAGAGAGAGAGAGAGAGGGGAGAGAGGGAGAGAGTGGGAGACGTTACTGACACTAGACGAGCCGAAGCGTCGACATGAGCGGTCAGTTTGAGGAAGATATCCACGACCGGGGCGAGAGGAAGAGCAGTAAATCCCCGACGCTGCTCTCCTCTTACTGCATAGACAGCATTCTGGGCCGCCGGAGTCCCTGTAAGGTCAGACTGATGGGGGCGCAAAGTTTGACGGGTCTGCCTAGCAGAGGGGAGCTGGACAAGACGGCTGACAGTAAGTTTTCTTTGAGCTGAAATTAAAGAGTCTACATCGGTAAATTTGGAGCATAGGGGATAAACGTGTGACAAATGAGCTAGTTTTATGCTCAAAATCTGTAGTTAATGCGCCAAGAAGAGTTGCTTTTCATGCAGCCAGCAGGTCATCGCGTTTTATCGTGAATAATGTCGTTGTTTTCATTATAGCTGGCTAGTAAATGTTTCCGAGACTGGAATTGTTTTCAGGCCTACAAAAAGCAGGCTATTTAACTTTGTTAAGCAGAAAATGTTTGCTTACCTTATGTTCGTCGTTATTTGTGACATTTTTGACACGCTTCCTTCTAAGGGCCAACGAAAGACCCCCTTTCTCTCAGCGCTGACATGCACCTGCCACCCAAGCTCCGCCGGCTGTGCGGACCCGCGGGAAAGTACCTCCACGAGCACGCAGAGACGCTGGACAGGGAGCGGCTCCTCCTGGAGCAAGCCAGCGACAGCCTCAAAATCAGCCAGGCGCCGCAGGTGAGCATCAGCCGCAGCAAGTCGTACCGGGAGAACGCGTCACTGAGCCGGGGAGAGGGCGACCAGAGCCCCGGGGAGGGCTCGGAGGACGGCAGCCTGGGACTGGTAGAGCTCGGCCCGTTGAAGTTCGAGGAGGACGCAGGGAAGGAGGAGAGCTGCGGGGACGCGACTGCTCTGTCCCCGAAGGACGAGGAGAGGGAGAGCTTGAACGCCGGGGATGGGGACGTGAGGGACGGGGAGGACAGCGTGTGTCTGTCGGCAGGCAGTGACTCGGAGGAAGGGATGCTGAAACGGAAGCAGAGAAGATACAGGACTACCTTCACCAGTTACCAGCTGGAGGAGCTGGAGAGGGCTTTCCAGAAGACACACTACCCCGACGTCTTCACCAGGTAGAAAAAATTAAAATAGGCTACTTTAAAAAAAAAAAAATTAAGACTGGAAAATTCCGCTCTAAAATTTTGTCTTCCCTAAAATTATTATCATTATGATTATGATTATTATTATACCAATTCTGCATGGGCCTTTACAAATTTAAAACGACAAAATCTAGGCCTAAGAATCTTAATTTACATAGACATATAAAACGTCTATAATTACACTAGTCTACAATAATTGTGTCTTATAATAATAATTATTATGACTATTATTATTACAGATGAATAGGTTTCAAATAAAATCCAAGAAACACATAGCACAAAACATGCAACGTGTTCTAATATTGAATAATGCCATGGGTGAACGTGATAATTAATTGCATTTATTTCTAAATAAACACTTCCCGACCCCAGAACATTTTTCTGAAACAGTCCCAGTAATTCCACACGCGTTTAACTGGACACTGTGCGGATCACACCTCATAAAATGCCCCAATACCAAACCCGTGCCTTGCATAAGTGAACACAATAGGCCTGTGAGTGCTAACAATGGGGACGGTTTGTTACATGTACCCGCTCCTGTTGATGACAGCGGTGTTATTCTCAGGAGGAATAATTAACCGCTGCAGCTCAGGTTACCTGCTGGACATGATACTGAAAAGCCTACAGTGTCCAAAAGACCCATCAAGGCCTAACCTCAAGGGCAGTACACACACAAACACGCATGAACTACGAGCTTTATATGAATTTTCTGAGGCTTTTATGCTGGTAGAAATGTTTCAGAAAAATACATTATTAGGATTTTTATGTAGTAGGGCCCCCCAAAATGAATACAATTTCATTCAAATATTTTCTGCTCAATTATTTTGATAATTGATGCATCCGCATTTTATGCTTGAAAATAGAAGCTTTTCTGACACAAGAACCCACATTTTCGATTTTTTTTCACCATTTGGATTATTCATATTTTTCAATCGATTTACATTAAGGCCACTTGTAGGTCTAATTTACGCTGCAAGCCCATCTTGCAGCTGAAAGGAGCGTCAATTGCTTTGTGGCAGGCTAGTTTAGATGTCATTATTTCAACCATTATGTTGTTACAGTGACAGGCCTGTGCTAAGGGAAATCTAACAATCACTAGGCCTATTTCTACCCATCCGTGACAGGGAAAATAGAATATGGCTATGGCGTCTTTCTGCAGCCCATGCCAGGGAGGAGAGAGAAAAAATCAAGCCTATTTTCGTCATCTATTGTTGACAGTGAACAACAGGAGGGGACAAAACAGCAATTCTACGTTTCTTCCAAACGGTAGCCCCCGTAACCTTGAATCTTTTCTTTCTGTCTCTCTGCCTTTTCTCCCTTCCGCTTTCTTCTCTTTTTAAATATTCTTTTCAGAGAAGAGCTCGCAATGCGTCTGGATCTCACCGAGGCCCGTGTTCAAGTAAGTGGGTCTCTGTGTATCTTTATCTGAAAAGAGAAGCCTGTTTTGCTGTAAATCAAATAGGGGGAAAGCAGCACCCTGTAATGTTTTATGTCCTCTATAAAATGTCCCTGGTGCGCAGTGCTGGATAATAACCGGTGAAATGCGTCACTGATTGAGGATCAGCGATTATGGGCCAATTTGAGGCCATAATTTATTACAGTAAAAGTGTGTTAAATGGCCCCAGTCGCTGAGCGGGGAAGGTCTTTCCTGTTATTGAATGTTATTACACGCGAACGAGGGACGTTTTAGTGGCAATTAAGCCGACGCTGGCGATTCATAAAAAGCTCACTTAGTGCAGGAGCAAACACTGTCTATATTCCTGGGTTGAGATGGTGTTTGAATTCCCATCAGAGGGGACAGAGAGGGGGCGAGGCCGGGATGTGTGTGAGAGTAAAAAGATGTGAGAATAAGAGAGGGGAGGGAGGGATGGGAGGGGGAGAAAGAGGGAGGGATAATGCTATTTGATGTCCCATTATGTGATTGCAATAGACCTGCATTGATCCGATGCTTTGCACTTGGGAGCGAATGAGAGACCATTAAAGGTGTTTGCCTGCCCCCCCATCGCACTCTCTCCATCCCTCCCTCTCTCTTCTTCGCCTTGCATGCAAGCTTGCATGTCGAAAGCCCGGGCTCATAACCAGAGAGACAGTTCAAACACGGTGGAAGCTCTGGGAGGTTATGGCCGACGGTAAAACAACAGATGTCTCTTTAGGGGCCGTAGGTGAACAAATCACTTAACGGGCGCCATCAGGAGGTGATAAAAACTCATAAATTCCCGAGGGGCTGTGTAATGCTAAACAGCCCTCTGGGAATAATGTGTGTGTGTGTGTGTGTGTGTGTGTGTGTGTGTGTGTGTGTGTGTGTGTGCCTGTCGCTCAAGCTCGCTCGTTCAATCACTTTCCTCATGTTGACATTTTGCTCATTGTGGGAGCCCCGTGCTTCTGCAGTGCAAACTGGGCAACAGTGGATGCGTGGGAAAGTTAAATACTCTCTTGGATGGAAGTCACTTGTTCTACATCCCTTAAGAATTTAATTTAAAGCGTATTAATTGTTATTGGAGCCAGTTCAGCGGTAATTTTCTGGATCTTTTGTTAACACCGCTCTTAATTATCTCTCCCCACCCTGAAGCCTCGTCTACAGGGACGGGGGGTTTAATTAGACAAAAAGTAGATTTAAGGGACCGTGAGCGGCAGGGTTTACCTTGCATGTAATTACCGTTGACTTTCCGCCTATTGGCCATGCTGAACTAGACAACTATTAGACTACACTGACACAACATTCAATAGAGGCTATGTTAATTACAATGAAACATTGCAGTGATGTAAGCAGGACTGGGAGTTATAGTTTTAATTATTGACAGCATGACAGAGCATGTGTGACTTATCTCCAACTGAGCATCCCCTCCTCTTGTCCTTTAGAGAGGAGAAAAGGCCTCTTTATGCAGCAAAAATGGCCTATTTATATATTGATTCAGCTGTTCTATTCTATTTTTAAACAACATGCAGCCTCTTCTGCATCTATCTTCCTAGAACCAAGATTTATCCGATGATGCCTGTGTCATCTTCCTTCTAACTTAAGGAAAATGAAATAATAGCCATATGTGCTCATATTAATCTCTCTGTGATCACTTCTGTCTGCCCTCAGGTGTGGTTTCAGAACCGCAGGGCCAAGTGGAGGAAGCGCGAGAAGGCCGGGGTGCAGGCCCACCCGTCAGGCCTGCCGTTCCCAGGCCCCCTGGCAGCGGGACACCCTCTCAGCCACTACCTGGAGGGAGGGCCTTTCCCTCACCACCCCCACCCTGCCCTTGAGTCCGCCTGGACAGCTGCTGCAGCTGCAGCCGCTGCCTTCCCCGGCCTGGCCCCACCACCACACAACGGCTCAGCTCCACCCCTGGCCACCCCACTCGGCCTGGGCACTTTCCTGGGCACGGCTGCCATGTTTCGCCACCCTGCCTTCATTGGACCCACTTTTGGCAGGTAAGTTGCACCCACGCACAGATCTCCTTTGGACCTGATAGTTGTTCTTTACACTTATTTACAGCATGACTCACAAATCTCTGTACCTGTAGGACTCCACACTCATCCCTGTATTTTACAGTAAATTGCTGCAATTTTGCAGTCAAGCAGATGTAATGAAAAATGCATAGCAGCAACTAAGGTTATAATAAACTCCCAACCCATGCAACTCTAATGACTGATACAGTCATCCTCAGTCACACTGCATTACTGTTTAACTGAGTGTCTGATTACAAATATGCTATACTGTTAACCATTCACAGTGATGTGTAATCACTCTGTCAAATGCCTTAATAAATTATCCAAACGTGTGATCCTGCAAGACAAGCTGTGAGGGTGGGTGACACTACACACTCCATATGCCACAATTAGCTTCTCATTTGCTTTCGTCCTCTCTATTATGCAGCATTGTTATTAACCTTGTAGTCTCTGTGTTATCTTTTATATTAGAGAAGTCATCATGCAAAAGATCATAGATCTATTTAGGAGGTTTAAGACAACTGCAGTCAAACTGAAGAAACTAAGAGGAAATAAAGTACATCTGAGGGACAGTGAAAATCTTAATTAACAGGCAGTGGTTTTCTTCTTCTACTGCTATTATACAGACAGCTTTTTGACACTGCTCTCTAATGTAAGAAGCAAAGAGCCAGTTTTAAACTTGAATATTGGCAAATTTGTAGCATCCATGAATTGTTACATTTCTGTCTTCTTTCAGGCTCTTCTCCAGTATGAGTCCCCTGACCAGTGCTTCCACCGCTGCAGCTCTCCTCCGTCAGCCCGCCCCTCCCGTAGAGAACCCCTCCCACGCGGGCCCAGTCCTCCCTGACCCTTCCTCTTCTTCCTCCGCCTCTTCTTCCTCGGCAGACCGCAGGGCCTCCAGTATCGCTGCACTGCGCCTCAAGGCCAAGGAACACTCGGCTCAGCTCACCCAGCTCAACATCCTGCCCAACGGAGCCACAGGGAAGGAGGTGTGCTGAACACTCAACACCAACTCTAGGCCTCCCTGTCCCGGGCTTACGTCCCATTCCATGACACCCCGTCCCCCCTCCAAAAACCCATTTATACCTCTGGAGGCTGATGTCCTGATGTCCCTTTGTTCAACCATCCCTGTTACCTCATGTTTCCCCAACAAAATAGCACGACCAAATTCAAAAGAGCACTGGCTAAAAAAAAGCGTGTTTGTGTGTGTGTGTGTGTCTGGTAATTATAGCTATTGTAACATTGTTTTACATACACACACACCTTTCTGAATGACAATAACTTTAATATTTTCCCCTAAGTTTTTCACTAACATAAGTACACAGTGCCAGTGGAGGAATGCTAATTAAAGCTTAGAAAATATTAAGCATTGTTACAGATTGAACTACCCACCAGTTTGTAAAAGTTTAAAATTAGATTCACCATAACTACAACAGTAACATGCTACTTACACATGAATTCATTAGTTATAATAATTCAGTAATGTAATAATAAATATATAATGATAATAATATTTATAATAATAATGATTGTATGCATTGAGCAGGCCCTACTTTTACTTCTGATACTTTAAGTACATTTTGCTCATAATTTGTCTGCTTTTACTTAATATTTTCAAAACATTACTTTTACTTGTAACAGAGATTTTTGGCTACTTTTACTTAATCTGCCGCGCACGCACACACACACAAAGCTGAAGAACCGCAGGGGAACCCAGACTTTTACAAAGGATTCTTGTGCTACTTCAAATGTGGACAACTGGAGTGCTCGACATTAACACTGCTTAATCTGTATGCATTGATGTGGGCTGAGCCAGTCTGCGTCTATAATAAAGGCAAGTTGGAGGAGGTCCCCCCTCAGAACCAAAGGAAAACTGTCCATAGACCTTCCATAGCCTTCTCTACAAGCCTGACTCCTCTACACTGCTCGTCTATCCACCAGTCACACTCAGCAAAGCCACTGTATATATATTTTTTTAAATCTCCGAATCAAACCGGAGTTATTGGAGGTCGTTTCCATCCGTGTCAGCGCCAGATTTCTGTAAATTTTGCTGCAATTTGAGATTTTCTCACTCCTCTGTGGTATTCCGCTGAGTCTGACTCCAGGAGATGCGAGCAAAGCTGAGATCTGAGATGTCTCTCTAATGACGTGACTGTGTGAAAGAAAACTGTACATATTGTGTAAAAAGGAAAAAAAAAGTACCACAAAAAGGATGACTTTCAAAACAAGGTCGTGTATATTTCAGGAGACCGTGTTTTGATAATTTGCACTCGGTGTAGTGTTTAATGAATGTCGCCCTGTGTAGAATTTCACCTGTGTTTATTAGGTTTTTAGATAATTATTTATGTTAAAAATCTTTTCCCCGAGGAACTGAGTGAAGGAACGTTTTTTGTCTTATTAAGTGATTGTAAGTTTCCTGGTTTAATAATGCTAATTTGAATAAATTACATTGGTAAAATTAGTTATCTTTTATTATTTCAAATTCCTTTAGGACTGACATAGGCCTAAACCAGGAAAAATAAACAATGTGAAATAGAATATTATAGAACTATTAATAAAAGGTGTTATGAAGAAAATGTGTTTTCTGTCTTACATTGAAGAATAATTCTGCAAGATACAAATTCTTAACCAAAACTAAATGTATATGACTGTCTTTTTAATTCATTTAATATTATTGACTAATTAGTCTCCTGGAATGTAAAATAAATACAAACCAACTTCAGTAACAGATTGTCTGATGTTCAAATTGCCCGCTGAGGAGGATAAAACATTTTTCAAAGAGGAATTCACCGCTGCAGAGAACAGAGATGGAGGCGCACTGCTCCACCTGAATGAGAGAAAATGTATTAGGTGTGTAATCCAGTGCGCTGCGTGCGTCTATCCTCTTCAGCGGAGTTGACAAAATACTGACCATATATTCATGAGCCTAATCCCCAACATGTGAAACGCGCGACAAAGGCGAGGGGTTTTCAATTAGATCGCCCACATTATGGGGAGGGGGCTCACAAAACTTCCTTTAAAACCCTTTAAAGGCGCTAAATTGGTCTTAACATCTGTAATGCCGTGTCGATGGAAGCGAGTCCCCTTTGTCATTAATGAAGTAACAAACCACTTCATCAAACGGCTTTCACACACACCTCGTAGAGTTAATTCCCCCAAATCCCCCTCCCCATTGGATGTCACTACTAATGCAGGACTATTACAGCAATCAATGGTTATTCTCCTCCGTTTGACCCATCCATGGTACCCGACCAAATCGCGTGAAATTAGCCCGCGGATTAATGTAGTCCCTCTTTTTATTGTCTGCATCTGTGAAACCCCTCTTCTTATCCCTTCTTGTTTTACAGGTCTGCAGGTCCTACACCTGTTAATCACTCAATTTAGTCCAAACAAGCAGGAATTAGACCCGATAAGGGACTGATTGAGAGATAATTTTGTACTTTCATTTATCCTAGCACACATGCTCACAGCCTCACACAAATTCACCCAGCTGCTCATTGGAGCATAATGCAAAAAAGCAGAGGGGAAAAAAGAAAAGATAAAAACCAATTTTCTCCAATCCACCATCCACGATGTGTGAGCTCTATGTTTTTTAAATTCCTATTCTTTTGCTCAAGCCCAGTGGAGCGTGTGTGTTTTTTTTTCCTGTATGGCCCTGTAGGGTTTTGATGAGATTGTCCGTGGAGTTTTAATCTTATTGTGAATATAACTAATGAATGGCAAACCAATTTGTCCCTAATATCTGGGGAATGCCGGGAGGCGGATGACCTGCTGGGAGCGAGGCTTAAACTTTCTTTGCAGCGCAAAAAGGCGAGAAAATTCAAATGCTGTCGCAGGGCAGCTCTGGATTTATAAAGTCACACTTGTTAGATGTGTGTTCTTTCATTCAAGACAGACCTGCACTTGGGATTAGGCCACGAGGCTTCTTGTTGCATGAATGATCATGATAATGAATGTTGATATAAAAAAGGTGAATACAGTCCAACCATGCGCCGTTTTCTTTCAAATTGACTGCAAAAGAAGAAGAAAAATCTACATGATTTGGTGGTTTGTGTCAATGCATTGGGCCTTAATGCTCCCGCCCGCCTCTCACAGGTTGAATTCAGGAGTCTAGAAAATGTCCTCCCACTGACTTGTCGTGCCCATTTTCATCACCGCCATTCCCCCGTTTCCTTCCCCCAGCTGTTGGACTTGATTTGGCCCATGATTTGGATTCTCCCGGGCCTCGTTTCTCCCACCACGTCCCTGCCTGAGAGAATAGGCCCAATCACTCCACAGCCTCAGCCGGATCAGTCCCCGGGACAGGAGCTCTAAAAGGCGCTTTGATGAACAAGCCCCCCCCACCCCAGGCGGAGAACCGGCCCCGATGAAAGACCTGAATAGCAGGGCCATGGCACTCCGCTCCCCTCTCGGATCGCCCCTTAATTCCCCGTCTCTCTTGCTCTCATCCAATTAGCTCAGTGTATTAAGCGGTTTATCGTCTCATAACCGCCCTTTCAGCTCCAACAAGGGAGACACTTTGCAATAGGACCAGCTCTCCTTTTGACACCCTCTCTGGTGCTTGTATGTTCCACCGCGCTATGAATAACAGGGACAGAATAGGGGACTAATTCCCTCATCAAAGCCTACCTTGTCCATCGCTGGTCAAAACGACAAGCAATAAAGCTTAACACGACAATACAAAGAGACTTGTTCGACCTTATTAGCTTAGCAGGGTCGAATTAATGCAGGGGACTCAATTTGACTGGGTTTACTCCAAACTGGGAGGACAAAACGGGGCCCTCACTTAAAAACCTGCAGCCTGGTAGTGGGAATAGCAGGCCTGTGCACATCTACTGTGAGCTGTAGTTGATTAAATCCAAGAGAAAACAGAGCAAAAGCAGGCTAAGCAACTATGGGAGAAGAAGTAGTGGAGCTGATATGATTTAATAAATATGTTAAGTTATGAGCAATAGGCTGCAAATGCACCAAGACACACCTCTCTCTCTCTCTCTCTCTCTCACACACACGCATGTTCTATCCATAGTGAATCATGGTTTAAATGTTCAGCCCACTTAAGGTTGCCTTCACAAGTCACTGTGGTTTGAAGTGATTTGTGAGGCGTGCAGTGTTTATGGAAATGCACGAGCAGGATGGAGTAAAAAAATAAAATTAAATAAAATAAAAAAAAAAACATACTGTATTAACACAAAGAAGATTTCTTGGATGAAAACAGTGAAACACTTCATGTAGCGAGTTACAGACTGAACTTTAACTACAGCAGAGGAAATACATACAGTATTTAGAAAGTGTAATATGTCAATATATACCATGAGACAATATATATATGTATCAACAATAGTACATTTTGCCATTCAGATATGGTACAGAATAACATACTGTATCAAGTGTTTGCTACACTGGCACCACTTGTTAGTAGGATCGAGTCATTGTTGGTTTTGAACTTTTCATTTGAGATTAAGGAAAATATAGATCACCAGACTTGTCCTTAAAATATGGTGTCAAATAAAGTGAAGGGATGCTTGATTTACCTAAACAGATGCCCCAACACTATGAAATGGGGAGATTTTGTCAATTTTTTTCATTTTGTTTTTTAATAAACTTCCCTTTCATGGCATGTTTGTGTGCTACAGAGTGCAGTGGTAACAGGAAACATGAAGATGCTACATGATATCCATCCACCCATTTCTGTCACCCCCCATGTTGCAAATACCACAAGATTAACATCTTCCATTTAGCTTTTTATTGAGGTTTCAGTATCAAAAAAGTTCTCATCAATATCAAAATACCCAATACGAAATATTCTGGTTATTACAAAAAAATAAAATAAAAATCATTACATAAACCCACCTGAGCAATACAAGTCGGATACATAGAAAATTACAGGTATTAAAACACAATCTGCACAGAGGAGGGAGGGTAGAAGAAACAGAGTGAAAGGGATGAAATGACATCAGTTAAACAGAGGCAGTGGAGGAGATCAGCTGTTCGATACGGAGACAAAAGAGCGAGGGAGCAGAACGTGTGGCCTCCCTCGCCCCATCACTCCCTGCGTCCTCCTTACTCCTTTCTTTCATCCTCTGATCTGATCTGACACACACACACACACACACACACACACACACACACACACACTCTCTCGGGATGAATGGTGGTAATCAGAACAAGTGTCCGATCGCTGCAGGCATCCAGTGGTCTTAGTGGCCGGGGTCACTATCATTGGCTAATTAGCCGCTTTTGGAGTATACTGGCTGCTCTGAGGATAAGTCATTTTTACACACACACACACACACACACACACACACACACACACACACACACACACACACACACACACACACACACACACACAATAGACTGTCATTTAGGTATGATTGCTACTCCCCTTTTCCATACAGAGTAAGGGTGATGGGGTCAAGTCATGTGTGTGAGTGTGTGTGAGTGTGTGTGAGTGTGTGTGTGTGTGTGCGTGTGTGCGTGCGTGTCTATGTGAAGAAACTGGAGAAGGGAAATGGTGTGATTGGGTTTTAAGTGATGTTACAAGCCCATTAGGTTCAGGGAAGATGATATGAGGGTTAGGAGGTAAAAGCCTAACATCATCAATCCTGCTGTATTCGGAAACCAATAACAGAGAAAACAGATGTAGTTGAATGTGCAAATCTCCGGCTTTGAATCAGATGTCGGAGCCTCTTGGTGGTGTCGTCTTTACAGATGTGTGTGTTTTACTTGAGGGAGGAGAAGGCCTGGAAGAGTTTGGCCAGGTTAATCTCCGAGTAACCACTGGTGGCCAAGGCTTTGTCTGGGACTTCCTTCAGCCTCCGATACACATCTTTTTCTCTGACCCATGACTTTGCACGACCTGGAGGCGAAGGAGGGAAAGAAAAGAAGAGTTTTCATTGCCAGAGCTAAATGGAATATCATTCAGTTCCTCAACTGCACTGGCTACTGCAAGGTGTGCATTTCAAACTAGCGAATGATTCACCAATGATGACTCTCACACCCCCAACGTATGATGAGGTTTAGCTGAGTCCCACTGGAAGAGGAGCAGAGCGCACGCCGGCTTTGTCTCGTCACTAATAAACACTGAGGAGCATTTCACCCTTAACTGGAGAGCTAACAGATCCAATGCTATCTGCCCGTAATGCTATCACTTTGAGGGCCAGGAGGGGCATCATAGAATTGGACTGAGGGGTCGATGGCAGCGTGTGCACACACACAGGATCATAAGATCGATAGAAAAGCCCAATGAGAGCATAAAGTCAATATCTTGTCCCTTTTATCCCTTCAGGTGGGCCATAATAAGGCCAGAGAGAAGACAGAGCTGCTATCCTGGGAAAGGTGGCCACCAAAACCAAATCTTTACAACATTATACCGAGCATCAAGTGTAGATGAAGTATCATGAAACCAAGTAATAACACACCTGCATGGAGAATTATAGTACGGTCACTAGTGAAGAAGCAGGAAAATGGAAATGGGATTAAGTTTTGTTTTGTCTGTGGCTGATCTGATTTTACAGCATTAATCGAGTTTCATTCATACTGAACATAAATGAGGTTTTTCTACCTGTTCATTTTATATTAAAAAATTTGGCCCTCACATCTTCATCAAGTCTAAATCATAAAAGACAAACAGCACCGGCACCATATGTATGTAAACAAAGCAAACAAATACAATGTCAAAGGATGGATCAAGTGTATAACTATTTTCCCCCTGGCTATGTTTACATATATGGGTACAGTGCTGTTTGCTGATATGAATGTCACCTGATGCAAGACTGAGGAACCAATATTGTAACTAAAGTGAGTAAATGTGTGACAGTGTGAAGAATTTTTTGGTCTGTAAGAATGCAAAAGAATACATTTCAAATATTTAAAAAAATATGATTCCAAGATTTTATTTAAAATAACAAATGCATGAAATTACTAGTTACCACAAAAAAATGAGCAATGAGTACTATAGTACACCCAATTAGGGCTACAACTAGAACTGAAACAATTAATCTATCAACAGAACACTATTGGCAACTATTTAGATAATCGATTAATCATTGGGGTCATTTTTTCACGCGAAAATGACCAGAAATTCACTGGTTGTTACTTCTCAAATGTGAATATTTGCTGGGTTTTTTGGTGTTCAATGAGAGTGAAGATTTTTGGCTTTTGGACTGTCGGTCACACAAAACAAGCAATTTGAAGACATCATCTTGGGCTTTGAGAAATTGCGAGGGGCATATCTTACTGACATTTTATAGAACAAACGATTAACAAAGAAAATAATCGGCAGATTAATTAATAATGAAAAAACCCGTTAGCTGCAGCTACATCACAACTTCCAAGGTGACGTCAAATTGTTTGCTTTGTCCGACACGCTGCACAAAAGCCAAATATATTCAATTTACAATGATACAAAAGGAAAAAGCAAATCCCCACATTTGAGAGGCTGGAACTTGTGAACGTTTAGTATTTTTGCTTGATTGTTGATTAATTTTTGTCCATCAACTAATCGATTAATTAACTACTATTACTAATTACTACTATTAAATCCTGAAAATCAATAATACGAGTAATACATAGTAAACAGTCATAGCCCTTGAAAGTGTTTTACTACAGCAAACAAATTAAAAACATGTTTGAAATAGTGACTTGTTATTTATCTAGATCACATACTAATTATATATATATATATATATAAAAAACATAAACACACACAGTCCATATGGCCGGTTGTCATGTCCTTGCCATCTCCACATCCCTATCTCCTGTCTTGTCCTTCCTGCCCGCTGCATTAGTGGCTGCTGGATAAATACCAGCCCACTGACTGCCCAAGGGAACAAAGGTTAGTTACACACAGATCAACAGTGAGGCGCACATACACACACACACTAAAAGCACATACACGCAGACGATTGATGGTAGTTAAACACTTAAAAAGCACACTAACTCACAGTCATGGCGACTGAAAAACATCCATGTGACAAACAGTAATCACACATGCACGCGTGCACATATACACGCACACGAAGATGGTGTGGTTGACTTAAACGCCAGCAGCAACTATTACCAGATAATCCTCATGTTAGCAAGGACAGGGATGGAGGGAGAAAAGGGGAGAGGAGAGGCAGGGAGAGACAAACTAGTCTATTTATCTGGGGAATAGAAAGAGGGTGATGATGCATGATCAAGCGAAAGCAATCATGTCATCATTTCTGAAAGGTAGGAGAAAATAATTCTCCCCCCTCATCTCCTCTTTTCCCTTCCTCACTCCTTTCCCTTTTCCACCTCAATCACTGTGTGGCGAACAGATAAAAGAATGATTTAAGAGTCACAGAGAGGAAAAGAAAGAAGGAGAGACCTTGCTGCAAGTCGGAGCACAGTGGGGAGTGTAGTTCAAATAAATAGCCTCCCTGAAAGAGCGAGTCTGAGGGGGAAGGAGAGAAGAGAGGGGAGACAGCGTTGCTGGGAAGGCCGAGACGTGAAAGAAAAAGGAGCGAGGAGGGGAAATAACAAGAAAGAAAGAAAGAGATGACGACTGGAATGAAAGATGGAAAATGACCTATGGACAGAAATCATACTGTAAACTCAAATGTAGCTATAGAACCCAAACACTTTGCCTAACTGATTGCATTAGACGACATTTCTCTTCCTCACACACACACATGCGCACAGTGAGTGTATCAGGGGTTATCCTTGCTCTAACTAGGTGTTGTCACACACTCACGCATACTCTGGCGGAGCTGGGCACGAGTAGATCGGGGCTCTGCACGCTCTAACTAGGTGTAAATACAATAACAAGCCTGTAATTAAGTGAGCATGATGAAGTTAATGGAGATCGGCCATTCCGTCGGCCGCCTCCATGAATATTCTATTAGGCTGGTGGCGACGGGCAGCTGGAATAGCAGTTAATTTAATCACCACTCGGAGCACAGGGAAACTTCTTTGTGTGAGTGTAATTGCACAGAATGAATAATTGATTTGACAATCGCACCCGCGGATTTTGCCACCCCGCTTTGTATCGCCGGAGAAATGGAGGGGAGCGTGGAAGATGAAGATGGAGAGAAGGGGTGGGGGGGGGGGGGGTATAGAGAGGAGAGTAGGAAAAGAGGAGGAGAGAAAGTAGATAGAGCGAGAGGAAGAGGAGTGGGAGGGTAGAAGAGGACCAAATGCAGAGTGCTGAGAGGTGGCAGGGAAGCTGTCGGTAAATGGATCATTAGAAAAGCGCAGCTCAAGGACAATTTTTATTTTATCAATGCGGCAAAATTACATTATTGCTCACACACGCAATCATACTGCCCACACTCAAGATTGAGACCTGGAGGGGAGGGGTGAGGGAGGAAAGAGAAAGGCAACAGATAGACAGAGGGAGGGGAGGGGGGGTAAAAAGTGAGAGCAGGGGAGATGGAGAGAAGAAAAGTGACATGAAATGATTTGAAAGTCATTGATACGGGATGTTCCCAGCTAAGGAACGGACAGCATGTTTTTTCTTTCTTTCATAGTGTGTGTGTGCGCCTCTGTGTGTGTGTGTGTGTGTATAATGTATTAGAGATCTCCTGCAGCGGATGAAATTACCTCCATGTTTTACTCAGTCGCAGCAATCAGGCACAAAAATGCAATGTACATGTAGATAAGACAGGCGCTGGCTTGCAAATGTGCACACGCACAAACGCGCTGTAGTACTGCAGTGTACACACACACACAAGCTGATCAAATTACATTCTGGACTCAACTATTTTATGTACAGCTATTTCACTTTAATGTGCTTCATTTCGTATGTTCAGTATACATGTAAACGTACAGATTCAGACTTTTCTGATTGACTGAAAAAACCATGAACACCCAGATATCATCTGAACAATATGGCTGTACAGGTACTGGAGTATATTATGACATTTTTATCTTAAAGCTCATATTTCTCTGAGTTTAGTAAACAATGGCAATGCAAACATTAAGGGATGAGGCTGGTGGTATTCTTTGTTATTCTCAATAAATTCCATAAAAAAGACCAAAACCAGCAACGTGTTAGTCGTCTCTCAGTATTTCCTCAGCCTGTCTGTTGCTCTCAGGCATTTTCAAACCTGTGTAGTCCGGTTGAATCTGGTTCGTTTCCCCCCCCTTACCAATCCCTGGTATGATTTTCCTCCTACCAATCCTTGGTATGATTCGTTTGGGCAGATCTGAACAAAGCAATCGCCCTCGGATGCAGACCAAAAGAACCGCACCGACCTTTAAAAGGAAGTGGTCTCGGTCCAGGTCAGAAACAAATTCTGGAGGGGTCCATTTGTGGTGGAAACGTGAGCTGACCTCGATCTGACCCAACTATAAAGACGTATGCTGCAGGTCTGAGCTAAACAGCTCCCATAACCACGTGCACTTTGAACAGAGCTCATTGGTTAAATGTGCCTGGGGCAGGAACGTCAATAAATGCATCACTAAAAGCTCGCGTAGATTTTAGTGATGCATATTGGTTTACTTTAATGTAACAAGTTTACCAACTCATACACTTCATACCAGAACAAACAAACTCTACCTTTGATAACATTTTCAAGCCCAAGGCCATTCATTCCTGCTGAAGACATGAATCTTCAAAGATAGGACAAAATTCTTTCTTCTTAAAAACAGGCTAAATAATTCAGCTGGGCACTGCAGATGTTATTTATCTTCATTGTGATGAAGGAATGTGTCATCCAGTGCAACAGTGTGGCTCATTTGTGCGTTTTTAAGGCTACAATTGAGGTCACAGAGGAATAAGATGTATCAGGCTTTGGCTATATAGACAGTATTTAATATGAGTTTAATAATACATATAGAAATATAGTTTAGTTTAGACAATGGTATTGTCAGCATAATGTCTAACCAGCTCTTCTAGTAGCAGATGAAGCTGTTTACATTCACTAGATAGCACTATCATTACCAGAAAGACAATACAAAAATATTAAGGCGAGATGGTGTACATACACAAACAGTGCTAATAAATCTCTATAGGTATACATGCGTACACTCCCATAGGGACATCACTCAAGGAACAGACACACAACAGAGTAGAGTAGGGTGTATAGGATTGTAAGTCTCCTCCCTGTAATCTGAGCAGTGTGGTCCCTGGGTGTCTAATGCCGTAATATGGGATATTATGGCCCCAGGACAGAAGGATAACACCGTAAACCTATATTTTATAGCAGCATGAGTGTGTGTATACATGCATCCTCCTCTATTTGAGGAAAGCAGTGGTATGAGTGTGTTGGATATGAATCATTTGGTGGAGACACTGGTTTGTCAGTGTTGCCAGACAAGATTAACCGATATAGTCACATATTGTAAACCTTTATCGACAACACAGTGAGCCAGATCTGCCATAAATACGACCTCCAGGCCGGATAAAAGACATCCATGCCATCTTCTGGGTTGTAGAACCCCGAAGATGAGACATTATTTGTGGGCTCAAATATCTCCCTCTTGGTATTACAAATTGTCAAATCATATCAGACAGTATCGGTATCCTTTAATTTGTACAAATAGTCATCTGTACTGTAATGTGAGTTATGCCTGTTTTAGTTCAGTTATGATTGGTTTTGCGTGCTATCATGAGTTACACTTCAATCTGCAGCAATGTTACCTCATCCTGATGTTAGTTTTCTCCATTACGGCATAGTACTGTAATGTTTAACTGTATGTGTGCTGCATCATGTACACCACTTAGCAATCACTTCAAGCGACCACCAACATAATTAATTTAGTCTGTTATTAAAGAATGATTTACTTGATGTTACTGAAAACATATTTAAATGCAACTTACATCAGTCTGATATTGCTACACATTTTTGTGGCCATCACTGTGACACCAACTCAGCGGAAACTTGTTGTGAATGTTAACTCTGTAGAGTGCTGGGCGGTGCTGAACACTGGTTGCAGAACAGTACTGGGTGTTTCAGCCATGATGTAGTCACATATTCTGTCTTTCAAACACATTTTGGGGACGATGAAGGTAAAGTGGAGGTCCTGTGTTTAGGAAACCAAACCATCAAACTGAAAGGGTGATGATTTGATGGACTGGCAGCTCAGAGAACAGAGGAAAGTAGCTGCTTCTCGACTGACAGAGCCAGCAACAAGTAAACGTGTCTGAACATGGTGTGGTGGTTAAAACCCACAGCTGGTGGGTGATCCAGTCCCTCCAGATCCTTCTGTCCTGTGTGTCCCCTAATCCGAGACACTTCTCTTGCCATCTCAAGAGGAAATTCACACCGAACCACCAGATGACACTTAGTACACTTCCCTCTACAGCTACATTGTTTGCTTTCTACTGTAGCTTAAACATTCAGATGTTAACCGAAAGAGATATACACTGATAATAAATCTGATTTAAAATGAGCTCTGCTGCTGGGTGTGTGAAAGAAATCTAAAAAGGTTTCACTAAGTGTCAGTGGGTGTAGATACTAACCTGAGGGTCGGGAATTCCCAACAATGTTGCAAGAAAAACGTGAGGGGTCACGAGCTGATTAACAGGATTGGGAAGGAATAAAAACCTCACAAAATTATCTTTATTTTTGTCAAACTTTTCTCTAATCTTTATTTTTTGTATGAAATAATAAACAGATTGACCTATGGCCTGATGAAGGTTTGGTACACTTAAACCTTCTAAATAAATACGTCAGTGATAAGTGTGACATTGGGCCCGAGGTTTCTTTTTTCAGTTTTACTCAAAAAAATTAATAAACCAACCAATCTGGGAAGCCAAAATGACTCATTGGCTGCACTGCTCACAGCTCATAGACATAAGCAACCTGGAACAACATGTCACAAATAGACATTACTTTTTGAGGGGGTCTCAAGCTCTAAGTGTTGGGAACCACTGGTTTGAACATGGATGCTTGTCACAAAACAAGATGCTCCACAACCATGTAACATATGTTGTATACTGAGCAATGTACGCTGTGCCTTCTATATGTACAGTAAACATGAGCACACATTTCCAACACTTTACCTCTAAGTAAAGAATGTGCTGTATTGTATTGTGTGGTACAAAACACAACACAGGAAGAGAAAGACTGGCTCAGATCAAAAACACTGCAAAGCACAGGAACATAAAGAAAGGACTAGAGTCAGGAATTGATTGGCGATGATTTCTTGCATCTGGGCAAAGACAGAAATAAAAGAAAGCAAAAATGGAGGCTATAATCATGTTAGTACTCCTTCCCTTCCCTCCCTTCCCCCCCTCCTCTACACCGGTCCAATCCCTCTATTTCAGCTTCCTCCATCTTCTGAGTGGTCATCTGTTGATTACACGTTATATTTACCTCTGCTGTCTCACTTTTTTGTTGCCTCACTCAAGTCCTGGCTGGCACACACACTCGCAGCATTCAGGCATACATATATAAATAACATACATACATAAATATTTAATCAAATAAATAAATCACTCGGCCCAGAGGCCCTTTCTAATCAAGTGACATCAATCAGGGAGAACTATGGGTAAAGAGGCCTTGTGGCTGACGCCTACTGAGCGCGCCCAGAGCGCTGGAGTAGCGTCTATTTGAGTCCAAGGGGGGAAATATACGCTCCATGTCCCATTATAGGAGAAGGGCTATCCTTTCGTCAGCGCACCCATTACTCCCCCTATCATTTCCCCAAATCTAAAACCTGTTTTCAATCAACACAGCCAAACGAGTGCCTGTCCAAGAGAGGGAGAGAGAGAGAAAGGAGAGAGAGAGCAAAGGAGAGAAGCGGTAGAGATGGACAGTGAGGGTAGGGGTAGAGGGAGAGCGATCGAGGGCTCTTTCCTTCTTTCTTCCAGTGATTGGAGCGTTTTGCATTCTGTATGTGTGTGTGATTGAATCCGTCTCCTAAATTAGGGCTGTCGACTCGAGGAGCTGAATGTCCTTAACCCCCCTCCCCATATCCAATGCCCATACTCCGTTACTTGTTTGTGTGTGTGTGTGTGTGTGTGTGTGTGTGTGCGTGTGTGTGCGTGCACGTGCACGTCACATCATTGGGCAATATTGTAAGTGTAGCCTGGGTAAAAGGTTTACGTTGAGCCATTGATTGCTAATGCTATGTTGTATGTGTATTTGTGAGGAAGCATTGTTAGGACATCAAAATTCAGACTTCAATAGCAGCTTTAGTAACTTGATTTCAGTTTCTAAGGCGGTACTGCAGAATAATAAAAACAGCAACAAAAGAAAAAATAAATAAATAAAAAAGCAGAAAGGAATAAAATATGATAACAATTAAAAAAGCAGGCCTATTTTCTGTTTGCACAAAACGTTAGAAATGAATCCTGTAACAAATAGATAAAGACCTTTGAAAGTTAGGTACAAGGCCTAACAGTACAGTAACAAGCAACATGTACGTATGTGTGTGCATAGTCTTACCTCTCTCATCAGCCTGTAGTACTTTGGCTGCTGCATAGTCCCAGTCAAAGATGAACCTGTAGAAGCAGAGCTGGTTGTACAGGGCCTTCTCGGAGTACTGTAGAGAAAACACACACAGACCAGCACAGATTAAAACATTGGTACCTCGACAAAAACACAAGGTGAACAAAACCTGACGCACAATCTGATGAACGTTATGGCAAAAACTTTGCTGTGTTGTGCTGGATAGCGAGCTTCGGTAAGGTCATGTCTAAATTTTGTTTGGAAAATCCCTCATATAATGTACAGTTAACCTGACCCCACTCTCTTTCCCATTTTCCTCTGTTTTTCCTTTACATTCCCTCTAGTACTAATACCGCGTTCACATTATTCCTGGGGTTTTCAAAGTGTGAGACTGTGGGACTCCCCTCGGATAAAGCTTAGAAAAACGTCCCCGCCTTTGGTTTAGTTCAATACATGCATGTCTATGGAATCATGTAGCAGCCAATGGTTCCCATAGACATCCAACAATTGAGTTAAAATAGCCTAATATTGTTGTTTGACATACTTTAAAACTGCACATAAATACAAAACGGGGCTGATTCTAGGTAAGAAAAACTGTACAATTCCCCAGAACTATCTCCTTACCCAATTTAGAAATATTTAGGCAATCCTAGAGCATGGTTCACTTTTGATATCTAATAGAAAATCAGTTTGTTAGAAATCCTTCATGAACATCGTTTTCACCTTGAGTCTCTGAGCCTCCCCTGAAACTGTTTGGCGCCCCCCAGGGGAGGTCCGCCTCCCACTTTGAAAACCCCTGCATGATTCAATACTTCAATTCAGGATACCTGCCAAAACAGAGTACCAATCTCAACTACCTTTTCCCCAAATTAAATCTGTATAAATGGTAAAAATAAATAAAATCTGTATACCTCACTGCATGAAACCCATTGGAACCATTTTTACGTAAGATAAAAACGTGGGTCGGCGGCCAGCCGTGACTCAATGAATAACTGATTGCATAAACAATTTTATAATAACATTAACATAGAAACTGTATTGAATATGATCAGTCATGTCGTCTCTTATGATAACGAATCAGTTTTTTCTCCTCTCTTTCTCATAAGCAAATCTCAGTGTACAAAACAATGAGTTAGCAGCCTCTCCTTTTTAGTCGGAGCCGACCGTTGCTTTTACTGGTTAAAATGACAAACGGCAGCAGGTCATATCAGCTGTTGCTAATCTTTCGTCGGGTTTGTGTGCTCTTTGAAGCCGGTGTCTGTACTCTGCCAAAGATTGTTTGTGAGGTAAGAGAAGCATTACTCTGTAACACCACTGTTAAACCAGTTAAACTTTCACATTCTATAAAAACTTTAAGCTATAAGCAATAATAAAGGACTTGGATCAATGCCAAAAAACTACTATTACAATCGCCCCAGCAAGCTAAACAGGAGCTATAAACTATTTGTTTGTACCCGTTTTCACTTGTTAACAACTTCAAACATTTCTGCAGTTCGGAAGTCATTCTCAATTGTGAGACACACAATTGAGAATGACTTCCGGATGGGAGCCGAAACGTCTTGATTCTGAAAACAGTGTCCAGATGACTACGACTGAAACCTTTTCTACGATAGAACACTCCTGGACGAATAAGGGACTACACCGTCTAACTTCAAACATGTAACAGAGAGACAATAGGTCATTTAAGCTAAATTCCATTTATCTGTGTGACTACTAGGCTAGCAATGGGAGGTAATCATATTAGAATAATGCATGTAGAGCTAAAACGATTAGTCAGTTAATCGAATGGTTGATCAACAGAAAATTTATAAGCATTATTTTGATAGTCATTCTTGAATGCCAAAAAACTTCTGCTGGTTCCAGCTTCTCAAGTGTGAAAAATTGCTGGTTTTTTTTGTCTTATTCGATAGATAGATAGATCACAGAAATCTTTGGGCTTTGGACTATTAGTCAGACAAAACAAGACAACGCCTTAGGCTGTGGGAAGTTGTGATCGGCATTTTTCAATATTTTCCTCACATTTTATAGACAAAAGAATGAACCAATTAACTGATAAAAATAATCGGCAGATAATTCAATAATGAAAATAATCTCAAATTTGGAATAACAATAGTAAGGTTTTCCTGTTCTTCCAATTCTGCTGACATGGTATGAATGCAGCATTACTCTCTTCTCTCCTTTCAAACTCCCCTTGACCTTGTTTAATAGAAACACATACACACTTGCTGGATACAGTTAACTCACCAACAAGGCTGCTAATCTATTTTATTTCCTGTTTGTATAAGTAAGTTATTAAACCCCATTATTTTAGTCTAATGAGAGTGGAGAGTCGAGATCATGACAGGGCAAAAAAAAAAACAAACATCCAAAACAGATTAATAAACCTCGTTTACCAGTTTGAGAAACAGGTAGACTGAACGTGACTCTACAAATGTGCACCCCGCTCATTCGACTATACCTCCCTGAAAACATCTCCCTTCCTCTGTGTGACACAGTAAAGAAAGAAAACAAATTTGCTTGCTTTGTTAATCTCCACTGCAATTAACTGGAGCCACACGACAGCCTGCCAGAGGGAGAGAGAGAGAGGGGAAAGAGACGGAGGGGATGCGCAAGACAGAAGGTGGGAGGGAAAGAGAGAAGAAAAAAACAGTGAAAGAGAAAGGGTAAAGAAACAGGAAGAAGGGAGAGATAGAGAGAATCAGAGACAGTGAGGAAGAGAGAGAGAAAGAAAAGAGGGGATCAGGCCTGAAATACCCTCCCTCATAATAGTTTGTTGTGATAAGCCATTGTGAGAGAGGCATGCGAACAGCCGAGGCTGTCAATTTGATTAGCCATTATACTGCATGTTTAATTGCAGTTATTGGCTCGTCATTTCCCTGCTATGCTGGAGAGGGCACGCCAAGCCCCGACCCCACACTGCCATCAGGTGTGCGCCGAGTGCTTTATTATTACCACCAGGAAGAATCCCCTGACAATTCCTGTGTGTCAGTATCTGTGTGTGTGTGTGTGTGTGTGAAGTGAGTTTGTGTGTGCCCATTATACCTGCCAATCGGCAATGTGCGTAATTGTAATTTCAGTTTTTACTGCTGTGGCATAATCAAGTGGCAAGAGTATCTAATGCAACTAAATGCAAACTATGTGATGTGTGAATCTGAGTGTGTGTTTAATGGCTTTCTATGGCTGCTCACATGGCACACACAGCTGTTGACCGTTGATGCACTGCCTAGTCAACAACCAAACCATGCACATCCCATAATGGAGCCTCGGTTACGGTTGCCAAGGTTGAACAAGCTCGGTCGGCAGAAACACAGCACAGTTCTTTCTGAAAATAAAACACACAGAACACACACACGGGTGCACAATACTCACATTCAAACAATATAATACTGATTGTGGGCGGGCCAGTCGCTGCATACTGATTGACTGACAGGTGTCAGAAAGGCGTGGCTAAAATGTTACAGGGTTGTTATTGAATTTAGAGCCCCTCAACCCCACCTTACTCGCTCACACACACACACACACACACACACGCACGCCTACCTCGTCATTCAGCTCGGTGCTTTGTTCCTGCACTGACACCATTTCAATTTGCTCCACAAATCTGCAGCATTTTCAGCCCGACTGCCTAAGGAGCAAACCAGCTGTGAAATTGCCTCTCTCCCGGGAGCGTTGGACCCCCCAGCCCCCACCTCGTACCCCTTGCTCCTTTGCCTCCCTCTTCCCCAAATGACTCCCCCCCAACACACATATACACATCCCGCCACATGTACACACACACAAACACAGTTAAGCCAAAAAGAAGATGGAAATGTGTGTGCGTGTGACAGAAGAAAGAGAGAATAGAGACGGGATGTATAGAATAAAGAAAAAGTAAGAAATAAGAAAGAGAGGCTAAATCATACAAATTGATCCAAAACACTCTAAAATGGCTCACACAATAAAACGAGCACTCAAGACTTCCTCAGAGTCTTAAAAACACCTGTCTCTATCTTTTAGGGGACACACACAAAGACACACACATCCGACCTCCAAAGAACTTTTGCGCACTATACTGTCGTTCAAGTACACCAGTGAAGCAGTTAATGAAAAGATAGTCAGTCAGACAAAGTGTCTCTCTGTGCATGTGAGGAAAGACAAAAAACACACAGTGGAGTTTATAGTGGATGGAAAGTGTGCAAGCACAAACAAGGCCTCAGCGTCACACACTTTTTCTCCATACTCTTCTCCAGCTTAGCTGCAAACACGCGTTGTAAACACCGAAGCTACAATATCCAAGCCCTCGCATAACTGCAGCTGCAGAAAGAGAGAGGGAGTGAGAAAGGGAGGGAGATGGAGAGAAACAAACATACATTTTCCCTCAGCTGTGAGGTCACAAGGCTTCAAAACTCTTGAGCTTTTTAGATGCGATGAGCGTTATTGCCGGTTGTGGTAGTCACGCCGATCAGCTTCACAAGACACCATAATGAGTCAATATATGTAAATCTTTACTAGGCAAACACGGCGGGAAACAAAGGCATTTAACTGGTGCTCTCGCCCGCAAGCCTCCAACGATTCAGCACCGGTAATTTCTCCCCATTGAAAGGCATAATTGCCTGCTATTTGAAGATATTCATGCTCAATTTTTGAAATTAATTTCAATTGGAGGGAAATGTAGAAATGTCAGCTCCAGTGAAAGGGATTTGATTTCAATTATCCTCGCTCAAAGGACTGTGATTTCCAAATACACTTAAGCAAAATTATGACAAGAATTTTTGTTCGGCAAAATTCAGTGTTTAAAGAGCGATTAGGCGATAATGGGGCAGCTTTGAGCCGGCAGTGAATGCAGCCGTCTCCCTCTGAAAGGCACTCAATTATCTCTGATTGCTCCCGCTATAATGTATCAAATAGAGATACCTGCTATTGCCGTAATTTGTGTGAAAATTAACATGCTGCAATTTCCACTAGAGGGAAAAAGGGAGCTCTAATGGGCGCCTGAGCGTACATCAATAAAATGAGGGGAGAAAAAGAGAGAGGCAGAAAGGGAGGGTGAGAGGAGAAGAGAAAGAGCAAGCCAGCAGAAGAGAGAATGAGTATAAGAGCTAAGGAGGGAGGGGAGAGAAAGAAAATGAAAAGAAAGAAGCAGGGAAGAAAGCATTGAATAAAAGGGGGAAAGAAAAGGAAAGTCAGGACAGAGATTCGAGACACTGTGAGAAAAAATAGCCCATTTGAGTTAAGCGCTCTGGAGGGAGGGAGAGGAGAGAGGGAGAGATGAAGAGTGAGGGAGAGAGGAAGAGAAAGAAATTTAATTTACTGAAAATATTACAAATTGCACCTGTGCATAACTCCCCCAAATTACCAACCAATCAAGGCAGAGTGCCTATTACTCTCCCATTACATGGAGATCAGATCACGCTCTGAATCTGTGTCCAGAGAGGGAGGGAGTAAAAGGAAGAGGCAGAGTGAGAGAGATGGGTGGATGGAGGGAGGAGAGGAGAGGCAGCACCCACAGCGATGGTAAATGTTCCATGATGCACGAGAGAAAAGGGAGCACAGAGTCACAAACAAGATGCTCCTTTACAAAAGCTCTGGCACAAAAAAGTGTTTTTAGTATACAGCATACACAAAGAAGAAACCCTGATTGTCTTTCTGGCTGGTGCTGATATTAGCTTGATAATCTATGATGATACTGGCAGATAAAAAGCATAAAGGGAATGTAGCCAGAGAATCTGGCTAGATGCAGAAAGCACAGAAAGCTTCCAACAAACAAAAAACTTTACTAAAAAAAAAAAAAAAAAGAAAAAAAGACCTCTCCGCAGGGACTGGTAGATGCCTCATCATCTTCTCTAGTTGTTTGAGCACAGTCTACCACCAGCTCAAACAGCCATGAATGGCCTCTTGAGTACTTTGCATAATTGGCAGCAATTTAATATGTAAACTGCTGGGCTATTAATCTCCATGCACTGGCTTGATTCAGATAACAGTGTTACCTAATACTGAAAAGTCAGTGTTAGCCTGATATGAATCATGTTATACCAATTCTTCTCTGAGAGAGGTCAGATATAAGGGTCAGCAACATTTAGTAGGGTTTAAATGTCTTGCTTAAGGGCACTTCGGCAGGGCAGATGCTTTGCAGTATTGCTAAGTAGCAGCTATTTCTGATCACAAGGTATTTAAAGAGCCTACATTGTACAATGTGATACATATTAAAGACTAGTTCAGTGTTCATTTCACAACATTTTTATGTGGAAATAAATTCAAAAATCCTATTTCGATGTTACACTTGATACAGAATTCAAACTACAATTGTTAATACATAATTCATTAAATATTCAGAGGTATTTAATTTTTACTGGTTCTTTCCAACCATGTTCTATCTTCTATCGCATATCATTTACCCACTGCTTTTGTGAAAGAAAAAAAGAAAAGAATATTTTTCTGTTAAACATTTTTTGGGGGAGGGTCTAAAGATAGAAATAATCAGGAGACCACAGAAGAAGAGCTTTTTGAATTCTTGCCCAGGCTGCCGACATGATTGATTTCAAAGCTTTTTCTATACTTAAATATCAGACAAGCTGAATTTATGACACCTTCACTGGATAAACACAATGCTTTCTATTTTTGCAAACTGATTGTTATGCCTTGCTTTTTAACTGTAACAGCCAATGGTATTTACATTGCGTGCCACCTGTTTGTTAATTCCCTGTAACAGTCAGTAGGTTGTAGCATGGTGCTAACAAGACCGAACCAGCATATTACCGAGGACAGAGATCGACCAGGTGGAGGCCCCATGACTGCCATCACAGTCCTGCTAAAACAAAGGGAATCTATTACATCAGGTCAGTCTAATGTAATCAAAAGGTTTATAAAAGGATAAAGAATTTGAATGAATTGGCTAAAATGAATTAATAACATTTTAATGCCTCTATCAATTAGATAGGCATGTGAGAGGCTCCATATGAGTTAGCCAAGTAGACAAAGTAAATATGATCTTAAATGTAGTTTCACTAAAGCTCCTAATAGTTTAGCCTGCTCCTCTCCTTTGGGAAGCCCTTTAACCTTAAAGGGTGCTGCAGTGTACATATCAACCCTTCTGATAGTGGGTGACTGTTCTTAATTTGGTACAACTCGTGTGTCTGTCTCCGCAGCAAAGTAAAAGACTTTAACAAGCATCCATTTGTTAAAGCAGGATGGCGTTTGGAAAAAACTGAAACTACACTAAAAAAAGTTCTATTATCTTTCTCATGTGCTTAATTTTCATATTTTAGAGCCACATGAAGGTTTTACTCTTTATAGTGTATAGACAGTGCTGAGCCTAACCACTGTGCTCCTCATTGTTGGTTGTCTCAGTTTTAGATTTTGCCATTGTTTCATTATTTTGTTTTCATATATTTCTTTCAAGCAATTTTTGTTTAATGTGTTTAATTTTATTTGCTTTATTTTATACATTACCTTTATGTAAAGTACCTTGTTAGCTTTGCTGAACAAGTTTGTTATCAATTATCATCATCAGTCTTCCTTAGATGTACATGAAAGGAATATGTTATGAGTGAGCAAAGAGATCAAACAGTGCGGTTGAGGAGCAGGTAAAATGAAGAGAGGCTACAGGTTTTAGGGTAGAGAAAGGGTGCATGAGTGAGCACAGAGAGTTAAATGCTTTATTCAGCCCGCAGTTTAAAGTGTCACGGCCCTCAGGCACAGCAATGGCCGCCTAAGTGGCTACAGTGACAGCAGAAATTGGCCTTCTGGTTTACAACCTGTCGCCACAGAGTCAGACACAGCAAAGCAGCCGGGGGGGGGGGGGAGACAGGTAGGAGCAGAGCATGCAAGATACAAAATTGACAAGAGAGAGTTAAGGCCAGGGTTGAGACAGGACTGGTAAGAATGGGACAGAGAAAGAGGACAAAAAAAAAAAATAGATTGAACCGTCACACTCAAATTGAAAGGGAGAGTGTTTCTTTTAAATCCAGTGGTCAAGCTAACAAAGCGTTCATAAGGTGGCTACCAGAGCTAGACAGACAGATGCTTTTAATGGTTTAACTACCAACCAGCTCTTAGTGCCTTACAAACACATGAAGGCAGGCATGTGAGTGCATAGACACACAAAACACACAGAAGCTGGGCGACAAAGAGGAGATTACTGTATATATATATATATATATATATATATATATATATATATATATATATATATATATATATATATATATATATATATATATATATATTTTAATTAACATATAATGATTAATGTATATATACATACATATAGTGATATGTGATACTAATGAGCAAAGATATACAGCACATATGAGAAGAGAGACTTCAGCTCCATAGCACCATCACCTGGACAAAACATACAGATTTCAACAATGTGCTTTGGTGTGGGCATTCAGCTCAACCTCAGGCCAGAGCGTGTGTTTGTAATTGTTTGTTACCCCTATTCTGGTGTGTATCTCTTTAACCAAATAGGGGAATCCATAGTCATGTGTGTTTAAGTGTGAACTCTGATATTTGTGGTTGTGTTACCTCTGGTCTGAGAGTCGCCTTGGTACAGGCAGGGCAGATGGGCCCGTGGCGGGAGAAGGCAATGGGCAAACGTCTAGTCCTGTTCCGGCAGGCCTGGTCCTCACACACCAACCAGCCCTACAAGAGACACATCAGACACATTATTTCTAACAACCGTCAAACTTTCAAACTTTAGTAGAGCTGCAACAGTGAGTTGATTAATCAATCGACAGAATTAATTGGCAACTATTTTGATCATCGATTAATTGTTTGATATATTTTAAGAAAAAACTGCAAACATTCGCAGGTGGCAGCTTCTCAAATGTGAGGATTTGCTGCTTTTATATCATTGTACCGAATATTTGGGCTCTTTGGATTGCTGCTCCGACAATCCAAAACAGGACATTTTATGGCATTAACTTAGGCTATGGGAAAATGCGATGGACATTTTTCACAAAGATCTGACATTTTAAAGACTAAATGATTAATAAAAAAATTATGAACAGAAATTGTGAATGAAAATAATCTTTAGTTGTATCTCTAAACTTTAGGTCATTCTTCAGTTGTTAATCTGTGACCAGTCTGGTTTCCGCTGGGGTTTTGGATGCTCTGAAGAACTAAACACTGAAAACCACAATATCAAGCAATAAAGTAAAAAAAACAAACAAAAAAAACAAAAAAAAAAAAAAAACAAAAAACAAACAAACACATTTTTAAATACACTCTGCTATATTGACCTATTTGTTTATTCCCATTCTATGGTCAGAGCATTTATCAAACTCCCTGAATTTCCATTACCACGATACTCCTTTGAAATCACTTTAAATTCTAGCTTTTTCATGAGATCCCTGTTGTAAATATCTCAAAATGCACACACATGAATAAGGTGCGTATCCAGACAGATGAACATAGAAGCATGAAGTTTGCATGAGAAAAACAGCCTTTACTACCCTACATGATTACTTATTTATAGAAATGTGTTTGTGTCGCCATTTATTTTGTTGATAAAGGTGTTCTTAAAAATTGACCAAAAAAAAAACAAAACAACTTTGTTGCCTCAAAAAACTTTAAAAATGGTTTCTGGTAATGAAGACATCTTGCTAAAAATTGTTGCTTCCATTTAGCTGCTCTAATTCTGTGAACAGAAATGACAAGAAAAGTTGTCGGAGGAAGGAAAAAAAAAAAAAAAAAACAACCGCAAGAGACAAGCAAAGAAAGAAGGAAAAGAACAGAGGTTTACATCTGACCTCACATCCCACCCTTCTCTCTCTCTCTCTCTCTTTACATTAGAATTTATCTTCAGCTGCTGTGTGTCGGGGTCCTGCTCTGTGGGTACTTGTCAGACAGGCAGAGCAGTGGACAGCCAAAACGGCAGTAGTTAGGACCCCCTGGGGTGAGGCAGTGACCCTGGGCAGGTGCTGTGATCTAACCCTCTCAATCTCTCCATATTCTTCCAGACCCCTCCACCCCCTCTGCTTCTTATGCCCTGTCATTACTAAGGGGGGTTTAAAGGGGAGGGGGTTAATGCCCAACTAATGACAGAGCATAAGACCCACCACCATCAGTGCCTTTGCTTCTTTCCTCCATCTATCTATACTTCCTTCCATTCACTCAAAATAAACCCCCTCAAAACCACTGCACCTGTCTTTCTATCCTCATCCCCCTCACACATACAGGCACGCAGAGTTTCTCTGATCGATTTTTATGTTTGGCTTTGTCTCGTCTCCTGATCAGTTTTGAGCAGCAGCAGCTACAAAAGAAATGGTAAAGATTTTTTTTCTTTACAGCTGACTCTACAGTATATAAACCCTTTTCCATTGTGCAGAAACCTTCAATAACCGTTCATAACAGGAACCAACCAGAACAAACTGAAGCTGGTTAGAAGGACGGGTTACCTGAAACTGTTTCCTTGAACTTGAATCTTTAAAGTGACTCTTAAAAGACAAACGCATACAATCACACAATGATTTACTGAAGTTGCTGAGGTCTACTTGCACTGCACAAAGTGCAAATGAAAAAGATAAAAAATAAAACTATCATTAGGATGTTTGTATAACAAAAATGTATCCCTGTCTTTTGTAGTATGTTATAAAACCAAACTATTTATTGCACAGGTTTTTACCCTCTTCTAGTCAATATTTAGCAAAGGCACCTTTAACAGCATCAATTAAGTCTATGCAGATGGGTTTGTACCACCTTAACACACCTGGTCGCTGAAATCTCCCCCCATTGTTCTTTGCAAAACTGCTCAAACTTTGTCAGTTCACATGGGGACGAGAGTGAACAGTATTTTTCTTATATAGTATAGTTCTGTCACTATGACTTAACTGGACTACAACTTGGCCACCCAAGAACATTAACAGTTTTTTAAGCCATTTGGGGTCATTGCCTTGTTGGAAAATAAGTTGTTGCTTTTCTTTTGTAGATTACGACAGGTACATGGTCTATGGTAAAGGAAACACTTCCAGACCCCATGAATGTGGCTGAAAGAGGACATCATCATTCCTTGTTAATTCTTTTATTCCCTTTATCACTTTTGTCCTAGTCCATATATTTCTGACATGATCAGATGTTGACATTTTCCTCATCTAGATTCCAGACCTGTTTGCATATGGATTTGATGATTTAGGTCATTGTTCTGCACAACCTAACCTGCAATCCAAACTTTTCGATCTCTATTATAACTTTTCCTGCAATCTCGTAACACCTGGAAATTATCAAGATAATTATTTCCATTAATTTAGACCTGTGAAAGCACATTGCAAGACTGACTCACTGCGTACAGTAGGTACACCTGTCACATACATAATTTAAGAACATACTGCACATTATTCTGTAAATGTTTTCTTTCTTTCTTTATTATGCAACTAAACAGGAAATGTAAGACTAGACAGGGAGAGGAGTGCTTCATGCAGCCTACACACACAGCTGCGCACGCACGCACGCACGCACGCACGCACGCACACACGCACACACGCACACACAGCCAATCTCCTCTAAATGAAAACCAAACACACACGTTCACACAAACACACACATATGTCCCAAATCAATTAGAAAGTCCCAGAGTTCACAGCTTTACCCACAAACCCAAGCTCCAGGACTAATTATCTAAACACCTCTGCCGCT
The DNA here is from genome assembly GCF_020085105.1 of Siniperca chuatsi. Taxonomy (NCBI): domain Eukaryota; kingdom Metazoa; phylum Chordata; class Actinopteri; order Centrarchiformes; family Sinipercidae; genus Siniperca; species Siniperca chuatsi. The sequence continues at coordinate 13,322,925 of NC_058060.1, forward strand.
CTTGTACAAAGAGCTGAGCATCATGGGAAATGAGACTGCTCCAACGTCTCTGATAAAGACATACGCAGGACAATGGTTGGTGGAGGTGGGAGATAAGGAGTATGAGAGTGTGTTTTTCAATGGGCGGCTGCTTGATCACTGTCTTTTTTTGTGTATTTCTTATGACACCAGCCTTGGTACATACTGCTGTTCCCATGGGACTCACAAGAGGAACGAACACACACACACACACACACACAGCAGTGGGCACAAACATATTAATTGTTTCCCCTTCACATGCATTAAAATGAATTAATAAGACACACATCAAAGACTCAAGACACACACACAACTGAGAAGGCTGAAAATAGGAAAAAGCTACCGACAATGGCCTTGTGCTCTGCTACTGTGACCCATACCCATCCACACACTCACTCAGAAAAATAAAAATAAATTGAGATAAAGTGCAACGGACCCGTGTGAGCCACATAGAAAGGACTAAAAACATTGAGCATACGAGGAATGAGGCAGGGGAAAAAAATTCTAATTGAGGCAGGAGCGAGGGTGGGGGTGGGGGTGTACAGTCGGACGTGAGAGAATAAAGGCCCATAATTGCATAATTATAGCAGTGGATACCTGACACACTGAATGCAGACGTCAAATGAGTTCCACATAATTTAACCAAACAGAGGCAAGACCAGGCCACGACAGGGCCCACCACGAAATATACCCTCTCTCTGCTTCCTCTTCTTTGTCTGTTTGGTTATTTTAACTCTCATCTCTTCCAAAACCTCTCGTTCTTACAGTTTGGGGTTTGATACTTTAACATCCTCTTTATTACTGTATAACTTCTGTTGAAGCTGCAGGGATACATATGGCAAAGAGTCTTTTTAAACTGTTCTGCAGTCTGGGTGCTACTGTCTTTGACCCTTTAACTCCTTACTAGAACGGCTGCTTGGTACTGAAATGGTTAGTTGATAAATCAGTTGGTCAATCAGTCAAACTTAATTGACAACAACTGTGATCATTTATTAATCATTTAAGTCATTTGTGGAGCAAAACATTGACTCAGGAGTGTTGATTAAACAAAATGTGCAATCTAAAGACATCACTTTGGCTATGGGAAATTGCAATTGGCATTTTTCACTATTCATTATAGTGACCAAGCAATTCAGTTGATTGATGATTGATAACCCACAGATTAATTGATTATGAAAATTATCATTAGTTGCAGCCCTAGTCTGAACCTTCTTTGCTCCATATATCTTTTCTGTCTTTGCCTTTAATCTATAGTTAAGGGTCAGGTATTGTTATCTATTAATATGCTGACTATTTTCTCAATTAATTGGTATATAAATTGTCAGAAAATAGTGAAAAGTGCTCCTCGCAATATCCAAGAGCACATGGTGATGTCACTATTTGTCTTTTTTGTCCAACCAACAATCCAAAACCCAAAAATATTCAAGTTACTATAATGTCAGACCAAGAAAGGCTGCAAATTCTTACATTTGATAATGTGGAACCATCACATTTTTGGCATTTTTACTGACTTAAACGACCAATAGTCCAAAGACCAAAAATCTTCACTTTACAATCATAGAAGACTTTAAAAAACGATAATATTATATATATCCACGTTTGAGAAGCAACAACTAGTGAACTTCTGTTGTTTTGCTTGAAAAATTAAATTAACTATCAAAAGAGTTGCAGATTAATGTTCTGTTAATCTGCTAATCTATTAACCAATTTATTGTTTCAGCTCTATTGTTAACACAGTGGAGAAGTCTCTGTTAGATGATTCCTGTACCAGAGGAATCCACCTGCCACACACACACACACACACATCCACACTTACACACACAGACGTACCAGAAAGAGCTCTAACTGTTTTTTGTGCTTCAGCAGTCAACACTTCCAGCTCTAAAGTGAATAGACCTAAAATCGGTCTACTTCAAAAAGACTCTCTCTCTCTCTCTCACACACACACACACACAAACACACACATACACAGAGCTCAAACGGTTCCACTTTGTACCTCCTCCGCTTAATCAAAGCTTCTCTATTCACCAATTTGACCTTTTGTTCAAAACAGGATTATCACCTTCTCTGGTCTTCATTCACCCTTTCTCTCCCTCCCTCCCCCCTTTCTTCTCTTGCCCCTCAGCCCGTTTCCAGGGGCGACCCGCATGACGAGGGTAATTGCAATAATTTGTTAAATGCCATGGCAACGGTGGTTAGTTGGGAGGGGTTAAAAAAAAAAGAGAAAAAGAAGAATTGGGTGGTTCAGGAAACAAGCGAATCTCTCATTTTGTCAAAGACAGCAGGATGAGACAGGGAAAGGATGACAACAGTGTGTGTGTGTGTGTGTGTGTGTGTGTTTCATGTTCTTATATCCCGGTGGGGACTTTAACCTGAAGGCACACTAACCCATGGGAAAAATCGAGGTCCCCGTGGGTAGAGACTGCTTTTTGAGGGTTAAGACCTGGTTTTATGATACAGGTTACAATTAGGTTAAGGTTAGGGTAAGGATTAAGGTTAGGTAGTTAGTTGTGATGGTTAAGGTTAAGGTAAGGGGCTAGGGAAACCATTATGTCAATGACTATCTTCCACGGGGATAGTGAAACAAACAGAGCGGGTGTGAGAGCGCGAGAGAGAGTGAGGAGTGAACAAGTGTTTGCCCATTCTCAGGGTGCTGGTTTATTGATAATGGTAGGGATGGGGATGGGGATTGGGAGGGGGGGCAGGAGGTAATTTCGCTAATGATTAATGTCTCTGTGGTCCTAGCTTAGGACACCAGCACACATACACATATACTGGCGTACACATATACACACACACACACACACACACACACACACACACACACACACACAGACATGTAGAGCTTTCACTCTATCTGGCCAGACAAACAGCTCTATTTGAACTATCCCTCGGCCTGAAAGGAATCCTTAATTACACAATATTACCCCTCTTCATTGCCCCGCTGTGTGTGCTGTGTCCACTGCTGTTCAGCATCCAGTGGTGTGTGAGAGAGTGTGTGTTGCTGTGTGAGGTGTAAGTATTCAGAGGTAGCAGCTGTTTCACACATCGTGACAAAGGGGTTGAGGGGGACTCGCTCCCCACACATTCACCAAACTAATTGATTTCTGTTCAGCACTGTGGGAGAGTAACCCCCCCCCCCCACACACACACACTTTTACAGACAGTGCATTCCACTCTCTCAAGACCAAGGTGTTAGAAGCTACGAGGAGAGAGAGAGCCCTCCACAAAGACAACACAGGCATCTGGTTTATTTTCACTCTCAGGCTGCTCGTCAGGCACAGAGTACAGTGACAACTTGCCCTGTGCTTCACATCCTGTTTCTACTCAGTCTAAAAAGAATCAGTATAATCTCAGTCAGTGGATATCAGTTCGCAAACAATGTACCAACATAAATCACAGTAAGACTGCATTAGCAAGTTTTAAAAGCAACAGATTAGTAAAACAAAGCCTTCAGCAGGTATACTATATAATATTAGATAATAGAGTATATAACAATATAGCAAATATATACAGAGATAATGTGTAGGGTTTCCTACAGTGTTTCATATCAGAGGTGGGCCCTCTTGGCCTGAAAATTCAGCTAACATCATAAGGGATTATAATTTTATGAATAAAAACATTAACCTTCAGGGAAACAGAGCAAATGTCACAAAATGTGACTATTGATAAGGCCCATCTGCTCTCTAAATAGATGACAAGATGAGATGTATCAGGATAAAAGTCACTTACCACCTTGGTTAAACAATTCCCTGTGGGGGAAAAAAAACACAACATCTGATAATGTATTATCAGACAAACTTGTGGTTCTGGTTTACACAACAAGACTACAAGTCTACAGCCACGCTATTAGCTCTGTCTGGCTGTACTTAGGCACAGCGGTGCTTTGGGCTATATGCTAATGTCAGCATGCTCACAAAGACAATGCTAACATGTTGATGTTTAGCAGATAATGCATACCATATTCACCACCTTAGTTCAGTGTGTTAGAATGCTAACATTTGTTAATGCTAGGAATATAATTAGTTTTGTAGGTATTTGGTCATAAACCAAAGTATTGGACAAATTGGATTGATGGTGGCGCTAATAAAGAGTTAAGGGGTCGCCAAAGTTAATGCAATTCATCCTGTGGGGAACATGAATGTGTGTACCAAATTTAATGTATATCCATCCAATAATACCAAAAATGTGAACCTCATGTGATTCTAAAATAAAATGTCTGTACAAAATTTGGTACCAATTCACACAGTATCCGTTGAGATTTGTTATGGGAAAAGTGAAAACTTTTACCTGCTGGTGGCGCTAGAGTCAGGGAATCAACAAAGTCATTAGCAATAATCCTCTGGGAACAATGAATGTCTCTACAAAACTTCATGGCAACCCAAATTTGATTCAAGTAAAAGACAATCAACAATTATATTGAATTAATACCCTTATATGCAGAATGCGTAACATGAAGAGTATTGAAAGCCGAATATGTGATGGAGAAGATACAAATAGCTACAACTGCCAATTAAACCTGCCTCAAAACACACTATGCATAGATGCAGTCAATGTACAGTAGAACTCCAACAGCTCTGCCTCTGATTGCAAATTGTGCCATCACAAGGTGCACAGCACTGTCTGGCCAGGTAGTAGCAGTTCGCAGAGGACTGTTTGGGGGCAGATGCATCATGGGTAAGGGTGTAACAGTTCTGAAACTAAATCTGCGATATAAACGTCCACGGTCTTGTGTCGCGGTTCTGTCTTCTGTGTTGCTGTCCCCCCCACCCCTCAGAATAGTGTAGTATTTCTGTCTTCTACTTGCACACGGAGAACAGAAATTCTGGAGCGCGAGTTTTACCTGGAAAGTTTTGGCGGTGCACCAGTTGCTGTCCATCAACTTTAGCATGCTATTCAGCTTAGCCTGCTAAGCTAGGTTAGTCAAGTTCATATAGTGTCTGTTTCCCGGTTCGTTACAGCGAAAATGGGCAACAATTAGTGTCAAACTGTATGCCGACATTGTTCAACTGAAGTCGGGTCTGACTGTGGAAACACTTCAAACATGACATTTACGACAGCATCACCTGTACGTGTCGATTAGTGGAACGAGACAAAAACAGACTGGAAGGCGAGTTTCTCCCCACAGCGTTCAGGCAGCCTCTTACTGGAGATTCTGAACACGCAAAAGCAATGACTGATATGAGTGTTTATTGCTGCAGATATGCAACTGTACTCGGTTGTAGAGAATAGAGGATTTAAACACGTGGTCAAAGTGCTTGAGCCCCGCTACAATGTGTCTTCACATTTGCATTTCAGTCAGTCCGTTGTCTGCCCTGTATAAACCAGTGCAAGCTGCAGTTGTTTAGGAATTATCAACAGGTCAGAGTCCTGTGATGGAGCATTACTGACATTTGTGTTATTTATTTTTATTTATTTGTTCTTATTGTCAATACGACAGTACTTGATTGCATTGACTGTTACAGTAAGGATTAGGGTCAATGAGCCACTGTTGAATATTGTACATTTTTGTTTTCCTTGCTGTACCAAAAATGTGACCCCAAAACCAAGGTACATACCAAACCATGAATTTTGTGTACCGTTACACCCCTAATGATGGGTAACTGGTTTGTTGACAGCCTGTGGGCGTCTTAGCCTTGCGCAGTGCTGACAGTCCCATCGGTTTCATGTGATGAGTCAGCTTTAATAACTGATTAATAACACACAAAGTTTATAAGATTCCTTTCTAAAATGATCAATTGGTCAATAATAAAAACAAATACTAAGTAGCAGCATTTAATAATTTCATGACATTTCTGTATTTATGATTATTCAACATGTATTTAATCAAGTGGCTATGCATATTTGCATGTCTGAACATATTTATGGCCTTATGTTCTTTTATCTTTAGATCTGAAAATGTGAATAGCCAACAATGTAGAGAGCCAATGATCCACATTTTCACACTTTGCATACATGCTCTTGAGAGAGCCTGTACATGTGTCTAACTCCAAAAATAATGTACCCTGCAAAGCTTATAATCCAACATCTTAAGTATTCTTTCAAGCCAAGAGTAGCCCTGTATTATTGAGACAAATCTGCTCGATCTTTAAAGTAAAATACGTTTGATTTGTTGTATTTTTAGTTTCTCTAATAACCCAGTTCTCACAGTATCAATTAAATTTCACCTTATCTAAAAAAAAAAAAATAAATTTAAAAAAAAAATGACAGCGTGCATGTTAAACTTGGTATTCAAAGTCAGAATGGTCATTTAAGTATTTTCATGGATCATGCTTCTTCAAATCTTTCAGGTGCTCTTTTCATTTTGTAAGCATAATGTGCTCTTTGGTTGAAAATGTCAGCGCAGTGCCCTGCTGAGGTTTCCTTCATTTCTCGTCCAACATCTTTTTGATGGCTTCTTTTCTTACCATTACTGCATCTGTTGCATCCCACGTTGTGTTAAATACAGTCCAACACTATTATAGACACTTTGTGAAAGATCAATTTTCACAAATTTTGACTATTTCATTACATACAGCTCAGTTTCTCTGGCCACTTGAGCTTGTATTTTGTCAGGTGAAGCATTAACTTAATTTCTTCAGGAATGTATTGATAGATGCTTAACAGTGTGTAAAGCTAAAATGAAGCGTTTTGAACCAAAGATTTCCATTTAGTGTTTATTTTTTATCAAATGAAGCATAAGTTCTGAAGAAATCTGTGAACTAACTGCAAGCTCAACTAATCTGTACGTATGGAGAAAAAGGTTTTTAAAAAAGGGGGGAAAATTAGGAGAAGAGAGAGCAACTCGTCAGCTGGCCAGCTGTGCTGGTCTAACAAGTTGCAGCATTAGACACTGAATGAAAACTAAATGAAGCCCATTTGTGGCCCTGCAGGTGGTGAAGGAGTAAATACATGAATGTTTGTGTGCTTGTGTTTTTGAGTGTGCGTAAAGCAGAGTTTTATTGGAAGAATCAGTAGTATTTATCAAAACCTCACTCGGGCTTGCGAACTGGCAGACAAACAGAAATACTCACAGAGTAGTATTTTTTGATATGGCGACGGATGTCAAGTAGCAGTTTGTTGCTGATGTTGACAGCATAGTCGATGGGGCGGCTCCCACAGGGGATGTGACAGCATCGCATCAAGCTGGGCTCGAACTTTACTCCCTGAAACAGAGAATGTGTCATGACAAAAGATTAATTCATATACACACACACACACACACACACACAATATCATCAGCTGTAGCTATCAAGCAAATACGCAGTCTCGTTCAAAGTACATGAATACAAAACAGGTGACAGTAATGTTTGTATGCAATCCATTCACACAAACACTGTAGATGGTTTCAAATGCCGGCACTTAAACACAGTTAAAAGTGCTGATTGATAGGAAAGTCTGCAAAGATAAATGACCTCCCTTCAAGGAAACTTGTGAGTGCAATGAGTTGACCACCACAAACAAATTTAGGAGACACTGAGCTGTATTACTTTACTAAACCAAATTAAGAATCTAAGAATGTGTGCGTACCATCACGTACCAATCCTTGGGCTATAACATCCCTGCTGCAGCGAAATACAGAGAGTTGTTGGCAAAAAGTGAATAAAATTAAGGGTGGTTGGTTTTGGAGCAGAGATCACAGCTTACTGACAGTTTTATTGATCACTGAGATAGCGTTGACTTGGAATGTAGTAAGCTACTTTTGCCATGTTGGTGCAGCTTAGCTTGCTACATTTCTCTGGGAGGTAGCTTCAGTGTAGTGAAGCTCAATTTAATGTAGAGTAGCTGGTAGCTTAGCTCACTACAATTTCCAAGTAGCTTGCCCAACACTGACGGTCGAATAGCTTCACAAACCCCGTCCCCCGACACTTTTCTGGGGCTGTGTCCGACCATTTCTGTAACTTTCTGAAACTGACGATCCGACATTCACACCCACATCACGCTGTGATTTGTCAGCTGTGCAGAGGTGAGAACAAGCCAGGTTTTGAATTTTTCTCCCCCCCCCTTACATTCATTAGCATTTGTTTAAAATTTGTCATTACCAAAAAAAAAAAAAAAAAAAAAAAAAAAAAAAAAGATTTTAAATAGGCTGCTGAAAATGTCTGGCCCATCTACATTTCCTGGTTTTAAAATCAGGTCCAATTGTAATTGAAAAGCCCTGGTGTAAGGGCTTAAAGCACCCCTGGGTCCAGTAAATTTTAACATTACTGTAGCTGAAAACAGGTCAACATGACGTCAATACCCCTGAATTGTCCACTTGACAGCAAGGCTTATAGTAAATGGAATGATAAAACTAGCCACAGTACATAACAATTACATTAAATATAACTGCTTTAAACACTCAGTCTTTTAAACGTGAACTCCATTTAACTGTCACATTGACAGCAGCAAAAAAGGTTTCTGCAGGGAAGTCAATGACACACAACTATGCATGTGACAGCCGACACACAACTATGCATGTGACAGCCCCCCCCCCTAGCCACACACAGGTTTTTTGTTTGCCTACATCATTCCTTTTTTGGAAAAAAAACACCAGATTTTCTGCCAGTTCAAGTCAGTCAACTCATTTGACTCCCCTAATATTAACACATTAACCCTCTCCTTCTCAGTCTATCCTCCTCTTCCTTTACTCTTCTTCGTGTTTTTTTCTTTCCCGTCTGCTCTTGATGAAAGCAGCCTCCCTTCTTCTCTCTCCATGATCTCTCCTCCCTCCTATCTCACTTGTTTCATTCCAAACTTCATTTTGATAACAGAACTCTCCCTCCCAAACAAGTTGTATATATAATATGTATATATACTTGCCAGTTATTTTACGGCCGAGTAGTTAAATGAAAATATGAAAAACTCCAGGTGTTTGTGTGAGACTTATGAGAAAAGTTCAAATAATGCAATCCAAGGATCGTATCTTTTAACACTCATCACTCCTCCAACCAACTGTCATCTGCACCACCTCATGTCTGCACTATAAACAGCCTTGTACAAAACTGTAAAATTTTAAAAATTTAAAAACATTTACAATGTCAAGTGTCTACGCTGACTGTCATCCATGTCTTTGTCTGACAATGTGCAGCTTTCACAGTAGGATCCCCAACGCTCTATTAAAACTGAACTCAGGGAATTCCCTGCAGCTCTATCCAGCTTTTTTCCCCCCTCCACAGTTAATCTTTTCATCCCCCTCTCCCGCAAACCCCATCAAACAACTTTCCTCCTCTGTCTGTCCTCCATCATCCATCACCGCCTCCTCCTACCATCTCTGGCTCTGTGTCAGTGGTGGAGTCAAGGCCCATCTGTCCTCCCCTCTCACTGAGCTGTTAGACCATGTTCACCACCCTAATTAACTTCCTGTCTTATCAGTTTCTCTGTGTGTGCGTGCATACCGGCCTCTGACGCATGCTGGAAAATTAACACCAGTAATCAGACAAATCCTGGTTAGTTTAGTCTAAAGTTTCAGATTTTTCTGACAGAACCAACATTTCAAGACCATATTCTACTGTTAAAACATCAAAGTAGGAAGTAGGTTGGTTCTTTTCTGTTTGCATGCGAACAAACTGAATCTAATACAGCTTTTCTGGTTTCTAGTACAAGTGTGTATGCCTCTCCGTAAAACATACCAGTCTATCTGCTTAAGTGTGTAATGAGGTCAACCTGTTATGGAGTGTGTGTATAATACTTTTTTAATTTAATGCAAGTTCTCTCTGCCAGCGGAGGACAGGGGGTTGTCAGTTTTATTAGTTTCTTTCAGACAAGAAAAACCTGTGTGCCCTGCTCATCATTAGAAGCTGATAGTGCACACACACACACACACACACACACACACACACACACACACACACACACACACACACACACACACACACACACACACACACACACACACACACGCACACACACGCACACACACGACCTTGGCCTGACAAATGGTAGGAGGTCAGTGTGTATGTGTGTGTGTCCATAGAGCAGCAGGGGTTAAGGGAAGGCTTTTCAAGTTGTGGAGTCCAAACTATGCCAATGAAAACAGAGTCCGTATTGGAGCCAGGCAGCTGTCTAAAAATACAGACAGAGACACAATATGGAGGATGACTAAAGCATGAATCCTTCACAGGAAGTTTAACTGAAATGCCTTCGGAAACACCATTCTTCCACTCTCACACTCTTTATCTGTGTATCTACCGATTAATACATTACAGCAGTGAAACACACCATTACTGATAAAAGCAATCTTTTTTTTCCATTTCAGTTTTTCTTAGTGTCTCTGTGTGGTTATGTGTGCTGCACACAAGAACATCTCTAACTAACAACTTATTCTTCTGCTGCAGCTTAAGTTACATAAGTTTAATATACACTCAGTTGCCAGTTTATTAGGTACACCTACCTAAATCTAATGCAGTCTAATACAGCAGTCTTGCAATAAATGAAGGTTATCATTTGTTTTACAGAGGTGTTGATTCAACTGTATGGTTGTTTTGGAAGATGTAGTTTGTGGTGCTGTTGAATTGTATTGCATTATACTGACAGGTGTTTCTATTATTTTGTCCACCCTATTTATATCAATGGGGATAGGCTAAATAACAGAAACATGTCCCTGTATTAGAGTACACTGCATCAGTTTTAGCTAGCTACACCAAATGAAACCTCAGATCCAAAAGAAGATTCTTAGACAGAAGATCATCTGGAGCTGTTTTGGCAACATTTCCTTTGGGATGATGTAAACTCTGGTTTTAGAGCACATAGTTTTCATTCCTCTTGGAGGAAGTGTTTGCAGTGAATAAAATTTATCTCTCTTTCCAACTGCAAATATGCCCAAGGACTATGCTAGGTTTTTAGACAAATGAATGACGACAATAACTGGCCAAATCTATTGAAGAATGACGATGGATAAGCTAAAAGTGTAAAATGAATAGTGCGTTGACAGAATATGGCTTAAGCAACCTTTTAGACTTCTCCATGAGTAATCCATGACAGAATATTTGTTAAATCTTGCAGCTGCATGCTTCATGTGAATACCTCATTCATGAAACATTTTATGTTGGATAGACAACAGTGATTGCCTGATTGAAACGCTGTCATTAGTAAACTGATTGATATACCAGCTGACAAACTTAACTATAAATGGGTGGATATCCTCCAAACTGGACATGGACAGCAGACACATACACGGTTCTGTTATACTGCAATGGGTATCATCTACGTACGCGTTCACTCGTGTTCATTTCCATAACTTTTTAGAAGCGAAAGAACACAATTTTGAAATGTTATACTTTCTCTCTGGCCATAGGACTCATGTAAAAACACAGCAGAAGAGTAATAAGGAACTTTTGTGACAGCTAACACTGTGTGCATCTACTTACAGCTCCTTCAAAGACGCTGTCGTAGATGTTGTCAGTGCCACATTGAGGGCAGGTGAAGGTGAACCTCTCACAGTCTTTGTAGCGCTCCTCGTCAGTCAGCTGGACCGGAGCTCCCAGCATGCCATCAGCCTCCTCCTCCCTCTGATACTGCTGCTGAGCCCGGAACTGACTCGGGTCCAGACCTGGCATGGACAAAAGATAATTACACCGCAGATTGGTTTCTCCTGTCGCATTTCTCTTTTTTAAACTCATCTACAATAATTAGAACAAATGTTACAACAGATGGAGCAGAGCAGGCAAAATACTTTGGAAATTTCCATCCAAATCACTTAAGTTTATGACTATTAGACAACATTGAAACATATATTTTGTACTTTTACTAGGCTGTTGTGATATTACGTATGACAACTTTTATGTTTGGCTGCCTCAGCTGTCAACAGACTATAAAAACAGGAATTATGACTAATGCTAACACATACATAAAGAGGGATTAGTACTATCACTCCGAGTGCGCTGTGCCCCACAAATACCTCATGACTAGTATTTATTTATAAAATAGTGTGTCTTTAAACTGCAAATGAGAATTCTGATGTCATTTAATCTCCAAGTTTTATGCAAGTTGATGTCAACAACACCAATTAAAAACATTTCACTCACTCAATTTTAATTAAATGTTCTCATTGAACATTTGACTTTTTTTTTTTTTTTTAAACTGATTTCTGTAATTTGTCATTTTTAAGGCAACCTGAAATTCCTCAATCCATAATTTAACACTAGAATGATGTTGGGTCACTCTCAGTAAAACTAAAGTCCTCTACAGTCTACCAAAATCATTAGCTTACCCAGCCACGTGGCTATGAGCACGCTGTCGATGCCCTCGATGGGGTCACAGATGCGGGACACCACAGGGTGGATCTGCTGGGCAAGGTAGTAATGATTGTCCAGACTGAGACCCTCCTGCTTCTGGAGCTGCTCTAGAGCATATGCTCTTTGACTGGCTGCCAGCGTGGAGCCGTCCTAGGAGAGAAAGAAAAGACATACAGTCGTGTGAGTGGTAGATTGTTGCCTTTATAGTATAGATCCGTACACTGAAAATCTATCTTTGGATATTCTTACATTGGTATTTATCAACCTATGTTCAGTGCATGCCGGGATTTTAACCACGATCAGGTGTCGAAATGTTAAAAACCCTAAAATGACAAGCGGTACAGTGTTTTTCTCATATACACACACACACCTTGCAGATGATGTAAGACACTGTATCTCCAGCTTTGACCCGGTGCCCCCCCTGGGAGTTGATCCATAGAGCCACATGGACGTGAGGGAGGCTCTTCTTATCTGGATAGTCCTGAGGATCTTTAGTCAGAGCCTGGAGGAAAGCGCACAGCAGCGACAGGAAAGAGAGCGACAATGAACAGACAGGTAATAGCAGATACAATAGAATAAACCAGATAAAAACAAACATTTGCGAGAACCTCACATAGGGTATGCTGGTTTGTCTCTACATGATTCCCCACTTGAGTTTCTTGTGCTATAGTATTCTATTACGTATGTGCAACCAGCGTGCTGATCAGTTTTACAATGTGTACACTTAACATGTGAACTTCAGCTGTATGTGATGACAGCTAGTTGCTTTTCTATTCAGGTGTAAATGTACACACATACAGCCACGTCCTCACCTTGTGTATCTCATACTGGTTGAGTGGTATGGCTCCATCTGCGACCTTCTCTCCCACCTCCATCAGGTGTTTCTGGATGTTCTCCACAATGACATCGCGATTCTGGTCCGACAAAATTTGACCGATCACATAGCTGCAAGAACAGGAGAGAAAGGGGGAGAGTAACTGTACGATTGTTAACATGCTAGCACTAGCATTGGATAAAAGATCCAAATGCAGCTTTCAGTCACAACTCTGTTTAGTTTATCTAAACGTACTTTCCACATTCCTTGGCCAGGTCACACCAATCTCTGCGGACGATGTCCAAGCCTTTGAGCTCCTGCTTGACGCTGTATCGTCCTTCGCCATGGTGCTCCACCACCAAGGCAGCGTATTTCTTCTTCTTCAGCAGTAAAAGTGACTTAAACACACCATCAATGTCGATCTCCAGAAGTTTGTAGAGCTTGTTTACTTCTGCCTTCACCTGAGAATAATAAACACGCATGTGCATTTAATGAAAATGTCAACTATAGAAACAATTGAAGAAAAGGAATTTTCAACTTCTCTACTACACACCTTATTGCCAAGTTTGAAGACTTCCTCCAGAGACCTGCTGTTGGTGTTGATCATAATGGAGTCAGTATCTCCGTAGATGACTTCCAGACTCATCTGAGTCACACAAGAGGAAAATGACACACATTGCAGATGTGTTCAATTAATGGAATTACTTTCTCTTACAACACTAAATGTAACTTCTATCTCAATTTCTAATATATAAATTGTCTGAATTCCATTCATTTAAACTAAAAACATCAATAACAACCAATGACACCTAACCAGTAGTTCAACAGATCAATTAACCCACAGTTCAATATGGATATATATATATATATATATATATATATATATATATATATATATATATATATATATATATATATATATATATATATATATATATATATATATTGCCAGTATTATTATTACTATGGGAGTAGCAGTATAAGAAAGGTTTTTTAATTTCTGAGTCTATTTTTTATTTTTTTTTATGTATTTCATTCAAATAGTTCTTAATTCTTTTTCTTACCTCTTAGCCCTTCTCTGTAGCATGTTAATTTCCCCCCAGGCATCAATATCAGTCTTATCTTAAATACGAATTTTTAACTTGTCATAATCAGGACATACAATATCAGAAGTGCTCCAGCATGATAAAGAAGTATCATGCACTGATGCATTGAAAGAAATGGTCGTCGATACATTCACCATTATTGAGGATTGAGGTAACAGTGACAATATATCCTGCTACAGAGTTTATGTAAAATCCTCCAGCTCTACTTCAAATGTATTTGAATTTTCCTTGATTAGATTTATATAATATTAACTGATCAGGACAACCAAAAGTTTCTTAATAACCCACCTTCTGAACCATGTCTTTGGTGTGCATCAGAATCTGAAAGCAGACACAACAGTAAGAATGGGGACTGACACAAACAACAGAAGGCATTGCAACACGTACAGCATTTCAGCGCAGTAAACAAACATATCACTCAGGAAGAAACAATGATTAAACATTAAGTTTCTATGTTATTTATTCTCTTTGTGTGTGTGTGTGTGTGCGTGCGTGCAGGCATTTGTGCGCACATGCATTTGTGTGGACATGGGAGCAGAGCAGGTGACTTGCTTTTAAATGGGGGATAATTGGCTAAGAGGGCAATTACGAGAGCGTGCTGTGACAGGCGTCTTTTCAACCCACACACATCCCAGCCGGACTCAAACACACACGCACACCTTAATGACTCGTAATGGCCTTTATCACCCGCAGAGTGAGTGACGGACAAATAAGAGAATTCTGTTAACGCAGGGTGTCCACTGTGTGTGTGTGTGTGTGTGTGTGTGTGTGTGTATAAGTAAGAGGGAGAGATCTGAGCTACAGAGGGATCCCAACAGGTGGGGGCCCAGAGGAAGGGAGGGCAGGGTGGGGGCTCCGGGTGGCTAATCTGGGGGGTCGGAGGAACGGAACGCAGTGTGACCTGTCACCAGCAATCTGCTCCTCAATCAACCACGACCGCATATATACACACCCTGAATCACACTGTGCTCCGTGTGGGGACAAGGACGTGGCTATTTCAGAGTGTGAGGAAGGGGCGGGGTTGGGCGGCGGTAGGATGGGGGGTGTCCCACTCCCTGAAACCAGAGTGGGACTTAAGCATGCTTTATGGGCTGCTACATACCACTGTACGGCGGGGGGAGTTTGAGTCATTCACAGAACAGCCTCCTCCATTAGGGACTGCAGTCAAGGTCAAGGTCTCACCACACACACACACACACACACACACACACACACACACACACACACACACACACACACACACACACACACACACACACACACACACACACACACACACACACACACACACACACACACACACACACACACACACACACACACACACACACACACACACACACACACACACACACACAAATCTTGGCCTAACCACATTCACACTAAATTGACTAGCTTGTCTCCTGCTAATTCAGGAGAGACGAAGAAAGGGAGGGAACGAGGAAGATGAAGTAAGTCTTAGGACGGACTCAGATTGAGTGTACAGGTAGATAAACCTTTTTTGATTTTTGAGACATTTTCAACACCTCCAAAAGCAAAACAATATGCAATTTTTGTGGCATTAAAGCCACATTCAAGTCATGAATGAAAATGCTAAATTTGAGTCAGACCTGCATTTAGTGAGTGTAGAGAAGGTTATTTAACACACAAAAAGAAGCTGAAGAAATGAAAGACATAAAATAAACGTAATAATAAATATACTAATAGAAAAGGACATAGGAGTAAACATGTACTCATTCAGTCACACACCAGGTCAAATTTACTGGCTCCCTTTTTAAAAATTCATATATTTGAAAACATTTTTGACCATGAACAAATGCTACAACTAAGAATGGCTGGAGTCTAAAGTAAAGCAGGATACTAACACAAGGGTTCCAGATATAGTACAGTAAATGTCAGGGTGGGAAAATCAGGGCATAGATACTAAACAGGATGTTCTCCTGTCCCTAAAACAAATGCCACTGAGGAGCTCTTGAGCAAGGAACGTCAGCTGTGTCATTGCTCAACAGTCTAATGTTTGGTTTAAATTTCTAGTGAAACCCACATTTGTGGCAAAAATGGCTGAGCATAACTGAATCATTAGAAACAAAACGCCAAGCAGCGCAGCACTTTTGTCTGGGCCTGGCTGAGCAGAGAGCCAGCAGACGTACTGGCCAATTTTTGGGAGGCTTTCTTCTTGTTGGAGGTGGTGAAGAAATGTATTTTCCCAAAGAACCAGAGATTTCAAGTACAGGGTCATCAGAAGTATAACAACCAGGGTACACTGCAGCTTGAGCAATTCTACCTGCACATAAAGTATGCAGTTGTCCTACAAATTGTGCATATGGCAGGTCTTGCCAGGGTACCTTAAAAACCAGAAGTCCCTTCTGCAAATATTTAGGTTGTTCTAAGCCATTTTACCTGCATCACACATTAAAATATAGTTGGGAGAATACAATCTTCTATCACAGTATCTGTAATAATTTATTACAATATTATTATACTGCATATCATTATATAGTGAAATTTCTGGAGGTGCAAGGGAGGTGAGAATGTGTTGATGTAATTGATGTGTGGACTCATTTAGACAGGTTTTCCATATGCTGTCACTTCCAGCAGGACAGACTGCTTTGAGGAATGAACCGTGTGAAAGACAAATCGTTTTACCATGATGCAAAGCGTGCAACTGTGTGTGTGTGTGAGCGCGCTCATCTTTAAAGAAACACCAACACACACATACTATATGGACCAATGCAAACATATAGGTCCAGGGGGTAAAAAGAACGTGCGAGTGTCTTACCTCTGATGACTACACTAGTCCCCACCGTGCATGCCGGTCATGCTGGGGCAAACAACTAAATAAATCTTTAAGTTGTGAAGACTTGATATTTCTCCATTTCCATGAGGTATGGTTAGACAATTTTCCCTAAGTCCAGCTTTAATAGTTTGATATCTACAAAGAGTCAAAGTCAATCTCTTACTTGCCCTATTTTCTACTCAATAAATTTACAAAATCTGTAAAAAACTTCCCAATTACTATTTCCTTCTTTTTCCTCACACCGTAAAACATCACTCAATTTTCTTATGTTCCTGCCTCTGTCAATTCTCAGCTCCTTGGTGTTAATACAAATGCTGGACAGTAATTGAGCAGCTCACTGAGAAGTGCTCCCACAGAGTGAAGGATCAGGACAGAAGATTTCTGGGTAGAAATTCTTCCTCATCCTTCCTTTTCAGGCCACAACACAGGTGAAGGCTCAGGTGTCAGCTTGCATTCTTTGGGCTGTGAGAGGTCAAGGAGGTTCAGAGGTCAAATGAGATGGCATGCCTTGTCATATGTATGTATGCCTACACATTTCCATTAACTACTGTTACTTACATTTCTTTAGACAACGATGAAGAACATAAGCAGAACAACAAATCCAGCGTACATCAACAGTAGTAAGGCAAGGAAGAAAAACAGGAAGAAGTTTGCTCTGAGCACTCGTTCCCCAACCACACACTACTAAACTCATGTAAAACAAGCCAACCGTTAACTTGCGCTTAAGTTTTATTTTAGCTTAGATTTAATTTGTTAACTAATGTTAAAAGTAATTGCAATTTAAAAAAAAGAAAACATGGCCTGACATCCTGCATCATGATCTCTACATGGACCCACGTGAGAAAATCAAATTTAGCTTAAAAGAACCCTTCCTTGACAGCTCACGACCACAAAATAGATTTCATAGTAGTTTAGTTTTTGATTTCATGCTAAAATCACATATCTACTATGATCATAAAATCGTAGTTTTGCTTTCATATCACAAAGAATCACATAACAGTCTTCTTTGAAGCAGACCGGTTGCCTGGTCTGCATCCGAGTTTGTTTCACACCAGCCAAAATGAACTGAACCAAACGGTAAGACGCACCAGATTTCGTTTAGTCAGAGACAGAGCAAGAATCCTTACATACAAAATGTACATTGTGCCTTCTAAATTTTAAGACATTAAAACATTTTTAGATAAACCTGCAACTTACAGCAGGTGGCAGTTCAAGGCACTGCAGTCTGTAGCTGCAGCTTTTTCAGACCCACCAGTTTTGGACAGTAGCACATGCGAGTGCTGTGGAGAGTTCTTATGTCCCTGCAGTATTTCAACACTGACTTGCACAGCTTACAGGTGACATTTTCCCTTTGTACTCCCCATTTTTAAGACATAATGTACCCAACAATCTGCCTTGAGACTTGAGGACGCAGACTTCAGGGCGCCTGACCCTGCCAATGTTGCTAAAAGATGTAGTTGGGTTAAGTGGTGCTACCGTAGTCTGTAACACTCAAAGCTGCCATGAAGTGAACGAGGGAGACAACTATAGGAGCACAGGTCCATGATGAAAAACAAGTCTTGTCCAGCTGACTAGTGCAGTTGAATAAACCCAAATCAAGATTTTCAGAACAGATATTAAGTTGGAAAAAGTGAAATGGATTGGAGGTTTCATATTTTTACACAATACCATCTACACTTTAATACCCAGTCCTAATATCTCACTGTCAAATCTGCACCACTGTCTGACTTTTCACTATTTGTAATCCCTTTAAATTTAGTGTTTTTAACAATGTCTCATGTCTTTGCATGTGCACTTGTGTGTCTGTCTGCACATGAGTTGTACCCATTAGCTGTGCGTTATTTCACTCTGTCATGCTAACTGATGAGCGGTTCAGCCTTGTTGTGATAGCCACCTTTTCCCAGCTGTTGCTCTGCTATTTGTTGGCCTTATCTATTAGGGATTTATATGTCTTGTTGTCATGTCGCTCTCAAGTATTCTTTATATCAATCCACTTACTCTGCCTCCTCTTCAAAATATCTTTTGTTTTTTGCCAGGCTGTCATTTTAAATAGGAATATGGGTCTTAACTGGCCTGCACTGGTTGAGTGACAAATGGTTTATAGCTTGTATTATCTTTATTGCTTCCTTTCAGACAGAATAGTAGACAAATGAGCAAGTTGCTTGCTCATTTAAAGAGCATCCAAGTCCCACCCTCAATCTGCCATTCTGAACACACGTACCATACACCCCTCCACTGATCAGTGGATCAGAGGCAGCATGTTAAACCTCAGTGCGGCAGAGGGCCCTTGTAAAAAGAGCCTGGGGCACCAGTGACGATTGTTTTGAAAAGCACTCAGCTGAAAAGCATTTTGGGATGACAGTCGACCGACTGAAATAGCACCTGTGGAGGAACACACCACTGTCAGGGCTTTTGGGGGGGGGGGGCGCAACACGTACACACGGGGCAAGAGTATGCGTGCACACACACACACACACACACAAAAGACCCCCCTCTTTCAATAACACAATCTCACACACAAAGATGCATAAATGATTTATAGTTTCTCTTCTGTTAGTGTGAGCTCTCATGGGCACACACCTCTATACACACAAAGAGAATGAAAAACCTTCTTTCACTAAAATGATTTCACTTGCATGCAAGAATGCATGAGCGCAAAGACACACACACACACACACACACACACACACACACCTGTCCTGGCAGATGCCATAGCAGTGTTCTCATGTCTGCTGCTGGGAGGGTCAATCTGTTGTAAAGCTGCGTCTGATTTAATACAACCGGCTGAGATCACAAACGCCAGCGTTCATCGAAAATAAGTCGACAATGACAACAATCCTCCTGCTGTCTGGTCAATTAAAAATATGGTACTTTAATAGCTGGAAAGGACATCCTGATGCTTCACTTCACCCTGGGCACAGTCTAAGTAGTCACCAATAAATTCTTAATGTGATTTAAATGTGGTATTTGGGATAGCAGACAACAGATGGTTCAGGAAGATAAAATTACCTTTGTCATTACACATCAGCATCAATCTCTTACACTGAGTCAGGTCTAATTTTTATAAATATTTTTTAACTTTAAAGCATCTATAATCAATATTTTTATAATAATGTATCAAATGACAATGTGAAAGGGGCCGCTTGTAGTGCTGAACTTACAGAGAATTATCTCTGTAGGTTTCGGCTTTATAGCAAGTTTCAGCTCATTGTTTAGCCTTCCTGCCGGAAACTTCACTCTTTTGGTTCACTCTCACTGCGTCGTATTCTGCAGCAGCAGGCAACTGTTTTAAGCGAAAAAGCTCCAAGAACCAACTGTACACTACCTGCTAAGCATCAGACAGCAGATAGACAAATTTAGCGACTAGCTGGTGAACATAGTGGAGCATTTAGCAGCTAAAGAGCTAGATATATACTTATGTCAATGTTGTGTTCACAACTGATACAATAAAATACCAGTGTCTGGACTGTCTATTTTTCTTATGAATTAATCAAGTGATAAAAAAGGGTATTAAATTAAGTTGGTATTTTTACTTGATAAATCATAACACAAAAAAATTAATAAATTATCGAAACAGTCATTGATTAATTTTCTGACAATTGACTAATTATAACAGCAGGAAACCAACTGCAAAATTATTCAGAGACTGATATCTACAGCTACATGATGTCATTTTGCTGCAGCCTTTATCATCCCTACAATTCAGTAAAGTAGATTAGAGGATCAAATTCATTAGGTCATAAATCAAGAAATGTTAAGGTTTTAATAGAACTGAACATATGTATCACCTACTTGCAAAGTCAGCTAAAACCATGTACTAATTATCCTCTCATTTACAACTCTATCAGTAGCCCTGATAAAGACAGCATATGTCAGATCAATCCCTAATAAATCATAATCCCTGCCATTAGCCCGGTCTCACATGGCCTCATTAGTAGGTGTTACTAAAGTCGGCGTTTAGATTCTGAAACCTTGTCCTGTCCACTGTCAGCCCTCACAGACAAGCTAATGTAGCCAAAATAGCAGTGCTGCTCCCATGTGACTATTTGTTAAGTCCACTCCTATCAGGAGTAAAGCCAGCTCTTTAAGAGGACTACAGGACCATGGAAACATGCAGCCCTCATTTCCCCAGACATGAGCATGCTTTACATGCATGGGCTGACACACACATCAGTGTAGACAGGCTTATGTATTCTTACGTCTAATTCGGGGAAATGTAAAAATGACCCCTGTGATTCTGAGACAGCAGCAGCAATTGAGATCCTGACTGAAAGAAATGGGGGCAACAATATTTACCTCGCACATCACCACAGCACAGCCATGACAGATACACACACACAGACGAGACATGATAGGGTGGTTTAGGTACTCCTGTGTCTAATTCGGGGAAATGATTTGAGATTCTAGAGACGAGAGGAATGATACAGAACCTGAATGAGGGACACCAGGGGTAACAATATTTACTTAGACTTCATTACAAGCACACGCACTCTCTTACACAAGTACACATAGAGGTTTAACCTAAACCAAACTTTGACCTCTCCAAACCCTCGGCTCTGTTACCCAAGCCCGCTTCTATCCTTCACTCTGCATGCCACCCAATAATGTCAACTACGAGCTCCTGTCAGGCTGTTTTTAAACACAAGGACAGAGACTCAATTACAGCAGAATGGCTTTCAGGAGTCATCCTCCAACCTGAGACACACACACCTGCTAATGGTTGTCAGATTTGCTAGCAAAAGGGTCAAAGGTCAAACCAATCTGCGTTCCGCAACAATCAGCAGCTTCCACTGGCCTCTGTTGTTAACATCACTCGATTAGGAGGACATACACACTAACACACACACACACACACACACACACACACACAGATACAGTATATGTTCAGAGACAAGATAAGATTTCCATGTTTTCTAAACAAAAGTCATAAAAGTGAAAAACTTTGAAACTTGGGTGGGGGTGGGGGTGGGGGGTTCTGATTAATTCTGTGTCCTTACTTACATTTAAAGACACCAAAGACAAAGATGAACTACACTCCAGGCAAAGCAGCTTTTGTGCTGCCCTTGACTGTTAACAGACACTTCTCTATTTGCTATGACTAGCAACATTAACACCAGCATAGGAAATTAACACCAACGACCAGCCAAATGCTATAGAGTTTTTCCCGCAACTGATCTCTGATCTACAAGAGTGTCTGCAGAAAATCCTCCTTTCTCTAAGTGTAATTCTCTATTTGTCAGTTGAAGTCAGGGATCCACCAGCCAACGGTTGGTGGACAATAAAAGTCTTCCTGGCATGACAAATGCATTTATCAGCCTATTATAACCACATGCGTGTAAGTTGTCTGTGTCTCATATATCTGTTCTCTGCACCCAACTGTTCTCTGGCGAACATACAAAAGAACCCGAAATAACGCTGAGGGGTTGAGGGGGACATCAATCTGTGGCTGTGTAATCCTAAACCTTCACCTTCCTCTTAATACCCATCATCCCCCCCTTAATACCCACACATACCAGGACAGAGTAGGGCCACAACAAATGGTCCCCCGACAAAGGGCAGAGTTCGGCCAGTAGCATTTGTGAGAACACACGCATAGACACATGTACATCAACACATATATGCAGACACAGATAGATGCAAGACATACTCAAGAAACACACACAAGAGTCAGGAGGGGAGCTAAGTGGGGGCTTTTCCCTCTTAACTTGGCAAGTCTGATCAGAAGAGCCACCGCCAAGGGTCTGTCATCCCCTCTAAGCCACCCTCATCTGAACCCTCCCTGTGCTGAGAAACCACTATGGCCCCTGGCCTGACCCATCCTGCCATAGGGGGGGTTAGGCCTCAATTTAAAACGAGAGTGAGAGAAAGATGAGAGCTAAGCCAATCAATAAATACACAGAACACATGCACATTCGCCACACACTCGTCCAAACAGATGAAGGTGCTGAGGGGTGTGAGGGTGGATTTAAACTACGGAAGAGTAGTGGTCAGTGTACGTGTGCCAATTACAAAAATAAAAAGCCTCCTAAATCATGATATGAAAGTAGAGTGCAAATGTGACGATTAAAATGGGGGGCGGGGGTACAAACAGCAATACACTACAAATACACTAGAAACCCTGCTATAAATGCCAGCTGGCCTTTCTGGATCACTGCAGTCAGAAAGAACTACTTGGCTTACGGTTATTTAACTTTAGGGCTCCATACAAATTCAATAAAACTGTTTCATTTTGTTTAAACTGTTTCCCGAACCAGAGAGTCTGAGTGTGATGACCCATATACTGGGAACACAGCCTGCGGTTTTATAGAAGCTGGCTTTACTTTGGTATAGTATATATACTAAAATGCCTCTCTATAATATAAAAACATTTCTAAATGCAGTTAGAGGGTAACTGAATTTGTCAGAAAAAAAGTCCAGTTTGATCAACTGGATCATGAATGTTTGGAGATATTGACTAATTAACTTGAGAATTTCATTTAATTAAAGATTTTGAACAGAATATCTAACAAATAAATAAATATAGATTTCGGAGTGTACTAAATTATCCTCAACCACATTATGCATCTTATTTACAGTGGGACTCCCTTGGTTGTGTTGATGCCATGCTCTCCCCAAACACACAACCTGCAGTATAAATAGATGTGCATCTAGGATCATGGATACAAAGTAAACAAAACACTAAGATTGTGCAAAGGGGAATCTCTGCTACCTCAGCGAGTTGAGGTCCATGCTACTCAACACGCTGTGGGTTCAGATCTGACTGATGACCTTTTTCATGCATGTCTCTCCAATCTGTCATATCACTCCCCACTGTATGCAATGCACTAATGCAGTGAAGTCCTAATAAAACACAATCCAATTTGATGACTGTCCCTTTAGCACACTGGGCAACTTCAGACGGCTGAGAAAATGCTGGAGGCAAAGTAGGCCATCAGCATGTTTCTGAAAACAGTTAAAAGTAAATAAATTCAAATGTATCTATTAGAATATATGTTAACACAATAGTAGTTATTCCTGGCCAGAAGAAGAAGAAACAAAATTATTGTTTAGATTATACAAAATGCAGCAGCATGTTAACTCTCTAAATGCTCAATTTATACCCATTATAAAAAAGGCCTTTTAGTTTTAGCATAGACTTTAAGATTCTGCTTTTAGGTTTCAAACCAGTCAATGTGATTGCCTGAATCTGTGTCAGATATAATAGATAAGACAAATTCCTTTAAGGTTTCCTCTTTAACTTTGACACTAGTCTTGTAGACTTCAAAAAGATGTTTCTCCAGAAAGCTTAGGCCTAGCTTAAGGAACTAATTGGTCTTCACTTCTGGAACAACGGCTAAGAGGACCTGAGGGCATCAGTATTGAGACTGACAGTTTCTCACAAAACCTTCAACTATATCTTTTCATCCTGCATTTACAGTGCAAATCCAATGACATAAGCTTTGAGGCTTATTTTTTAACTTCCCTATTTTATGTTTTAACTATTTGCTCCTATGTTCAATTTCTGTAATGTACTGCAATTTTCTACAAAAGATGGTCTATATATATTTTAATGTTTATATGTATATTTATCTCTTTATTTGATTGATAAACACTTCAATGTGACATACAAACAAAATGTTAGCATATTCTCAAACTCCTGAAGTAGGAAGGTTGTGTAGCATAATCCAATTGCTAAACATCATAACAACATGTGGATCCAAATAGAAAATGTTTGTTTAATTATCTCCTTGATATTCCTCAATGACAACAATCTGCTTAGTTGTGCACCCTACAGCTCTGTGGCAGAATACTCCTGGTAACTCGTGTGTGGTCTAACCAGTGCTGCTAGTGAGAAAATTACAAGGGATAATGAGCTAAATATTTCTAATAGTTTGAACCCAAATTGCTACTACCATTTGGCTACAAAACAAAGAAATTTGAAATATATTTTGTGCTATTTCTGTTGAAGTTTTAAAAAGATTACTCAAGCAAGTCAGTTTATGAGGGAAGGTCAAAGTGGTGTAATGCTAACTAGCTACATGTTTGGTGAGTCCTCAGAAGTAGGGGGATTTTTGATTGAGGCAGGGATGAGTAGACAATCACTGAATTTTATTGTAGGATGATTTATTCAAAGCTCCTAAACCATTAGGAATACAGACTTGAATTAACCATCATAAATATTCAGTTTAACACGCCTGCACACAACTTGCAAAGCACAGCAATGTCACCATTTCAGATAATGGAAATGTAGCCAACTTTGTGGCTGAGAGTAGTGACGCTTCCTGGATAAAATAAAGCCAGAAAGAGGTAAAATGTAATTAACCCATCCACCTCTGGCTATTGACAAATATACAAGCAGTAAGTCTGAAGGGGAGAGAAGCTCCCACCTGTCCCAGTGAATCAAACGTGCACCTTTTACAATGTAGCTCTGTCAGCCGAACAACGAGCATGACTGGAGGCACAAACGGACTGACAAAATAACACACACACACACACAGAGTTACTGCCCTGCCCTCTATTAGGGAGCACAAAGAGGTGTGTAAGGGGATCTTAATGAAGGACTCCCCTGAGGCAAAGCTTGACGTCTCTGCTGAGGATGTGTACTGTTAGAGCTCATTAAATGAACATGAGTACTACCACTGGCATGGAGGGAGGGAGTGTGTGTGTGTGTGTGTGTGTGTGTGTGTGTGGTGTTCAGTTACAATACCAGATTTAGCCATTTATGTCATGCAGTACACATGCCTCTTTGCGCCAATTTATTGAGTGTGCACGCCCATGTTGTTCCATTTGTGTGTGTTGAAGAAGTCGTTACACAATCAGACTTTACATGAAGAGAGTGTGAGCTTCATGTGTGAGACTGTGGCATTTTGTTACTGGAAAATACTTACATAGAGCTATTGATATCGCAGACGTTACAACAGGTCTCTTATTCTGACAAAATGAACTTGAAGGAATAATCATATTTAGAACAGGGAAGGGCACAGGGTGAGGGAGAAAGAGATGATTTTGTGGAGAGTAAGGACGACAAATGTGAGACAGCAATAGAAAAAAAGGAATAGAAAGAAAGAAAATGGAATAGTGGCAGGAGTGTTGCACGATGTGGAATTTGATGTAACAGTGCGCTCTTGTGGATGAAAATGGAAGTATTTTAATTTCTATTGTACTCTCTTGTTGGTACTCGGGTAACTCTGAAGACCAGAATCTAAATCACAAAAGGACTGTAGGACATCCTCATTATTGAATCAGTCTGTGTGTTTTATGTCTTTGCATTCCCTGCCTGCTTGCTCCGTGAGTACCTTAATAAATGTACCACTTTAGTTTAACCATAAGCTTCTTTTAGTTCAGTTTATTTGGATCTGTATTAGCTGCCAAAGGTGCGACAGCTAAAACCTTTGGGGTACAGATGTGTTTATGTACAGTATGTGGGTTTGACTCACCTCTCTACCCTTGTGTGTGACCAGGGCAGCAAGTGGCTTGGCATAGAAGCGGCTGTAGCTGAATCCCAGGCAGCCGTACATACTGTTAGCAGTCAGCTTCAGAGCCTTCTGACGAATGTCATACTGATGGACAGACAGACTCAAATTAGGCCAAACAGACATAAGGATTTTATATTCCCCTTGAAAACTCGTTATAAAGATTTAAAAGGTTACAAGTTGTCTCAATGGTAAATAAAAATGGCTGACAATAGAAGGAGCGTAATTATATGCACATCACAGGTAGATGCAAGGCTATTGACATGTTCATCATCATGGGTGGGTTAGATGGTTAACCACACCTGTCACCATAGAGCCTATCAGCCTATTGGTGTGTGTATATATATATATATATATATATATATATATATATATATATATATATATATATATATATATATATATATATATATATATATATATATATGGTTGTGGTAACCACTTTAATCCATTTTGATCTAAGATCCAACTGAGATAGAAACAATGTCTATTTAAATAAATCTGTTTGGAGTCTGTATGCAGGCGTTGCTCTTTTCATCGAAATGAAAATGGTTGACCGTTTTGTCAAACAGCACCAGTGTGCCTACTAAACAGCTATTTGCATCTGACTTCGCTGAGAGCAGAAGATAATATAAAGAAAAAATGCCCAACTGCTGTTCATCTGTACGCTCAGTATGATCTAAACAGTCATCTTTTCACTAATACATGATTAAATAAATACGTTACAATGACTGTTTGTTACATAATAAGCATACAGATGGACTGAGCATACAGATGACCACCATAAAAAACCTGTCCCCAATTGTATTATTTTGAAGAGACATAAATTCAAACAGATTACAATCACAGGAGCAAGCTCCAAACTTTTTAAAATGCTTCAACATTAGTAGACCCAATTTTATATTGCATGTTTGCGATCAATAACTTTAAATAGGAAAAAAAAGTGCAAAGCAATAACCTTTCAATGCAAACAAAAAGGGAGGGGAGTATCCATACTACCCATGGAAATACTATACAGTATGTGCTGCTTCAGTGTGTTTCAGCATGTATGTGTAGGTATGTGTGAACTTTGATATGTACCTGTAGGTAGAGGTCTGGGTTGACATCTTGCTGTCTCATCAGCTGTTTGACCTGTTTACGCCGCTCGACCAGCTTCCTGATTTCTTTGGGCAGGATTCCCATCTCCAAGTCTGAATCTGGAATCTCGGGAATCTCCTCTGACTCATCCTCCTGTTACCATGGAAACAAGAGTTGGAAGTGAGCTGAAACTTTCCTCTGGGAAATAAAAAAAGTCAGGCCGACAAGGATGTTGAGGCTTTTTACGCCTCTGTAGCTGGGCATTGGGATCAATTTATAAATCATGTCTGGACTTCATAGATAGTTTTAGATTTAGATAATTAATTTATTAATGAATCATTTGGTTACACAAACACACCTGCTTCTACAGTAAACATATGAACAAAAACTGCACACACACACACCTCCTTCTTCTGTGTGTTGTGAGCCTCCCTCTGCACCGTGGTGAAGCAGATGTTGAACTCCTGGATGATTGAGGGATACAGGCTGTTGAAGTCAAGCAGGAGCACAAACTTGTCGTAGAAACCTATAGAGAGGGGGAGGGAGGTTACAGAAATATATGCACAAACATACATATGAGACAAAGACAGAAAAGAAGACTTTAAACTAAAAACACAGACTTACCAATTTTAGGATCCAGCACCAGACCTCCAGCATAGGCTGCCTTCTTCTTCCGCTTGCCTTTTCCTGCATCCATATCGTCTTCTCCCTCGACCTGGGACACAGAAACAAAGAGAAAAAAAGCATTTGTCAGATGACTGTACGATACAAAAAAGAAGCTGTGTGTGATTGTGTGTGGGCTTTACCGTTTCCAGCTGGGCCTTTTTGAAGGACGGTTTGTCGGGGACAATGTAGTTTTTCTCATGGAAGGCATGAAGCAACAGGAACTCATTCCTCTCAGAGCGACCGCCCATCAGAGTACGAGACTGCAGAGAAGAAGCAGGAAGAAATAACATTACCAAAAGGAAAAGAGGTCATAAAACAGCGGTTGACCTGAGTCAACCTGGAGCACGGCTCAGGGATGATGGTATCTTCATGTCCCCATTTTAACTGAAGTCTAAAATGTCATCTTACCCCACTGCATTGTATTTCGTAGATCTCCCTGAAACACAACGGAACGTCAAAATACACTGGCTCCAAGCCTTGATAAAGGTTTTTAAGATTTAAAGAGTCAAGTCTTTTCTCTTCATTCACAAGAGAACCAAGTCTTGCTTTTGTCTGCAAACTGTTGTGGTTCTGACTTCAATTTTCAGTATTTCAACTGTACAATAAGCAAGAAGAGCTGCTGCCTGGAATTTAAAAACCTCAAAGATCGGCCATCCCTGTTTCTTTTGTCATGTGTGTTTAAAATGCTTTTTTTCAAATAATATTGGTAGTGCACACATTTTGGATTCTGAGAGAGAGATTTTCTCCAGAGCTGATTCCTGAATCAGTTCTGGCAGATGCATTATAAGCGTGTAGTTAATATCATGATATTCAGCAAATTGTGAAGTGACTGCAATTTTAATTGCTATTTGTGTTTTCTGTTTGAGCTGAACAATGAGGTTAGACAGTAACTGTGTTGCAAAATTTTATGTATTTCTGTTTTGCAGCTGTGGGTGGTTTAATGAAGGTGAAAGGAAAGTGTTGTTGTGTGTTACCAAGACATTGCCAGCAATGTTGGTGATCTGCACGGCCAGTGGCAGCACGTTGAGCTCACACATGATCTGGAGGATCAGCTTGGCATCTGTCCATGTCAGCTCCAGCAGGTAGAGCAGGTGAGGAGAGTCACTGATACACATACACATTTTTGGGGGAGGTAAAAAAATAAATAAAAAAAGATAAAACAATTTGATCAGAAAACAATTCCAACTACACATTTGTGTAGAAAAAAATTCCGTTTTGTGTTGGTGCTTATATGCAAAATCAGACGTCTCTTTTTTCTGATTTGGTTGAACTGACCCTTTAAGGAAATACAAACCTGTAGAGATTCTTGATGTTTTCCTGAGAGACTGTGGCTCTCTCCATCTTCAGCACCTGCGCAGCCAGTTCAGTCAGATGGTAACTTTTACAGCGAATCAGCTCCTTGGCTGAGATCTCCACATCGCACACCAGACGGCCACAGGTTGCGCTCTTCTCTGCAAAGGAACCACGACCCTGCCAGTACAACAACGTTTATTAATGTACAATATGGTATAGAAACAAAAGAAGCTTATGATGCTACGGATTATTATTATTCATACCCCTAGTTTAGGCATATTGGCCCTCCTGAGGCGTCCAATCTTAGACCAGTGGGGAACCTTGCACACATTGATCCTCTGCAGAATCACTTCCAGGTCAAAACCATAGATGTCGTGACCCTACAGTAAAAGAATATGGATAAGCATACTCATTTTTACCCCGATGAAACACTGCACCCTCATCTGGGCTTCCTGTGCATCCTATATTTTCATATGAGGATGCTAATGATTCATCTGCAATCCATTCAGGAAATTGCATAGAATTACTCCCAGCATGCTCTACTCACCACGAGCACATCAGGGTCAATCTTGTGCATCTTGGCGAGGAAGAAGCCCAGCAGAGTCCGCTCTGTAGCAGCTATCTCCACTTTCCCATTCTAACAGAGGAAGGAAGTCACATCAATGTTTTGGTCACACTGAAAAAAAGTGTTACCACTAAAATATATTCTCCATCAGTTCTAATAAAATCTACTTTTTTTTACAAATTATACAAAACTACCATTCAGTAAAGTACCCAAGAAACTGCTTTTGCTACATGAAGTTTAACGATACATTGTTCATAATCCTTTGCTGGTAATTTCCTGTCACCACTACATCTGTAAAAAAAACCTGAAAATATATAAAACACTGATCTTTCTGAAAATATCAAGACCAAGTTATTTCTGTTTCTGAGCAAAAATCTAGTACCAACAAGTTGAGCTCCATAGCCACATGGCCACTCACCTTCTTCCTCACAGCATCTTTGAAGTCGTAGGGGAAGATACAGTCAGCCGGTTTACTGACCACTGCAAAGACAAAAAGAAATATATATATATATATATATATATATATATATATACACACACACATTCATAAACTGATGGCAGAGGCTGCCATGCAAGGTGCCAACTGCTCATCAGGAGTGATACAGCACTTCTTATCCAAAGCGCTCACGATAAGTTTACCCACACACAGCCATCGGGAGCATTTGGGGTTCAGAATCTTGCCTAAGGACACTATGACATGCAGGCACTCTATTGCATTCATGGATTACAATGAAAACAATCAATAAGATGTATATAAATAACTTACCACAAAAATGGGTCTGATATGGGGGTTGGGGGGCAGCTTTATCCATATGGAACTGATAGTGGACCAGTGCAGCCAGGGACACAATCTGCAGAGGAACTATATCATCAGGTCCTTGCTCACTAAGTATTTCAGTCTGTCTGAGTACACCATTAAATAACGAGGCTAAATAATAGCACAAAATCAGTCCAATACATTGCTTGCAAAAAAAGGGGGAAACAATCTATATTTGTGTACACAGCTGGCAGTGTTCTGACCTCGTTGTGGTGTGTCTTGGGATTCTGTATAGTCTTGAGGCTTATGGACATGACAGTGATGGGTGGAGGTGGCAGGTCTTTGACCACAGTGACCAGGTCATTCCTCAGGGCTAGAGCCTCCACCTTACACCAGCTGACCGGCTGGCTGATGAGCTCTGACACAAAAACAGGGGGTACGTGTGAATTTTCCAGGGGTGTGCAGAGTTCAACATAATTAATTTATGAATTTCTGATATCTCAAACAAGAGGTTCCAACATGAAATTAATTGTTCTACTAAATATCCAAATCCCTCAAATACAAATCAAGTTAAACTAAATACAGGGTGTTAAATCAGTTATACTAACACAAAAGAAGTATCATTCAAAATTCCCCTTACGTGGTGTCTTGATGTCCAGCCAGCAAGGGCCTTTAATCTTCCTGCTGAGGAGGAAGTGCTCCAGACTGGAAGTGTTGGTTCCAAAAATGTGGGAAAAGGTCGCCCCCTTAAGGTTCGAAGGCAGCGCAGGGAATTCAGCCTGCAAAAAACAATATTTACCACATAGATGAATAGGTTATCATAAAAAAAAAAAAAAAAATTAAAAAAGAGCAATAGGCCTAGGACGCTTATGTGTGCACTTCTACTCACAGAATATCTGACTTCCAGATACTCGCACTGACTGGGAACATCAGGAATTTCAAAAGCGTAGTTCCTCTCCACTTTCTACAGAGAGAAACACAGAAAACAAGCACCAGTTACAAACATGTCAAACTTGACACTATCCAAAAAACGACATTCACACTATACAGTCCGTAACCGAGGTTAGCACTAACCTTGGACTTGAACTTCATGATCTTGAACTTCTCAGAGAGATCATTAAACTCCTGGTAGACGTCCATCATTCCTACAGGAGTGTCAGACACCTCCCCTGTCTTGATGTTTACTTTCTGTTCATGGAAACACAACCAAACAATTGAACAGATTCCTAAAAAAGTCATGTGTAAAGTGATTTCACACACACACACACACACATGCGCGCGCACACACACGCACACACACGCACACACAGAGGTGACATGTAAGACTACTTGTAGGAATGCTTTGTATTGTCCTGTAGCTTTACAGTTGGCTGGGGGGACGTACTGTATCTTATATGGTAATAGCATGTGACAGAGCAGGAAACTTACATATTCACGAGGCAGGAAGTACATGGTCCTCTCAATGTTCTTGACAGTAACACAGCAGCTGACATGAGACTGTGCAGACTCGATCCACACTTTTCCAAACAAGTACACCACACCTTGGCCATAGTTAAGATAAAATGTCAAGAAATGCTCTACCAAACAGGATCTTTGGATTATAGAATTACATGACAGTATCCACTATATTTCACTCCAGGTGTGATTATACCATACCTGGTTGGCTGTAGGGGTCTTCAAAGGCATCCAACCAATAGAAGCGGAAAACCTGCTCCCCGTCTGCCCCCTCCACCAGCGGGAGTTGACTGGAGTCAACCTGTATCTCTGCTTGAGCCTCGCTAGCTCCACCTTCGTCCTCTTGTCCCCAAGAGCTTCCAATTCTGTTGGACCTGGGAAAGGACACAGGGAAGGCGCTAAAACTGAGGTTTGTGCTACGCTGAAGTCTTTAGCTCAGCTCGCATTTTAAGATTGAGCCAGAAAAAAGTATCTATATTTCCAAATAAAGTAGAAGCAAAAATAGCAGATAAAAGACTTACACTAAGACAGGGTCCTGAGGCTCTGCTTTGGGCTCCACTTTAACTGGTGCTGCTGTTGCTTTAGGCTCAGCATCATCTTTAATCGCAGGCTTCTCCTCCTCGAGCCCGATCTCCATCGGCTCATCAAAGTCCACCCCATCAAATGCCAGAGCGTCATTCCCTGAGATACACATTGTCATAAAAGGTAAGTGTATTCTTGATAGCCTGGGAACAAGACAAATCTGCTGAGATCATCTTTCATTTGCACTGGCGTTTAATCTGGCCCCCCTCCGATTCAGACAGATTTCCACCCGTCCTGGATGTGGCCGGGCCAATCACAACGGTTTATCTAATATGGGGTGGGTTTGATACGATGACTGAAAGAAGAGCGTTACCGGACCAGCTTTGAAAAGTCACATGTCACACGTTTCGCTGCTCTAATTGGTTGCAGGTCAGGACCTGCGTCCAATCTGCAGGTCTGTCCAGTGCAATGCACCAGGCTCACAAAACTCAAATCAAACTGTCAAACTAGGCAGTGCTGATCAAATATGAATCAAGATTCTGTTACTGCATTGCCTATTTCCCACCTCAGATGTTTTCAGAAACACATTTTAGTGTACTGTTTAGCTGTAATTTGTGAAAGTTTGTGACCAGGTCGCCATTTTTTTCCTGCTTGAAAACAGACAAAGCACCGCTTCAACTTGCATGTGTTGCTTAGCGTTACGTCAGATGTTTCGTTGCTCTGACTGGTTGTAGGTCGATCCAATTGCGTCCAGAGGCATTTTAGTCTGCGCCCATTGATAACGCCCCTTGGAAATCGAAAATGAACTGAGAGGTTCCAGACTAATACGTATTCGCGAATTAGTCTGGCGATGCTAGGCTATATTCTTGATGCTAGAAGGGACAGAAAGAGTAAAAAGCTAGCACAGTTGTATCAGTCTCTCTTACCTTCCTCTTCATCCAGCTCCTCCACTTTTGCCCTCTGCTTCTGCTCAGGAAGAGCAGGTGTGGAGGGAGGGAGGCGAGCTGATGACCTGGGGGTCGGCTCAGAAGGAGGCGGCCTGATAACTTTGGCCTTTAACCCCGTAGCTGAGGGTGACTCCTGGTATTACAGAAGTGATATACAATATTTTACAATTATTGAATTCATACTTCCAAGCATATTTGAAAATATTTTTCAAGACATGATAATTTAAATGATACCTTTGGCATCTGAGGTTTGATGGAAAAGGGATTCATGGACGATCCAAGAGACTTCTTTTTCTTCAGAGTGACCACTGGTGGAGGAGTCAGAAGAGTCGGTTTCTGGGAAGACAGATTTTTTTAAAAGCAGAAATCACAACATATCAGATTAGGCATGGACAATATAGAGGTGGAGAAGTTGGCTTTGAAGAAAAAAGAAGACAAAGTATCACCACCACTGAGTAAGAAATTAGCCAAAACCATATTAACTGACTCTGACTGTTAACTAACTAAAAGGTTTAATTATTTTATCAGCACTTTGTCCTTTTGCACAACATGACTTGCTCACTCATCATTACAAATCAGCTAAAAGCCTGAATGTAAATGTCAATGTGCAGGAACCATTTGTTTAATTGTGGAAACACCCAACTCAATACTGCTATCAGTGTCTCAACAGAGAAAGTCAAATGCATTAGTTGACACTGAACTGTGTTTAATTATGTTCTTAAGTTCTACATTGTCTAGATGATATGGTACCAACCTCAGAGTGCAGGTCCTGTAAGATATCTCCTAATAGGTCATCTTTGGACAGGTCAACGTCTTTCTGCGAGAGACACAATTATGCTTATGGTCAATGCAAGAGCACGAAAAAGTGTAGCACATCTCTTATTTCAAGTTAAGATCTGCACAGGGCACACTTTGGGACATTTTTAATAGAAGCGAACACCCAAGTAAGTCAATGGTGGCAGCAACATACCTCAGCAGGCCTTTTGACATTACTGTTCATGAAGAGGCTCTTAATGGTGTTGGGCTTGGCTACAGCAGATTTCTTCACATTTTTCTTTGAGTCTGCTCCTTTAGCACCTGCTTTTCCTGCAAACAAACAAAACATTGTCACACACAAAAAAACACTCTTTGGACAAAACTATTTACTGTACATTGTCTCACACTCAAAATACATAGAAATTGTTGGGTAATATAATAATGTATGAATGTTTACCTTTGTTGTTTTCAACTACATCATCATCCAAATCATCGTCAAAGATTTCTCTTCCATCCTCCACATATCCTGTTCCATCTGAGAGAAGGGAAGAGAAACTTTCATATTAGACTTCCCCATCAGACATATTCCCACAGTGGATACAGGAGACTGAGACTCACCATCATCAATAATCCAGTCATCCTCTTGTCTGTCTCGTACCATCTTCGAGTACTGCTGTTCGTCCACCTCCTCATACACACTTGTTAACTCCTCCACCTGGAAAACATTAACACTGGTTGACCATAACCTATGAAATAAGCATTGCTGAATAAATATCAGACTTGAAATGCACTATTCACTGTTAGATAACAGCAGCAAAAAAAAACAAAAAAACAACATTCTTTATTACATTATATTATTTCTGCAATCTTACAATCTTTACATATGTCATATTACAAATGTAATATATTACATAAAAATTAAAACATGATAAGGCCCAGTAGGGCTGATTCTTTCATTTATTATTTAATTAATTCATCTGGTGATTATTATTTCAATTAATCAATAATTGTTTAGTCTGGAAAATGTCCAGAAATAGTGAAAAATGGTCATCACAATGTCCCAGAGCCCAGGGTGCTTGATGAATGATCATCAAAATCATTGTCAATTAACTTTCTGTCAATCAACAAACCTGTTAATCTACTAATAGTCCTAATGCCCTTCTCGATGGACATTTTTGAAAAACATTAGTCTAAAGTTTTTAGACTAATATTTTAATCAAAACAGCTCATACTTGAGTGAAATCTGATTTCTGATATGAATTTTAATAGACACAACCCATATAGCTCCT
Organism: Siniperca chuatsi; assembly: GCF_020085105.1. Taxonomy (NCBI): domain Eukaryota; kingdom Metazoa; phylum Chordata; class Actinopteri; order Centrarchiformes; family Sinipercidae; genus Siniperca; species Siniperca chuatsi. The sequence goes on from NC_058060.1 coordinate 13,358,633, forward strand.
TTGTCTGTATAACTAATTTCAGTGGGAATCAAGAACATTTTGTTGAAAGAGGCTGCTTGGTAGATCCAAAGGCCAAATCAGTACAAACTTTGCTAATGGATCCCATCAAGTAAGATGATGAGGCTCTGAGATGTACACAGTCACACACATAGCTGAATTAAATACAAACAATTACAAATAGATTGAGGGATATCCACTTTTATGCACAGATGTGTGCACAACACTTAAGTTTCTCACCTCATATTTGATCTTCTCCCCCATCTTGGCTTTCTTGAGCTGCTCCAGTGCAGACTTCCTTCCCACCTTCTCCCTCTTCTCCCGTCTGGAGCGAGACTTTGCCAAACCACAGGCATCACCTCCATCGTCTGAGGAGCGGGACACATCGAGATGACGACGCAGCAGCAGGTGTGAACACAACTTGATTTGCAGATTTTTTTATCCAAACAAATACTCCACTAATGTCATATTTGCAGTGAATTGTTTGAGGAGCGCAGGGGCACAACATTGTTTCTTTTGCTCTCGACGTCTGCTCTTTGAACATGAGGACACTTACTACTTTGTGGAAGTTTGTTATGGTTAACTTATTAATTCTGTAATGGACACGAGGATTATGCTATTTCATGACAATGTCTCAAGAAAGTAGCAGTGGAGACAAGGTCAAGTCAGAAAATAACAGAGCACTGTAGTTAGCTGACATTACCTTATGATATGACTATTATCCTCCTCTCTTAAACCTTAACAACACTAAACTCATATGGCAAATTGTTAGCTTAGCTAGTTAACGCATTTTAATACACATACCGTATTAATGGCCTAAGCATGTCCCTTGTTGTAGTATAATAACGTTAGTGGAAGCTAGCTAATATGTTAGCTAACTTCTTCGCTTTCCAGTGCAAGTCCTCTAAAGTCAGCTAGCTAGCAACGCGAAACAAATACTCACCGCCGTCCGGAGCGTCCATGTCTTTGTCTGGGTTTGATACCGGAGCCATGACTTTTTGTCTTTAACGTTTGTTCACTGACAGCTGCTCAACGCGGCGGCGGCAGATCAACACAACAGGACAGTCCGCGCCAAATCGTCTTACCGGGGAAAGTCATATGCAGGAAGTGACATCACGGCGCTGTCCGCCAATAAAACGAAGCGCTGTCTCCACTCTGTCCGCACGGTGGCAGTGTTGTTCAATGTAACCGACTTGTTTGCTCCACATGCTCTAGACCACAAAGTACAAGTACAGTATTTCTACAATATTTGTGACACGTTTACTCTAAATTACTTTTTAATTCAGTACATCTCTCTTATCTGACATAAATGGCAAGTTACTCTGTAGATTAAAATCTGACTTGCAAAATACATAACAAAATAATATGAGTACTTAAAATGCCCTCAATAATTAGACCTACAATTACAGTTCTTGTGCTGAAAAATCCTCCATGGAATAATGTTTCAGGTAGTCTATGAATGATCCCCACATCTTTTCAGAGTTCTTGGGTTTTCCCTTTATTGCAAATGTTGTTTTTTCCATAGAAAGCAAACTTATTAGAAATTTTAACTACTGGCCACAATTGTATATTTGGCATGCAGATAAGATAACAAAAATATACCATCTTTTTCTTTTCACTCCTTAAGTTACATACAGTAGGGAATATACCAAATACACTTTTTCCACCAATATAACTCAAGGTTTGAGGTTCCAAACAGTGAGTTCATGGTGTCTGTAATTTACTGGGAATAACATTACAACCTTATCCTCAAATTAGGACTCTCAAATTATAGGATTGTGTTATTAGTCTCCCTCTTTTTTTAAAGCCAGTGTCTATGCCTGTGTATCCCTATGAAGCTCGTTTCCATGGCGACCTTGTAGGGCACAATGGGTCCTGTCCCAGATTGGGGCCACAGAGACACTACAGTGCGTCCAACAAAGAAAACACAAAGCTGTTTTGTCCTTCATCCCTGCAGCCTATTTTGGTTTTTACACCATGAATAACTGTGATAATTCATATGTTAGCCTGCTCCTATAGGCCTGCAGTAACCTATAGTGGGTTTACGGACACATTATCATGGTAACTTCAGTAGAAAATAGGCATAGTTAATTTTAAAGTTAATTTTAGGCTATAACAGCGTTTTTATCATTTTTGTTTTGTTTTTAAAATGATGCTGCAAGTTGCAGATTACATGAGTAAGGCCCTCCACTGTACAATAGGAAGAGGCTTCATAAATATATAGCCTTCAGCCGTATGGTCTACTGTAAGGTCTGCTAAATGGACCGTGGCCCACAGTTGTCGCAGCCCATCAGCGGTGAGCAGCTGATCTGTCCTCTGGACAGACTGGACAGACGGGTTGCCGTCGCTCTGCTGCACTTGCCCGCCGCGCTGGAGCAGAGACAAACTCCTGCCTTAGACTAAACAGCAAACCAGACAGAAAAGCAAGTGGTAAAGAATAATATTCTTACTTTATATAATTGCTTGGTTTTGGACGCCATGGTGAAACAGCGACGCATCAGAGCGCATTCCTGTTGCGCAGCTGTTGCGCCTCTTTGTTGCAGAAGAGGACCACTGAAGGTAAGCTCGCATCCCTGCTCAAAGCATCAAATTCTAGTTTTGGTTTCACTAAATTCTGCATAGGCTAGTTATTCCAGTCCAGTCGCTGCGTGTTCTAATGACCCGGCAGCGGAAAGTTTGCCAAGTAGTCTGTGGTGGGGAAAAGAAAAAGACATGAGTAGTTCGTAGCATTGCTGACACCCAATTTTAATTTCTGTGCCAAATACACTTTCGTGCGCTGCATTTGTTTAGTAGTATGACAAGCAGATCAGACCACTCACACATGGGTGTGACTGTGACTGACAGCTAAAACGACAGCGATATCTTCAATTGGATACAAAAAGAGGCACTAAACATGCCAAACAGCGCGCATTACAACACTCTGTGTAACTAATATGGTTATCAATGAAATTTTAGGTAAAGTTTTTTTGCAAGGTGTTAAATCTTGTGTCCTCCAGTCACAATCAGATCTGTTTGCAGACTGCATTTAAACACTCTCAATTCACTTCCAATTTAAATTAATTGTAGGCCTATAACTAGTGATACTCTGTAACATCCCACTGATGGTGCTATGGACCATTCCACCAATCCTCACCGCTTACTCTAATGGACTGCTGTAGCTTTTCTCTGATTGGTCCTTTGGCGAAGCTCTCTCCTCTTTTCCGTCGCCATGGCGAGAGCTCATCAGCTCTGCGAAAGATCGTTTATTGAAACAACGACTCACTCACAGCTCACACAAGTCTGACAGGATAATCCTATACAGTTAAATAATCTTATTTTTTTCTCATGTGGCTCTTGTGGTCTTTAATAGGTGAGTGATAATTTCCCTACAGTTGCACATACATGACTGATGAATGACTCCAAATCAACTGTATTGCCTTTGTCACTTCCACATAATTATAATATCAAAAATGTATACACAGGTCAAGTCAAACTGGATATATTTGCAACAACATCAAATTAAGGGCAGACCGAGTTAATCCCTTTTGTGGTACCAAGAAATAGCTGCAGAGTGGGACCTCCTCACTGCCTCCTCCTCTCTGCATCAGGGGATCAGAGAGGATGAGGGGAGGACAGACAGAGAGGCAGAGCAGGGAGTGGGCGGGGGAACAGAGGAAGGAGAAAGAGACTGAGTGGTGAGGAGAGAGGCAGCGTCTCACTGATGCTGAGTCACATAACAGAGGGACCACAGCCGCATCCCATGAGTCTTTGGGAATCATGGAGGAGCTTGAACACACCTGCCCCCATCCCCGGACGGTAGGGCGTTTGAGTGTGAGTGTGCGTGTGTGTTTTCTTGTGTGTTCATGTCTTGCGGTGTGTGTGACAGGCCGAGAGAGGAAGACAAAGGCTCCGGCTTTGTGCCCCCTGTTACGAAACAGATCCCCTATAGCATGTGGCTGTGGGATATGCTCAGAATGCTGAGTGGACAGTGTGTGTGTGTTTGAATGAAGGAGGGGGTTCACACAGTGGACAACATAGCATGAATGTCCTGAAGGGACACTGCGGCAATAAGGACAGAGAGCCTCCTGTGCTTGGATACTCTCCTTCTCTTTTCTTCTTTGGTGTAATTCCTCATCCTGGCGTCCATGTCTGTCTCCTCCAAACAGTCCTTCTTTGCCTTTTCCTCTCCTCTGTCTGCACTCCAACCTCTGTCTATCCTTCTGAGGCAGTCTCGTCTTTACCCCCTATGCTTTCTCGTGCCCTGTGTCCCCGTGTTTCTCTTTTTTTCCAGCTTTAATCCTTCTTATGCCAGATGTTCTTTGCTTGTGCCAGAGAGGGCTTTGCTGACCACTCGTCCTGATAGGCCCGTGGGCCCCTGGTCAGTTAGTTTAAGCTTTACCATCTGCTCTGTGCTAAGTGTTTGTAAGCCACCCCTCTGTTCTCACCATGGCCAAGGAATCATGGGGGATGAGGATGCTCCCTCAGCACAACCTCTCTCCTCTGCTTTTTTGTTGTGGCTCTGGTGGCTAGCATTGAATTCTGGTACCTCTCTAATGGAAACAGACAGGGCTGTTCATGAAACGTTTAACATGACCTGACAAAATGTTCAAAGCCATTTTTTTTTTAATGGGGAAAGGATGTGCAAGTAAATTGGATGTAGACACCATTAAAAGGAGTCTCTACGGCAATGTTAAAAAAATGAATGCCTTCGTTCTATTCCTCTTGTAGCTGTAACTCTTTACCTCCCAGTGTGTTGCAGGCTTTCATATAAGCTTATAAAATGGTTTTATAGTGCTAAATTCTTGTTTGTTTTTATTAAACCCTTATGTTTTGTTGACACTGGCTTTACTTCCTCATCGTCTCACACACCCCACAATTGAATGTGTAAATGATGAAGGTGACAAAATACATAAATGAGCATAAAGCATCATTATTACACCAAATAAGGACTATTTCATCTTTTATATGTTATATGGACTATGCATGAACAAATATATATTCCTTTGTTTGCCAAAAAGTCATTCACAGTCAGAGAAATGTACAGTATGTTATCCTACATAGTGATGTTATGGTCTTATGGTTGGGCTCGCCTATATAGAGCAGATGTAAATCCATTGTATTTAAACTTATTTTACCGCTAGGGTCATTTTCTGAAGTGGACTTTTGCAACATGCCATCAGTTCAAAATCATGTTTAGAAGCAATTCTCATTAAATTAGGAAAAGTTATGAACTATCAAGGTGATAAAACAATGTAAAGTATGTTATTTTGAGTTGCTAAAGACACACTGTGGTCTTCAGGGTTCCAAACAGAATATTAGGGTTAAATGAGCTGCAGTACAGCACCTCCCAGATGTTTATGTTTGCTTATTAGAGCTCTCTTTTAAGTATGTATGCAAAATTAATCCTGGCCTGTTAATACTTAATGACTCTGAGGAAGTCACCTGTTCATAGCTTATGCTGTCATGCAGAGATGGATGACACAAGAACTGTCCTCAGTGTGGCAGGTTTCTTTCCCCATCAAAAAGGTTTATGGTAATTTAGTATTATGGCAACAATTTCTGAAAAAACACTTTGGACTTTGAATAATTTGTAGACATTATTGAAATGACCTCCTGAAGAAATAGTCCCATTAAAAACTGTTGACAGTGAGGTCTGTGTAATATCCAGATTAATCGGAACACTATTTCTGGAAAAAAAAAATGTTGCTGTTGAACCGCAAAATTCATTTTATTCACCTCCACTGGTTGAGGGCTAAATTTCAAATCTCAAAAAAACAAAACTATCTGCACTGCTAGATACCACTTAGAGGGGATGTAAAGTAGAAAATGTTTGAAACACAGATTTAGTAAAATCTCTTCCCTTTAGAAGAGATTCCCAGGGGTTAAAGTTTAATTTTCTTAAAAGAATTCACCTGTTAAGTCTCACTCTCCAAACCTGCACTGCTAATCAAAACCGCTAATTTGATATTTGACTGAGAACACGACTTCTCTCCTTTCATGTTCATTGGTCTGTCCCTATCTGTGTCCATGGAACATGTTGTCATGCCAGACTCTGGTTTTATTGCTGTTCCTAGAGGATATGTTGACGTCAGTTGCCTTTTTTGTCCACAGAGACTGAATCTGTTTCCATTTTTTCCTCCTCCTCCTCTCACACTCCCACAGCTTTCTGCTGTGTGCCGACTCTGATTCTCTTTTATTGGTGTGAATGAGATTCAGTGAATATTCCCTGCAGATGGCATACAAAGACAAATTTTCAGGCAGGCTCACACTGCAACACTTTAACCTTGATGTAGCTTCAACAAGTATCATCCTATGCCGTCCTTTCTTGCTCTGTCTTTGTTTCCATGTCTCACTGTCTTTAATTCTTTCTTTATCTGCTTAATTCACATGTATGTATGTAATGATAATTGTTTTCTTCCCGTCCTGCATCTTGACCCCTTCCATCTTGTTCTTCCCTTTGAATTTTAGCTAATTTCTGAGAGGCCTTCAACAACAGATCAATAGCTCTGTCCTTGTTTTATGCCACATGTTAATACACACATAGGGTACACTCAGAAGTAAATATCTGCTCTCACACACACACACACACACAGAGTGATCAATAACACTGAGTAGCCTACAGCTCTGTCTGTCTCTCAATCCATTGTTCCAATATGGAGCATCAGCTGTGGTCAATGAATTAATGGAGGTTATTGTAACAGGAATGGGCATGGAAAGGGGAGACATATTGAGTACCACTGAAGGGATGGGTGGCTGTGCTTCCAGGTGTGTAGGTGTTTTAGATGTTGTAAAATCTAACGTGATTCTCCTTTGTTCATCCTCCAAAATAAGATATTTGCGCTGTATTTTATCTATAACCCAGTCTCCTTTCTCCTTCTATCTGTCTCAGACTCTGACAGAGCCTGCCATCTTTGCCAGGGAGACCAGTTGTGATTGTCGCGCCCCTCATGAGAAACTAACCATCGCTCAGGCCCGCAGAGGCACCCCAGGTACAGAAGACCTCCTCCTGCTTGGTTTCCTTCTCTGATCCATTTCCTCCAGCTTCTCTTTCTCCCAGCTGGCATGTTTATCTTCATCATATTTCTCAATCGTTCCTTTCTCTAACTACATTTGCTACTTCTACTACTACTATTACAGCTTCTGCTACTTTTTCTACTATTATACTGTACTACAACTAGGCTACTGCTAGTGCAGCTGCTACTGCTTCTACTACTACATCTGAAGCTACTTATATTTCTTCTAATTACTACTACTATTGCTACTCCTACAATATTACTATCACCACAACAAAGTACTACAACTGATACACTTTACTACTGATGCTAATGCTACTGCTACTACTCCTACTATACTGTAATACAACTACTGCTAGTGCAGCTGCTTCTACTACTGCTACTATTACTACTGCTACTACTGGTGCTACTCCTACAGTATCACTATTATCCCAACTACTACTACTACTACTGATACACTTTACTACTGATGCTAACACCACTGCTACTTCTGTGGCTACCACTGCTACTACAACTAGCTCCTATGTTTGCCACAGCTTTTCCCAGTACATTCTTTATCATGACATCATTATTACCAGTGCTACTAACAATAATATTGTGCTAAGCCCAAATAGTACGTTTTTGAGAAGGTAACAACATTATTGTTGAAACCAGACAAAGCTGCCGAGCTCATGTTTAATTTGCTCTGGCAGGTACGTTTGGCCCCTCTCCCATTCAAACAGATTTCCACCCGTCCTGGATTCAGTTGGGCACAATCACAGCCGTTTATCCAATATGGGGCGGGTTTGATACAATGACTGACAAAGTAGCGTGACCAGTCCAGACTCATGAAACTCAGATCAAACTGTCAAACTAGGCAGCGCTGATCAAATATGAATCAAGAATATGTTACTGCATTGCCTGTTTCCCGCCTCAAATGTTTTCAGAAACACATTTGGTAATTTGAGAAAATTTGTGACCAGGCCGCCATTTTTTCCCTGCTCTTTCCAATTCTGTCCAGAGGCATTTTGGTCTGTGCCCGTTGATAACGGCCTTTGGAAATCAAAAATTAACTGAGAGATTCCAGACTAATACACATTTGTGAATTAGTCTGACGTATGCTAGGCTAGTATATTACATTACACATTCCTAAATAAATGTGGTAAATGAAATGGCCCCACAACACACTGGGGGCCAGCTAGTATTCTATCACAGACAAACTGTACACTTTACAAAGAGAGTGGGAGGAACTGGGTGTTAATAGCAGCTCATGTTTGCAATAGGGCAGTCTAGAAAGTTAATACAGCCTTGCTAATGATAAAAGGAAAACTCCACTGATGGCTCCAGAGGGAGCTGCGCAAAGTCTCACTTGATCAATTGAGTCAGTGTCGGTTGGGGCTGAAGACAAGTGAAGTGAAAATGAGACTTGAGGCTATCGACTTCTCTTTATACAGCCATGCTCCAAGCTACATTAGCTGCTTCTACTAGCATGACACACTCGAATCTCCAACCGAACTTTCGACAGTTGAGTTGCATTGTGGGTAATGTAGGCGCCATGCTTTGACAAGGAAGAAGAATGTGTAGAATAAAAAAGACAATATTTCTGGTTCTGGTCCAACAATGTTATAGGAGTGCAGTGCTAAATTGGTGGAGTACTCTATTAATAGTAGTGTTTAATTAAGAATGTTATTAATACATTTATTTTTCATAAATAAAAGCGACCTCAAAGAAGATTTTGGTGTTTCTGTCCAGGCATATGTAATATGGAATCTCAGTACAATTATGTTGCTTTTCAGCCACAGCCATTACTCTCACTATGATATCACTGCAGTTAGTTTTGATAAATGTGTTGTTCTATTGCTGTGTGTTTTCAGTGGACCGGCCAGTCAGAGTCTACGCAGATGGCATCTTTGACCTGTTCCACTCTGGACACGCTCGTGCTCTCATGCAGGCCAAGAACCTCTTTCCCAACACCTACCTTATTGTAGGAGGTAGGACAGACCCACCGAGACAACACACACAGACACACAAACCAATACAGATTTGTCTGATTTATATGCTTTTGTGTTTTGTGTATGTTTTGTGGGGTTTCCCTCCCATGTGCTTGGAACAGTGTGCAGTGATGAGCTGACCCATAAGTACAAGGGTTTCACAGTCATGACGGAGATTGAACGTTATGAAGCGCTGAGACACTGCCGCTATGTCGACGAGATTTTGAGAGACGCACCCTGGACTCTCACACCAGAGTTCCTAGAGAAACACAAGGTGTGTGTGTGTGTGGTTGTTTACAGTATATGAGTATATGTTAAACTGTGCATGAGACATCCAGGGGCTGTAATTACGAAACATCCCAGGGCCAAAAGTAGATCCTAACTGAGTTAGGAGAAAATCCTAAAAAATAAGTTTAACTTTAGGACTTCCCAGAGTAATTCAGAAAGCATTTTAATGCTTAAAGTACTGTGAGGCAGTCCGGAGGACTTCTAAGTCACTAAGACCTGGTCACAATCAATCAGATGCTGCAGATAATGTGCCTCATTTGATTCGTATCATTAATAACAATCAAATCAGCTCACCAACAAATCAAAACAACCCAATAACAACAGAGCTGACTGTCAGGCTGCACAACTCTGCTACTTGGACAATGGAAAAATGAGTTTTAAAGTGCTGATGAACTTGAAATTAATTTTATTTTTTAATTTGATTCAATTCAAATTTTAATTTAAATTAATTTATAATTTGAATACATTTCATTTTTAATTACATTTTTAATTAGATTTAATTTTCAATAGTATTTTATCTCATTTTTAATTTGATATAATTTTTGATATAATTGAATTTAATGAGGACTCCTAGTGGTAAGGTAAGACATTTTGAGAATACATACCAAGGGCTTTTTGACACTTGTGTGTGGAATGCATGTGTGTTTGGTCATGTAATACTTTAAGTATGTAAAAGTATGTATGTTTATATGAGGTTTTTTTTTTTTTACCTCATGTCTTTTTGCTAGTGCAGTGTTTTCTGCCATACAGTAGATGTCCTATGATTGTTTCTCAGATCGATTTTGTGGCTCATGATGATATTCCATACTCCTCAGCAGGAAGTGAGGACGTTTATAAACACATCAAGGAGGCAGGTCAGTGCATGATGCCAGGAATATTAAACACCTTTGTGTATTTCCTCTTAAAATATACCTTGGGCAGTTTTCAAATTCTGTGAGTTTTTATGTGTGTATACCAGGGATGTTTGTGCCTACACAACGGACAGAGGGAATCTCCACATCTGACTTAATTACCAGAATTGTCCGAGACTATGACGTCTATGCCCGACGCAACCTCCAACGTGGCTACACTGCCAAGGAGCTTAACGTCAGCTACATCAATGTAAGAGCATGATCAATACCAAATTTCTGATCGATGTTCTGGTTCGAGTGATGTGTTCATTTTGTAAAACTTACATAAACATTTAATCCCCTCAGGAGAAGAAGTACCGGCTGCAGAACCAAGTGGACCGAATGAAGGAGAAGGTTCGCACGGTTGAGGAGAAGAGCAAGCATTTTGTGTACCGTGTGGAGGAGAAGAGTCACGACCTCATTCAGAAGTGGGAAGAGAAATCCAGAGAGTTTATCGGCAACTTCTTAGAACTTTTTGGACCTGATGGGACTTGGGTAAGTAACTCTTTGATAAGGGAAATAACTGTCATCATCATCTGTGTATTGTAGATGTTACATATCAACAGTTTGTTCATAAAAATACCAGGAAGTATTGTCAGTTATTGTCTGAATTTTGAATAAAAAGAGTATCTTTGGCAATGAATTTCTTTCTGATGCATGGACCTTTGTGCACGTTCACTCTTTCTCTCCACTCTGTCCCTGTACAGAAACAGGTGTTTCAGGAGCGCAGTGGACGAATGCTGTCCTACGCTCTTTCCCCCCGAGAGTCGCCCTGCAACAGTCCTCCCCGCGAACTGTCCCCCCTGCGCTCTCCCTCACCCCCATCTCCCCCCGCCCGCTGGCACAATGCACGGCCCTCGCCCCCAGCCTCCCCCAAAGGCGCCTCTGCCTTAATAAGCAGCATGAGTGAAGGTGATGAAGATGAGAAGTAAATGGACTGTTGAACACACACATGTACACACACACACACACACACACACACACCCACACACCCACACACACTTCACCCATAGTACACTGCCTGAGAACTGCTCACACACACACACACAAACACATGTACTCCTACAGACACTGGCTGGATACTGAAACAGTTCTCCTCAAGGAAGTTGCTAATATGCAAGGCAGACGGTGATCATGGGAAATGAAGTTCTGTGCTGCAGAGCAAAGAAGCCATCACTGTCTCTGTTGTCTGGGCAACCAAGCAGACAGTAGAAAGACAAAGCAAGAAGAGGATGAGGATTTACACAGTGTCACCTAAGAAGGTCCAGAATGCTTTGCAGCATATTTCGAGAGGTTTTGCTTTGGATTGTCCAGTGCAGATAGAGACTTTCCAACATCCTGCTCATAATATCACATTGTTCTTTTGTCCTACTCTATTTAATTTAGCATTTTTTTAAGATGCCAAGATTTCTTGTAACAACTGTGACCACTAGATGTGAATAGGCACAAAGTTACAGAACACTGTGTGTGACATTCAGTTCAACAGGTCATGTGAAACGACAGGAACTGGATTCATTCATCACTGTGTAATTTTGTGCTTGTTGAACTGAGAGTTATGAATTAAAGAAAAGACACTGCACGCTCTAGATTAGCAGAGGTGAAACACATTGTCAGTGCTAGTTTGCACCATTTTAGCATAAATGACTGGCGAGGAATATGAAATTCAGTGTTCCCAGGGTACAGTTATGACCACTTAACCCCAAAAATAGATTAAAACTAATCCCTAAGAAAATGTATGTTCCTAAACTTGATTGGTGCAAAAGAAAGGCAACTGAATACAAAAAACAAAGGTTTTCATCACCTCGGTTGTACAGCTGTGTTTGAAATCAACCAATAAAATCCTAGTTTTAAAGTTCATGTGACAAAAATAGTTTTGAAATAAAAATGGAAACAAGGTCTACGCTAAAACGAACCCCTTAAGATCTGAGTCTTGGACTGCGCCTAATCTGTAAAATGCCTGTTAGATAGTCCTAAAAACTTGATTGTGATGAGACAGAGAAAACAGCCTTCATGTATTAGCTTTTTGAATGTAAAATGAGTCTTTGAGACCACACCTACATAGGGGGTAAATGTAATCACTCTAATTTCCAGTCACATGCCATACAAACACACAAACCCTTCATCACCACAGTCATTCAGTAGGCCACAAAAATATCACGTCTCACACTATTCGATTAGTAAAAGCATTTGTGGATTTTCAGCATTAAAAGTCATGTCGTTTTTTTGACAGTTTTATCTATCAATGTTTAGCAGACATTCTTGCTCTTTGGAATATGATGTCAGCTGTTAATCAAACCAGGCAAACTTGGAGATCAAGCCTTTCTCTAGGATTCTGATGATACTTGAAATATACAATAATTGATGCCCTCCAGGTGAACTGTCAGGTCCTCTAAAGCCGGAACATCACCCTAATGTTTTCTTTGCTGTTATTGGAAATGTATGTAATAACTTTTTTTTGCTCAGGTCTGCTCACTCATGCCAGGCCGGAGCAGATCTCTCTTCCACCCCAACAATACAATAAATACCCTAATGCAATGTAGAGACCTTAATGTCCTGTACACGCTACATGTTAATCTGCACTGTATATACAAACTTTGGGAATGTGTCTTTTTTTTATTTTTTAAATTTTAACGATCAAACGGCTTGATATGTAAATAAATCAAAAATCTATAACTGAATGTGAATTAAAGTGCATTTCACCTTATCAAATATGCCTATATACCAATGCGTAAAATCATAGCCGGTTCGCACACAACAGCAATTTTCTTTATTGTCAGGTTTAAAAGTGTGAGTTGATCTCATGCTGAAACACATTATTAGACTGCTCTATCACCTTTTTTTGGTATATGTTGATGTTGCATTAATTGCATATCTTTGCTTGACCACCTCCACAGTGAGAAGTTACATACAAATACATTTGTTTAAGCTGGAGGTACAGTAAAATGGAAAACAGAGTAATCATTCCACACGGGGCTCCATATACAGCAAACACATTATTAATAGTTATGTAGGCAATATTTTCTAATATACCATCGGTACAGAGACAGTCTTTAACAGTAAAGGTTGAGAGCTAGTGAAGATCCTTGGGCCTCTAAATCACACAACTGGAATTGAATTTTGTTCACTGGCTGTTAAATGTGATTATGACTGATTTGCAGGGGGACCACACATTAAGGGTGGTGAACTGAGGCATATAAATGAAGAGGACTGTTGTCTTTAGCATACAACACAGCACTTCCTTTACAGCAGGTGTGTCACCGAGCATCACTCAGGTCTGGCGGTTTACGAAGACATTGGCAGTGATGAAATCTTACGGTGAAGCTGAAAAAGATGAGGGAGCTTTCCTTTCTGAATTCTCATCTACAATCCTTTCTTTTCACATCAGATGGAGCTAAAGGAGACGAGAAAAGGAAGTCACTTCAGATTACTGAAATTCCCCATCATCTGGTCCTAACAAATGATACCAGGTTTAGTTCATGTTTGATTAAAGTTTGGTCTTTTTCAGTAGTTCCAAAAATTACATTGCTATTACAAAGGTTTTGAGAGTGCAAGTGGTGACCTGGGATCTCACCTGAAAATATATGCCTATGTTTTGTAAAGTACATTATAAAACTTCCTTATGTGACAAAAATCGTATGGTTTGACGCAATATTTTAGTACCCAGAGATTAGTGGCTCCTTTAACCACATTTTCTCCTGCCGGCTTTTCTAAACTGCTATAAATAAAGAAAATGAAGTGGACTGTCCACACACTTAAAGTACTGTAGGTCCTGTAGATTATTTTGATTAAAAATAATCAGAGAAAAATCATTAAAAGATCATCAAATGTAATCCTGTTCCAATGTCAAAGATGAAAAGTACAAAGAAACAAGCCTGAAAAAGTAGTTCTTTGACTCTTTGTTTCTGGATAAAAAATAAATTAAAACCTGTCAAGTATCAGTCCCTTCTGCATTTTAGCTGTATCTTCTAATCCTGTCATTTTCACTCATGATAATAAAAAGAAAAGCTTGTTTTAAAAATACACAAGCTTTGTTCAAACTCATTCAGAAGACTGTAAGGATTAGTAAAACTACAAGTGAGACACAAGGCTGACTGGATGAAGCAATGTTAGGGTAACAAGTCCAAGCCGTGAGCATGTTGTGTATCCACCATGGCAGCATGAAGGGTAGCAAGGGGATGTGATGATGTATTCCCACTTTTATAGTCCTTGTTAGATGCAACTGGCCCATTCCATTCTTCATATAATACATCATGCTGGTGTGGTTGAAGTTACTTGACAGACAAAGCTGGAATGGTGGCATTTCATGAGCATCCTACAGACGCTCCTTTGGTCCTGTAGTAGTAGTTAAATGAGGATGCAGAGCTGGCTTGCAAGCAGAAATGTCTGATGAGGGTCAGTGTTGCCAGTCAACTGTCTGTTGGAGGGTGTTTGGTTAATTTCTATGACTGTAGTAGTAAAATATAAACAAAATACTCTTTCTAACATTCTCCCATTATAAATTAACTTTGAGTTCCAGTAGAGCCTTCAAGTCAGTTTTTAAAACATCAAATACGCTATAAATTCCCAAAAGTAAGGCTTTCTCTCTTTGACATAAAATAAAAACTGAGAAAGGCAATCTTCTCTTTTAGTTTCCCAGGCTTAAATAGAGTGCAACCAAAATGAGTCTTTACTATGCCAATGGCACACTGGCCTAATTGTGCGTTCTGTCAAAAGTGTCTCCCAAAGGAAAGAAACCTCCTCCTCTCCCCATTTGCACTGAAACTTAAACCCCCCCGACTCTGCTTGTGTTTGAGAGGGAGAAACAGAATACAAGCCTTCACTGATGGTGAGAAAGACACTCAATCTGCAGTGCACGGCTTATTCAGCTACAGGGAGCAGTGGCCATGTCAGCAAAGACGAGCCAGGCCAAACTGTGCATGAGACAGAGGGAGGGACAATAGTAATGCAGTGAATTTAGCTTGACGTAATGGCCAGATAGAGGAGAAAATGAAGTCAACATTAGTTAAGATTCACAAAAGTCACCTGACTAAATGACAGTGAGGATCCAGAATTTGGTTTATTTTAAACTCCATCTTGGGAGAGCCATTGGTGATGCCACAACAATGAAAGCTACGCTGATGAATGTCATTGCCATTGGGTACGTAAGTCAAGGTCATCCAACCTTTCCCAAAGCTTTAACCAGTGGAATGTAAAAGCAAGTTTTATCCTAAACCAAGCGTTTACCCAAGGGCAACATTTCATCATACATGCTGTAGTGCAGAGTGCGGGCATTTCAGGTCCCAGCAGAGGGCTGGGCTAGCGGGTCAGGCAGAGTTATCTGTTGGCTTTGTATTTGGACTTGCTGGCATCACGTGGCTCTTTGCTGGGGTTGCTCCAGTCGTCTGCTTCTGGGCTGGTCTTGTAATGCCGCCACGCTGACTTGTTGAAGACAGGCAGGCGCTCGAAGGACTCACTGGACAGGGCCTTTAAGTGGAGGAACACAACACAGAGCCAATAAGAACTCATAGTCATTTATCGACTTTTTGTTTTCTTGCCAAAACTTAGATGACGCTAAACATAAGGCACATACATCAACATAAGACAAGGGTAAAATACTAGCCGACACTGACAGATTAAACAAAAGAAGTAGAACATGTTAGTCCACATGAATATTCATGATATATTCATGAATATAATGTCATATTTTGGGAGCAGGATGGCTAGCTGCTTCCCCCTACTTCCAGTCTTTATGCTAAGCTAAGCCAACCATCTTCTGGCTCTAGCGTCATACTCAACAGACAGATGAGATTGGTATCAATTTTCTCATCTAACTCTTGGCAAAAAAAGTCAATAAGCATATTTCCCAAAATGTTAAACTATTCTTTTTAAACTCTGACCTAGCTGAGTATCATGTCTTTGGGAGACAGGAAAACCGTTACAACATGCTCCACATTTGACTAGCTCACTTTACCTTCAGATAGATGACTGCATCGGTGCCCACACCCTCCATGGAGTAGAGTTTCAGATCCCCCTGGAAGTATCGGGCATAGAGCCTAGAAATCGGCAAACCGTAGCCAAAACCTGCCTGGGTGGGGGAGGGAGAGAGGCAGAATTTAATTTTGCAGATGTCATGCCGTATATAACAAATGTATGGGCTAAAAAAAAGGTTTGAAATGGTCACCAGAGTCAATACTGATTTGATTTCATGTGTGTGTCTGTTTCATGTTCTTATATCCCAGTGGAGACTAACCTGAATGCACACTAACCCATGGGGACTTGTGTCACCGTGGGGATCTCAATTTTTTTCTTTTTGAGGATTAAGACTTGGTTTTAGGGTACAGGCTACAATTAGGTTAAGGTTAGGTTAAGGGGCTAGGGAAAGCATTATGTCAATGACTGTCCCCCCATGGGGATAGTGAAACAAACGTGTGTGTGTGTGTGTGTGTGTGTACCAATGGGACAGCTCCTGGATCCAGGCTTGGTGTAGGGGCAGTGGAGTACATGTAGTTAAAGAGACGGTCTATCTTCCTCAGAGGAACTCCTCCTCCTCTGTCACTGATCTGAGGACGGATGGTGGGAGAGATGGAGTGAAAAAGCCAGACAGACAAAAAGTTAAAAAACCACAAATATTTATCTAATGATTTGGTATGTGCGGGTACTTGTGTCTGATTTACCTTTATGGAGAGATCCTCTTTACCCAGAGTGACTTTTGCCTTTACCGGTGGTAATCCCTCTGTACTGTTCTCATATAGCTCCACTGTGGCTCTCATTGAATTCTACAAACACCACAGAGTAAATTAACTCAGCTTAGCACAAGTCCTTATAGAATTACAGTCACATTACACTTTAATTACATTTAAAGACCGCCAAACTAGTTTGGTTACCGGCCCTGATGCTGCACTGCTCACCTTGAAGAGCTCAAACAGCATGTGGAACAGATGAGAGGGTACATACACCGCCTGGATGGGCTTTTTAGGGGCCTTCACTGGAAGACAAGAATGAAAGTGTATTCTTTTGAAGTTAATGAGATGGTGAACATTGTAGTCATTACAGGACTAAATTTGGGCTCCAAAGCTGCACCCACAATCTTTAAACAGACTTGGTAACAGACTATATTTTTCACAGTTCGCTACAGCTGTGTGACAGATTACAGGGAGAAATGCATGGATGGATGGATGGATTACTGCGCAAAAGCAAAAATAATATCTTACTGTTGAACTCTTCAATCTTCAGCTCAGGAGCAGCCAAGTAGTACTTCTCACACAGCATCTTGGCCGTGTCATAGGCATCTGACAGAAGAGGCAAAACAACATGAGTCAGGGGAAAAAAAGCAGCATATGTGCATTCATTGTTTTTATTTGGATTCCTGTTTCAGGTCACTAATGTAGTTTCTGTTCCTCGCTGGGTCACTGAGAGAGCAGCTTTGGATCCACGCTGCTGGAATTCTTTAAGAACTATCATTACGTAAACATGCCGTTTAGCACAGATGAACTCGGGTTTTGTTTGATTTGTGTCACTGCTGGCAGTTGCTGCTGTGTTTTAACTCAGTTTCCTGTAAGTATTATGCAAACATTTGCAACACAGCACAAAAAAATCCAACCCGTTGATAACAAAATATTCCCACACATAGATAATACAGTACAGTGCTCTGTGTACAGTCATGGATATAAACTGTAATGACTGTATTGACTGGTGATTTTCATGTATGGCCTTCTTTAACTCACCACTGACGACTTCAGCCACACTGCAGGTGGGATCAATACTGCCTATGTGTTTTGGATGGGCAGGGTTGGTGTCATTACCAAACAGGAGAGCTGTACAGAAAGACATGGAAAAAAAAGTTAGCGGCAGAGACAGGATAGTATGCTTGTGATCCAAATAAACCAAAACAAGTTTTGGAGACTCACTGTGCTGGTTGATGAGCATACGGAAAGAAATGCGGTTGGTGTAGAAGCGGTCAAGGAAATACTGGATGTTGCTGCTGGTAAAGGGATCAAAGCCAAACTTCTCCTTGTATTCTACGACTCCCTGAGCCATGGTGGGAACCACATCGTTGTGACGGTTACGGATCTCAATCAAGAGCTCCAGGAAACTAAAAATAAAATTAAACAAATGGAATGAGGAAGAAAATTAATCCACTTGATCAATCACCCACATGTCTTATTCTGAGAATCTCAGTGAGGTTGTTGCTTAGTAAATCTCATGTACACATATTTCTATCACTCAAAAATAAACAGGCCAAATTTAAAAGTCAAGAAATAAACTTGCTCAATCAGGATGAGTACCGAACTTAATATCACTGTTATTTGATTTCCAGAGAACTGAACAATTCTTGTGTTGTCTAAACAGACTGCCTTATCTAAATGTCCTGTCTGTGTCTATCAGTCGTGTGTGGCTGTTTATCACACAGGCATAGTTATAGTATAAATACACACCGTTACATGTACAGTCAGCAGAGATCTATGTGTACTAAGGGGATTAGCTGCAGTGGAAGAGGGACATAAAGCCAGTATACAGCAGCCGGGTGCCTGGCAAAGCTGTACTTACTGTACATATATTGTACTTGCATTTATGAATAATTAATTAAGGCAATATTCACTCACTCATTCAGCGCGTGACGGTCCTCTGGCTTTCTGTTCTCATAATCCAGCAGCTCCACAAAGCTCTGCATGTACCTAATAAACAGAGGTCAAAAGGCAACTTTTACACACACTTCTTAACACTACTACTACTATAAACCTTATCTCCCGGCAGCCATATAAAGAGTATTTCTCAAGGAAGTGTCTCACCATTTCTGCACCAGTCTGATGGAGGGCTGGCTGAGCAGGTTATCAGGTAGCAGGTTGACCTCCCTCATGGTATTGGCCAACCGCACCGGCAGCTCCTTACGCAGGAACATATAGGATGTTTTCTCACAAGCATTGTCCCTGCCTGAAAGAAAAATGATGCAATATTATGAACCATTAAAAGTGACTGGGATATCTGGAGCTTCTGGTATAGTTTTCACTTGTGGGAACATTTCCTGCCAAGAAATATATTCAGGATTTAAGACTATTGTGTTCTTGTTGTCATGTGAAAACCGAGATAACACAAGGTAACTCTTTCAGCAAGAAAAAGCATGACAAACCCTTCCAAAACTGGAATAATGCCAAAATGGAAGTGTTATCAACCTTAAAACATTCCTGAAAAAGTTTTATTTTCACCTAGTAAATAAAAGTACCTAGTAACAAAGATTTGTCAAATAAAAAATTATTTCATATGTGGTAGAGAAGGGAAACATATCAGCCACAGCTAGAATTTAAGTATCTGGTTGGGAGCTGTAGTCAGTTTCAATTTTCAACCTTTAATATGATACCTTTGCTAACTGGCTAGACCTGTATTTACTGTCTTCCAATATTAGCTTGAACCATACGAGGAAAACATAAATCTTGTTACCAAGCAGCAGAGAGGGGGAGTTGTGGAAAAGTTTGGGGGATTTATGTTTTAGATCTAAACAGGAAAAACCGAATTACTGCGGTGTAATGTTAAATGTCTTTCACGAAAATGACTATGTGGAAGCTGACTTTGCATTTTTACCCCCTTAACTTGACCAAAATGTAATTTACACAGCGTGCAAAGAACCCGGCCTCTTATGTGTGCATGTGAGGACTCACTTAGAAGCATATTATTATTATTACTACAGTTAACCTTCAGCAGAGAAAACCACCAAACACAGTGAAAATCTGTTGGGGGGAAATGCTTTCAGGTTCTTTCATCTATTAAAAAGGGAACAATGGTAAAGTCTTAGCAACTTATACAATGCAAAGAAAGGTTTGCATCAGAATGAAAGGAAATGTCCCATCTAGGCTTCCCACAAATCAGCAATATAAAAGGGGGGGGACCTCTATGAAATGGGGTAGCGAAACCACCAAATACTGACTCAGCCCTGGAATGACACACACACTCTGCAGCTGCTGACTATCCTCGGATGATGTCTCATTTGTTCCCCTTTGAAAGAACCCCAATATCGTTTGCCCAACTGCTCTTCTGACATGAACAACTACTGCTGACAAGATCCTCGCTGTGTTTCTTAACGCAAACCACAGACTGTATAAAACAGACACAAACAAGTGTCGCACGCTTCCTGTAGTACACATCCAATCCAAATTGCGTAATGGAGATGACTGTGTTTAATCAGAGATGGATTAGGAAAAGCCTTGAGTGCAGAGCACTGTCATCTTCCGTTTCAAGTCTCACGTCATTGCAGTTATTGACTGCAAATCCAGAGCAAAAACCCTGCACATACAAAACAAAGACCCTTCATGTAACTTTCATTTGTCTGATACTAAACTACAATGATTCGTGCTCTGAAATCAGCTCCTATTGATTGAAATAAACCTGAAAAGATGAGTAAACCTTGTTGAGCAATTAAAAAAACTGGGCAACATGAGCTGGGGTGTTCATCCTCCACTGCAAACGTGCTGTTGTCCCAGTCTGAGTGAAGATATCTGCATGCATTTAGCAGTCTGTCACATTATAAACTAAACCTGCAATGGAAAACTGCCATGCAGAGCCAACAGCATGCGTAGTACTGTTTGTGCTGTTATGGGTGCGTTACTAAAGGTAAAACAGCAAATTCAGATGCCCCATTTGATCATAACAAAGTATAATGTTTCATGGCAGCTTGTAGAAGACTTCTAGAATTAACAACAACCCAGAGCTTGCCTGTGACACTTAAAATCCACAGAAATGGTGAGTAAAATGACAAAATAAGGCAATAAGGCAATAAGAAGGCCCCTGGTTGTCTTCCTAATCAGCAAGTCACTCCTTTAAGATGACAGTCTTGCATTGCTACTTACCAAAATCCAAAAACTGCTTAATGGAGAGCGGGGACGGCGAAAATCTGGAGTAATACTCGATTTTGGGGTTGGCGTTTTTAAGCAGAGACATGAAGATCCTCATTTTGAAAGTTTAATGACGATGCCTGGACTTGAACGTGAGAATGAGATTCAGTATAAGCACGACCATTTCATCCCAGGTAATGTTGACATCCACACAGACAGTCCTCCTCTCTCGTCGGCGTCCACATTTGTCCCAGCCCGCCGGCCTCCCGTGGACACGAAACGAAAAGATGAATAAATGTCCATAAGGTTACATGATAGGATACAAATAATATGCTGTCAAGTGGGCTTCCTGGATCTACATGGTTAGTCATTCAGAGCAGCTCAACAGTATCAAGCTAGTCTGAATCAAACGTCGACTTCCGGTTACGTTTTTCAAAATAAAACAATAGGCTGTCAACTGTAGCTACATTGCAAGGCATCAGGGTAACTAAATAGAAGCAGTAAATAAAACATGGTACCTATTTTTGAGAAGGGTTTACGTGGTTTACAATGGCTTTATTAATGAGAATAAATCATTAACTAATTAGAGACCAATTATAATCATAAGATATATATATCATAACAGAACATAATGAGAAAAACGTTTGGGTTGCCATGTTTTGAAAAGCTCTCTTGCTGGTTAATGCTCCTTACACTTGCTTGTCATTTTTTCCCCCCAAACTTTAATTTACAAACAATTCCGGCATATTATCCAGCTAGAAAAGGGTAAACAATTACTCAACATGCCAATAGTTAAAACAAATTGATGTATAAACATACATGTGTTATAAAAAAAAGATAAAACAAACAAAATAAAGTGAAGTTCTGTTAATATAAGCTTTATTACAATACTAAAGTAAATAGTAATAGTAAATAATAAAGTTTTGTGCCTTCTTGTTTTTCATTACTTTAAAGGATTTTATATATGATTTAAACTTGTTTAGAAACGCTATGGAATTATGAGAAACTTATGTGTGTAAAATTTAGCTAAACACAAAGCTGCATTGCAGCAGAGTTAGAGTGACACCAGATGCGATATCATTTCTTGAAATAGAGGGGTGAAAGATGGAGCAACAGGTGCCAGCCAAAACAACTGTATTCCATACTAAAAGAGGTCTGTGATATAGTATATATTATATATATATTATATTATATATATATATATGTATATATATAATATATATAATATATAATTTGACCCTTGATTGAAGAGTTTCACTGATTCACTGTATATACATTTTTTTTGAGTAGCATAAAGGGAACTACAAAACAAAATCTCATTATACAACACTGTGTTGTAAAATGATCAATAAATCTATCTTGTATCTTGTAAATTCAGCCTAAGTTTCACTCATGACACTTTCTAAATTACTTACTCACATGTACTACTGCAGACTTGATGGCTTATTAAAAGTTATAAACTCATAACCTTTTATTAAAGACAGTGACTTGACTATTAGTGACTCAACAGCCAGAGAAATTTTTTAACAACCTGGCCAATAAATTGTGCTTTTAAGTGACTTATAACTGATCTATCAAGCGTTAGTAAATTATTCATCATTGTTAAAGCCATTTGTCACTAGGCCTAAATTACAAGACTAGCCTAAACAACATGGAATCACGATTATTTTAAAAGACCACATTACTCGGAAGGATACAGATCTTAGAATTTCTGTACAGCCGCAAAACATTTTATTTTGAAGGTTGAATCTCCATACTTCCGGCCTATTTGGACTGCTTTGTTGTTTTGTGACAGCACGTACATTAGAAAGTCTCGACTCAACCGCACTTGGTACAGGCTTGTAGATGCACTGCGGTGATTGGCTTAAAACTAGGAGGCGAGAGACAGCAACAACCCAATTGGACGTTGGCGTCTCAATCAACACCGTTAACATTACCTTGTTTTTCTGCGGCCACTTAGTGTAATACTGTAATACACTCACAGTATTACGTTCATACACAGTCAATAGGCCTACGTGTAAAAAGATGTTATTTGTACTGTATGCGCTACAAACTGTATCGTTGCACTATAATATTCTGCACCGCATATGAATAACTGAATACATTTTGGAGCTTAATGTTTACAATTTCGGACTGTATGTAGACCATTGTTATGTCGACTGCCTGATACAGTAATACTAACAGGCAGGTGATGATAATAATAGGCTCCAATCCCACACAGAAGCTGTTCCATCCACCTGATTTTGGTTTCTATTGTCACCTAGCGGCACAAGATTAAAAACTACAGTGCGACAGGGCAACTGAATGGGAAAACTGAACATAACTGTAACAAATGACACCACAGAGTCATACAGTGTTTTAAATTTTATCTGATCATGTTTAAAATGCTTACATTGTACAGATGGTAATTATGACAGTAAAGGTCCAGTGGTTGTAACACAGAATGCAAATGCAAGACAAAAAATACTGTTTATCATCATTTATGCAATAATGCCTCACAAAAAAGACAGTGGATATAAAGAAGTGGTGCCACTTTATATTTGGGACCCCATTATTTCTTGTAATTTCCTGGAATTTAACAGAAATGTAACTGTAATTTCAAGGGAAAGTAATTTGGTACTTCAATTGGTCATTCATACCTGGAGAGCCTTTTAGTCAGTGCACAGCAGGTAGGCTGAAGATTCAATTTAAAAAAAAAAAAATAGACATACAATTCAACATACATGGTAAAGTAACATTTCTAATAATAAATGATTCATGAAACAATGTTTACTTGGGTTTAAATTGAGCAGTTCCTTGAAGAAAATTCATCTGGAAATAAACTGAACACTAAACTCAAGGATCACCAAACCTTTTCACTATTTTCCCTGTACTTATTACCAAATGACATAGTTTGGTCCAGGACACTTCCTTGGAAATTATAAGGGAATTATGGACCTGTAATAATAATTACCAAATAAGCCTCTTGCATATATACGTATAGATATACTGTATATATAAGCATGGTCTCTTTTTTTGGTAACAAGTCAGTTATTACTGCTGGATCCCACTGGATAAGGTGTGTGGTTGGTGTGCCCTGTCTAGCGAACAGTTTTGAAGAGGTTGCAAATCTGTGACCCGTAATGAACACCCACAAGATTAATGTACAAATAATTCATATTTATATTTATTCACATTTATTTATAGAATCGCTTAAACAAATACATACACACACACACACACACACACACACACAGTTCTCATGCAGACTGGAGGATTGCAACCATCTTGGTGTTTTCATTGTCATCACATTCTTCTTCAGGTAAAGGATCATACTGGCGACGATACAGCAGACGTGTTACCAGCGTGATGATGAACATCTCCAGGATCAAAAGCTGCTGACTCATCACTGTGGAGACAGAGAGGGGCAGAAAGTAGAGGGAGTGAAAAATCAAAGTAGACTTCAAGGAGTCATTCCTGTTGTTGTGACCGAATGAATACAGGGATGGATTGACTGTTGATTGTTGCTCATTATAGATAAACATGGATGAATGGATCGGTTGTATGAATGGATGTTGACTAACTGTATCCTCTGGCTGCAGCGGAGAAGGGCGGGGTGCAGGCGATGATCCTTTTCAAAGCCAAGATGTTGATGATAGCTGTTTGCAGCTGGCTCAGGATCAGCACCAGCTACAAACACATGCATATGTACACTGTTTAACCTGGCAAACAAAATGCTGGAAAATCCTGTAAAAAAACAACTTATGGCAGCCCAATAACCTGACATGTTATTAGAAATGTGTGTTTACTTACAGTCAGCCATATATAATTGAGCTGTGCTTGTTACTGTCCATCATTAGGTGTGTAAACAGCTGTTTGTGTTCTTATATAAGTGTCCAGCACGTGTGTTTCAAGCGTCTCTGGTGCCTTACCTGGTACATGGCGTACTTGGGGATAATCCTGAGTGTCCGCAGGGCAATCCTCAGGTGCATGAACATGATCGCTACAGGCCACAGTGCTATGATTGTCAAGATGCCCACAAATGGGTTGATCCATATAGCAGCTCCGGTAATGTTCAACTGAAACGTGGCCACACACACAGCAGAGTCAAGAAGTTAGCAAAGGCAACAAGGAAGAATAATGAAAGAAAGTGAACAGAACAGAGCTTCATATTTAAAGGTCAGACATCAGAGTGGTATTGATCTTCTCATCTAACTCTCAGCAAGAAGGCGAATAAGTGCATTTCCCAAACTATTGCTTTAACAAATGACAACACTTGCTAAAAATAGCTGAGGAGGTGTGAGAATCATTTAACTCTCTTCTTTCCTGATGCTTGACTTTCATTCAATTTAAATCTAAACAGAAAACGAGCTGAAATTAGAGGTCAACTATGTACAGTAGCAAAGAAAGATAAATCTCATGTTTCTATATAAATATTTATAAAAGTATGACTGTGCAGTTGAGACCAAAACTCTTGAGGCCTAATAATCTGATAAAAAAATACTTTCTCCTTCCAAGGATAATGGGAGCACGTTTCTAAATCCACATGCACTAGCTGCTGTTATCAAACTAAAGATATGCTTCTGCTGAGTGTTCCTCAGAAGCTGTCACCCAGGGTGTTGTTAGAAATGAATAGTGTTCAAGTGTACAAAACACATGCTTAAGTAATGCATAACTAATGCATCACTATGATTTGCATGTTTGTCACACTTAAATGTTTCAGATCATCAAACAAATTTAAATATTAGTCAAAGATAACACAAGTAAACACAAAATGCAGTTTTTAAATGAAGGTTGTTATTATTAAGGGAAAACAAAATCCAAACCTACATGGCCCTGTGTGAAATAGTGATTGCCCCCTAAACCTAATAACTGGTTGGGCCACCCTTAGCAGCAACAACTGCAATCAAGCATTTGCGATAACTTGCAATGAGTCTTTTACAGCGCTGTGGAGGAATTTTGGCCCACTCATCTTTGCAGAATTGTTGTAATTTAGCCACATTGGAGGGTTTTCGAGCATGAGCTGCCTTTTTAAGGTCATGCCACAGCATCTCAATAGGATTCAGGTCAGGACTTTGACTAGGCCACTCCAAAGTCTTCATTTTGTTCTTCTTCAGCCATTCAGAGGTGGACTAGCTGGTGTGTTTTGGATCATTGTCCTGCTGCAGAACCCAAGTTCGCTTCAGGCCCATATAATACAATAGCCATTGTAGCAAGATTATTACTCATCCAGAGCAAGTGGTAATGAGTGCACCATAGTAAGTTTTCATTTCTAGACAATCAAAACTACAAGCAAACAATAGGAAACATTGGGAATCTGGGCTGTAGTGACACACTAATTGACACACTAATATATTTTTATGACTCATCATTTAACAGTAAAAAGCTATGGGTACAAAATGTACAAAGAGAAATTAGGAATACAATAGCATGGGGAGATGCCATTTAGAATTTTCAACTTACATCAGCAAGGTCATAGGTCCCATTGGTATAGAGGACAATGGAAAGGATGGTGAAGACTATCTTCAGGAGAGCAAACTGGAAGGAGCCAAGTTTGAGCAGGAAGAGAGAGCGTCTGGTGGAACAGAGGAAAATATTTCACAGTAGCCAATTAAAAGTCTATAGTGGCATTCCCCATTGCCCTGAATCTATCCCAGATTACTACTGCAGGATGTTTTGAACAATTCAGAGTGGCCTTGGGCAAATCTTTATTGACTTTACACATATCCATGTTGCTCTTATATGTGCGACAACAATAGTCCCTCTGAGGTGCATTATACCTTTCTGATATCTTATGAAAAAAGAAGTGTTTCCCAAGAGACCACAGTTGAGCCTGAAACTAAGTTGTTGATGGGAAACGAGGCACTGCATAAAAAAAAAAGCCTGGGCATGTCTTGACTTGGCTATCATCATCATCAGGAAGGTGAATGCATGTTAAGTGGTGCATTGTGTTAGAAATAAGCACATCTGTTCATCATTCCCTGACACCAACATGCAGTTCATTCTGGTGAGAACTAAACAGACTGTACCTTCTACAGACAGATATACACAACAAACAATGTAGTTCGTTTAAACTGGATGGATCCATCAATCAACTGTGACACATAGTGAAAATGCAGCCAGTCTGTACTCAACCAGAAAGGAGCATGATGGGATTGCTTTCCTGCCCTGAAAAAGTTGAATGGCCAGGAGTGTGTTCAATCCGCATTCAGAGAACAGAAGTATATAATCCAATGCTGTATCTGCAGAGGATCGCTGAGGTTATGCAATCTTCAAACGGGCCACAATCTACATCAAAGACCTCCGTGCACTAGGCTGACCCCTCAAACAACATGTGATTGTAACCATCTTAGCTGGATCTGTGCCTCATTAGCATTGCAGGATGTTTCAATAACCACTTCAGTAATGCAGGGATTACTCAGTATTAGGATGCTCAGGATAATTCTGGTATATTCAACCTGGTGTATTTCCCATAAATTTGTCTATTGTGGCTCTATGGCTTGTGCTAACTTTGCGCTCACCACCTCCTTTTATAGAGATTCGTGGAAATGAGGACTTGTGCAACATGTATTGGGGCACCAAAACCCTATGGGAGCAATGTCTGTTCATTGCAGCTTTAAAATACAGACAGTTAAAGGAACAGTTTTTTGCTTTCTTGCTGAGAGTTCAGAGAGAAGGCCGATACCACTGTGTCTGTGTAGTAAATATGAAGCTGGAGCCACCTGCTGGTTAGCTTAGCTTAGCATAAAGACTAGAAGCTGAGGGAAACAGCTAGCCTGCCCTGTCTCTGAAGGTAACAAAATTTGCCTACCAGCACCGCTAAAGCTAGTTTGTTAACAGGTTATATCTTGCTTGTTTAACTCGTACAAAAAACAAAATATAAAAATAACAATTCGCCATTTTACAGGGGATTATGTGGAAAGCGGGGAACCATAAAAACCACAATTTATCTTTTGTACACTTTGTTTTTTGTACAGATTAAACAAATGAGATATAACATGTTAACTAGTGGGTCTTAGAGGTGCTAGAAAGCGGATTTTGTTACCTTTGGACAGAGCCAGGCTAGCTGTTTTCCCCTTTTCCAGTCTTTATAGTGAAGCTATGCTAACTGGCTGCTGGCTGTAGCTTCATATTTAACAGACAGACATGAGAGTGGTATTGATCTTCTCATCTAACTCTCAACAAGAAGGCGAATAAGTGCATTTCCCAAACTATTGCTTTAACAAATAACAACACTTGCTAAAAATAGCTGAGGAGGTGTGAGAATCATTTAACTCTCTTCTTTCCTGATGCTTGACTTTCATTCAATTTAAATCTAAACAGAAAACATGAGCTGAAATTAGAGGTCAACTATGTACAGTAGCAAAGAAAGATAAATCTCATGTTTCTATATAAATATTTATAAAAGTATGACTGTGCAGTTGAGACCAAAACTCTTGAGGCCTAATAATCTGATAAAAAAATACTTTCTCCTTCCAAGGATAATGGGAGCACGTTTCTAAATCCACATGCACTAGCTGCTGTTATCAAACTAAAGATATGCTTCTGCTGAGTGTTCCTCAGAAGCTGTCACCCAGGGTGTTGTTAGAAATGAATAGTGTTAAATTCAGCTCCCAAAGAAAAAGCAGAAAAGTTGTATTGATTTGTATTGATTGGTTACCGTGTGATGGCAACGTATGGCAGGCAGAGGCAGCAGCAGCAGCAAGGCCCCGTGCTGATCTTCAGTTTATGTCTCCCTGCTCGCCTCAGGAAAACCTCGTCGCCACCCACCTCCTCCAGCATCAGGATCAGGAACTTGAACACCACAATGGCAAAGTAGCTACAGAAAGATAAGAGGAGGAGAGACGGGTAATTGGAAATAAGGAATGAGGGAAGAAGAGTGAGGGATGCAGAAAGAATGAGACGAGTATGAAGAGGGGAAATTAGCTCACGGAGGAGAGTTTAGAGAATCAGTAGAGAAGTAGAGAAAATGAAAGCCAGAACTTCCACACATATTACACAACAGTCTCACTGTTTTCTATAAAACTCTCGGTAGGCTATGAAGTTCAAGTTTCCCCTCTGTGATTTGTTACTGCGGGGCTCTGTAGGTAAACAAAACCCACAGCACAGCGAGAGATGGAAGGTGAGGAAAAGAGAAGCAGAGAAAGAGAGACCCACCAGGCAGAGGTCATATCAGTAAACATGGTGGCTCTGGGGATCCACATCCCCAGACACGACATGGTGCCAATCACCTGAAAAAGAGAGGAGAAAGAGGGAAACACCATGTAAAGATACAGTATATTTGGCCAACATCTGTGCACATTGCCCTCGAATGGGTGAAAAATATCAATATTGCTTGTCTTTTGTCTATTGTCTTTCTGCATACTATCCACAGTGTTATTCTTACCGGTGCAGCCCCATTCACCCAGATGATTACACTCTTCTTATTGGCGGGCACTTTCCTATAGATGTAGATACACTCCTCTATGAAGACGAGCATGGACACTGTCGCCATAAAGGTGAGCACAGAGTACAAGATGATGCCAAAGATGTCCAAATCTGGAGGGAGGGAAGGGAAATTACAACAAATTAGCTGTCTTCAAATTTGAGCTGCGTCTCTGGGTCCACAGGTCGTTCTCCAGAAATTTAAATTTAATATGATCTTTGATTGTGCTATTATAAAGGTAAAGGGTATTTATGTTGTTAGAAATGTTTATTCAGGCAGGTTGAGTAAACGTCTACGAGAAAACAACAAGTAGTCTTGAAGCAAAGAGTGTAACATGTCCTGACAAGATTAAGAGTCTACAGCCATGCTCTGTCAGGTAGGTTTAGCAGGTACAATTTTAACCATTCATTTACATGTCAAACTGCTGGTGGCACTAGAGGTAGTAAGTCAATGGGATTCTTGCTTTTGGGATCATGAATTTCTGTACAAGATTTCATGGTAATACCATGCAGCTAGCATGACTAAAAATATATAGGGTCACAAGACAAAACTAGACTTGCAGGCAAGTCTCATGGGACAATGTGGCTTCACTGGAAACAGCATGCTACAGGGCAAGTTATGGAAGACTAATTTAATGTGAAAAAGGAGCTTCATACTATCTTCAAAAAATGTTTGACAAAATAATTTAAATCATTTAAAACTAATGGCTAAAAACTAATAATAGGCTAAGCAAATGTATTTTTTTAGCCACTAACTTTAACAAAAAACTGGGATGCCATATTTTGAGGGTTAACAAAATACTCATGCATTATAGTAATGACCAACCCAGACCTTAGCGTAGAATCTGTTGACCCCTTTAATTGTGTTTCTTTGAGTCGATTTTGAAGCAATGTAAGTGAAAACAGCAACACAGGAAATCAAATGCAGACTGTTGCCACAGACGTGCATATTGACAAATTAAAACAAGCTAGAGGATGGATAGATCCTCTAACTTTAGCATTTGTTGGAGCACCAAGTGTGTTTGTCATGTCACATGATATGGCAGAGCTTTGCGTCATCAAAATACCATTTTATTTCTTTTTCAGCCTCGAAAACAAACAGAACTGAAAGCCAGAGATGGAAAATGCGACTGGTTGTACAACATTAAACAGCGTTTGTTGTTTCAAAACTTGTGATCTGAAAGCAGCCATTAATTGTTAACGCATGTGGGTGGGATTATGCACAGTGGAAGAAAGTAGCTGGCAGGGTCTCATTTCCAGTAATAACTTTCGAGCAAGGCATCAGCAGACACACATGGTCACAAATAAATTGCTCAAACAGTTGTTTCAGAAAAAGGAAAAAGGTGATGACAAAGCTGCAGTCAGTTCGAAATGTAACAAAGAGTGTGAGGAAAGTCTGAGTAAATAGTTTCAGCATGTTGATCATGATTGTGAGTATTCTGCCAATCTGCATAATTTATTCTCTGGTATCCAAAGTCATTAGCAATAATCAGTACACAAAAAAACACACACACAGCTACACAAACATTGATGATTTCTGTCCGTAGGTGGTTACTGTGCCCTCTTGTTGTAGATACTTTTTTATCAATTGAAATTCCAATTGGTAACTGACACAGTAGACTTTTTGAATTGTTTCCAAATTCTAATAACAATGTTTTATTATGTTTTATCCATTTCTGTCCTTCTGTGTTCTGTTAGTTCTACTTGTAACCATCTGACATTGCATGCAGAATCCCATGTACAGAACATATTCAGCTTTATGCAGTTAAGTGGAGACTTTCTTTACTGACAAAACTGATCCAGATGGTACTTGTGAGACTTTCAAAGTCACAAGTATAGCCCAACTAATACTGGATTTTTTTTTTTAAAGTTTAAAAAATCTGATAATAAATTGGCCAATAAAAACTTTCTTTTTATAAAAAATTTAAACAAGGATCCTTTAAATTAGTTTTTTAAAGAATGATGACCAAGATAATTAGTGATCGGGGCATTTAACAAGTGAAAAATAAACTTGTCAAGAGCTCTCTGGTGGACAACCAACATTACCTAAATCATTTTATCGTGTACTGCAAATTCTTATTATTATCTGTTGGCCAACATATACGTGAATACAATATATCTATAATAAGCTAATATCTCCATGTATATTGGCCCTGGCCAATTTATTGATCAAGCTCTTATCAGAAGAATATGCTACAGTATGTATTCAGCAATCTTGAAACTTCAGGTGCTACTTATTGGATTACACATAATCAGTGATGCAGCAGTACAAAAAAGTGGATTATCTTTAACCTTAATTTAAAAAAGGTTAAAAAAAGAGAAAATGTTATAAAAATGACAACTGATACTAATCTTGCCTAATGTTTGCTGCATATGTCAGTGCTCCCAAAGCTGAGGATCCAGCAGGATCCTCCAGGAGGATCCATGGGTCCGCAGCAAAAATCTTATATTTATTTTTACTTTACTGGAAGGCTGGACAGAGAGAATAAGAGTAATGTAGTTTGTGTGTCTGGAAATGTGAAGGAACCTCCTTCTACTATCACTTCAGTCCAGGAAAGAGGCATGAAGACCACTATATGCTGTACAAGGGAGACCACCATCCTACAGTTCCCAAAGTGGGGTCCAGGAACATCTAGGAATCGATCAAGCACCAATTAATCACCACCAGACCACCAGTTTAGTTTCAGCAGGCAAGTCCATAAAAATCACACCTAACTACAGATGGATACCTGCGGATGAGATCTGATCTGGTGCACAATCCCTGTATAATCTCATCAGGTGGGGGTTCATGGGACAAAACTTGGTTGTTTGGGAAGCCCTTTAACAAACTGATCTGTGGTGTCAAAGCCAGTCTACTCACTGAGGATGATGTCGATGGCGAGAGGAGGTCTGTCCGTGCAGCTCGGGTCAGTAGTTCGGTTGGATCCATTATTCATTCTGACTCTTGTCGGCGGATTTTCCACAAATGCAACTTCCAGTTATCTCTCAGCTGCGCTTACGTCCACAGGCGCTCGGTGCGTAAAAGTCACTCTCCTCTCCAAAGATCCAAAAGAGCGTTCTCAAACTTTCCACAGAGGGATATCTGCTTTCCCAGGAACCCCGAAACACTTGTTGCAATCGCTGGACCCGCCTCTTCCCCGCTGTCGTAGGAACCACCACATCCTAGGTATGTCATCCTGTTGGCAGTCATGCAATTTTTTTTTTTTAAGAAAGCAGATTTGATTTGGTTGTTTTTTTTACAACATTTTAAAGCAGAATATAAGTGAAATTTGCCAAATCAACAATATTTGATTTGTGCAAGAAATTAGGAAACGTTTATCGATCGATTATATTGGAAATTAGCCTAAATCTTGTCACTCATACCTTATTTTTGCCATGCTTCATTTGTTGTGTTATGGTGATCTATGGTCTGTGGTGAAGCCTCTTGGCCTTTCTGCAGGCAGAGTCATTATTTCTCCTGGGTTCATCGGGATACAGTCCAAACTGGGTGGATTCTGAGGGGGCTCAGGGCTCGGACAAATCTATTACTTCACTGTCAGCCTGAGCTATTCTGATCGCAATAGAGACACATAACTTTCTCTACTCAGATGGGGATTCCCATTGGTTAACTGGGAATATTTTCACAAGTTACTGGAAAAACTCCAGTAACATTGATAATGTGGCTCAGGGTGGAGCAGGGGAAAGTTTACAGTTAGGTGTGTGTGGTATGAGAGGGAGCATTTCTTCGACTGGAGCCTGACGACAACACAGGCATTCACATCACATGTCCCCCCTCCCGTTCCCATAGCAACATGTGCAGGGATATCGTCATGTGAGGCATTTGCTGCAAATCTTTTTGCGCCCTTGGCTCCATTTGAATAATTTTCCACAACACTGAGAGGCCTGTATAGACATCAGAAACAGCACTGAATTAAAGCTAGTATTATACTGTATAGCAATGATGCCTAAAGGGCAGTTCACCAGGCAATAAAAGTTTCATCCCATCAGACAATTTCTGCATCCAAGTTGTTATCTCTCTTGAGAACTTGTTCTAACTTTCTTTGATTTGAGTGAATCTTCTTCTTTTACTTCTGAGCATCACCCCTGCACCAACTGACCTCATATCCAGGTTTTGTTTATTATATCTGTCTGTCCGTTCAGGCAAACTTGGCTTCCAGAGGTTAAAATAACTTGCATTTGTTTTTCCTTTGTTCAGAGATTAAATCTCTTTATCCTTGAGCTGCATGTGTAGACACATTTAAGGAATGACTACTAGAGATTGCTGAGAGGCATAAAAACAAGGATACACATCCTCTGCACAGTATTGCATATAGGGAGGATGAGAAGTACACAACTTGTAATGCTGTACACTATGTGTTCACCTTTATTACAAAATGCACAGTATGACTAATCTCTGTCTCACCCTATATGACCACTGAATCATTTCAGTCAAGTCTGAGCAAATCCATGCTCAGACTAATGGTTCTGGTTGCATCAAGGCACACCTTTCTATCCCAGACTCAGAAGAGATTTGTCCCGACTGGCCTGAGTTGATGAAATTAATAGAAAAGTTCCAGGAATCTAGAGAGCTTCAGTGAGAAGACATTTGTGGGAAATTCCACCCTGAAATGAATTCATATTTTGTTCCAGTTTACGTTCCAATTTATAAATTTGGCTGTGAAGATGATGTCATCTTGGGAAAAATCCCAACAAGATGAT
Organism: Siniperca chuatsi; assembly: GCF_020085105.1. Lineage (NCBI taxonomy): Eukaryota > Metazoa > Chordata > Actinopteri > Centrarchiformes > Sinipercidae > Siniperca > Siniperca chuatsi. The sequence goes on from NC_058060.1 coordinate 13,392,673, forward strand.
TAAGGGAACAGCTCAGCATGTTATAACGACAGGTGTGTTGATTTTACAGGGACTTTCTGATTCACAGCTATAAGCCAGACATTCAAATCGAAGTTCACATTGAGATGTACCCTTAAAGTCGATAGACCAACTCCAAATGTTGTCACCTGATCACACCATTCATAATGATGCTCTGATCTCCTGCCAAGGGACACTATGTTTGTAGATACTGACGTTACTACCCAAAATCACTGTTTAATGGTTCTCTTTAATGACTAAACCACCCAAAGGTCTTTGGTGAAACTGTGGCTGCTTTGGCCTTGCGGAGGTTAGAATTGTTTGGTTTTTAACAAATCCCTGTTTACTTTCCCTCAAAAACTGACACCAAGGTCATTACCTTGGGAATTTATAGCTCACATGTGCATGGACACACACCTTATAAACACACATGCACAAAAGAGGTAAAATCACTGTCAAAATTAAAAATAAAGTCATTGATTTGTATTTTTTATTATTGTTTTTATTAATATGGTGCAGGGTTCTTGTTCAGACTGTTTTATAAAGATAAACTTGCTTTTATGTTTTCTTTATATTAAGTGGTTTAATGTTAAAATCAGTACAGATATTTAACACAACAATGCAGTAATTGTCCAAAAGAGGAGTTTTTTTATTCCATTGCATCAAATGCAGCAGTATTTTGCTATGACTTTGCATTTACATGACATAGTATATGCCAAGTCATGCTGTCATCACCTTAGCCAGTGTGCTGTACAGATGTGATACACTGGGGCTCTGTCCCGTCCCCATATGTCTAAATTATGATGTACATACAGCCATGTCAGATTCTTTTGTAGAGAAAATGAACATGAAGCATGAGGGATTTGAGAGGATGTGCAGAGCAGTCAACAACAGTCTCAGCAGCAGATGTCAAGGGCCTGTGTGTTAGACAGATAAGGTCAAGGTTCATCCTGGTTCCTGAATTTCACTCCACAAAGGTTGTTGACCGCCTTCAAATACTGTGGGCATGAAGCAATTTGCTTGTGTTAGTTTTGTGTCTGATATTAACAAAAAGCATTTTTGTTGGACAAAAACCAAAGCAGTGTTCACTTATCCAAATCACAGTCTGTGAGCTGTATTTGCATCTTTGTATAACGTGCATCGAGTTATGTTTCACTCCAATTGAATGCTTGCAGATGCTGATACTGAGGAGCTTTTAGACACAAACGGTTCTCTGGGAAATTCTAGGAAACAGTGCAAAACTGTCCTTTTCTTATTCTCCTGTAATGTACAACGTAAGTTATGTTGTACAGTCAGCACTCGTGATATTTGACCCATTTTCTGCATTGAAGATTAAAGCCCCATTGGCAAAAAAAAAACAAAAACACATCCGCTCAATAAGTCTCACTCAATATCTACTTGTCTTAAACAATTAAAGGGGAATTCCACCGATTTTACACATTAAAGTCTGTGTACAGGTCTTGTGGCGTATTACCGCATATGTCAAGAATGTTGTATAAGGCGTTTTGTGACTCCAGAGGGAGCTGCACGAAATCTGATGAATCTGATCTGAGTCAGCATCGGTTGGGGTTAAAGACTACAAGTTTGAAAATGAAAAGAACCTGGGGTGTGGAGTTAGTAAGAAGTGTTTACCAGACCTCTGTAGCGGAATCCTCATCTCTGCTTGAGGCTAAAGGATATCTGTGGTTCTGTTGCATTGATTTTGATCTTTTTTTATTGCCCATCATGAGTCAGATAATGTTATAGGAGTGCTGTGCTAAATCAGTGGAGAACACTTTTAAATATATATCTTGAATTAATCAAAAAACTGATGAGAGCAAAATTACACTGGAGGTTTAAAAAAACATTTATTGTTATTTTCACGTTAATTTTGTGGAGGCATGTACTTCATTCACAGAACAGTAAAATTAATCAGACAAGAAAAATATATATGTAGTCTTTTTCTTACATTATCAATATATATATATATACACACACATTGTAAAATAGGACATTGTAACAAAAAGAAACCAAAATGCAGCAATAAGCAAGTTATGATCAGGATACATCTGCAACAGATGTATAATGTTTTTGCAAGTCTAAAAGAAGATTACTGAAATTAGACAAATTATTTCCTCCATTTTCACAGGAGTTTTTATGGCTTCATTTGTAAAGTTGAGACAGATCAGAGTAAAGCTAATTTAAAACATGTCGCACCTAGCAATAGTTGAAAAACCCCAATGTCTGTTTTAACACCATAATCCCTGTTACCATGATAAATCACATTTTTACATTAGTTAGGCGCCATGCTTTTGAGCATTAGTCAGTCAATTATGAATGTGCACAGACATGTAAAAATCTCATGGCTGCACAGAAGCATTTCTCCCAAGACAGCAATATTACAAAAGAACATTAAAGTAAGCATTACAAAATACACACACGCACTTTAGCCTCAAGGCCAAACAGCCCAGAAAGAGAATATAGGCAATCTGTCAAACAAGAAGACGACCGGTCCAATGGTGCAGAATCAGTGGCCATAGGTGACGAGTGGAACGAGCCAGGCTCCTTACAGGTGATCCAGGATATATATTTTTGCCTTTTCTTTAACTAAATATTTAGGGGTGAGGTTTAGAAATAATCTACACATGATCGGAACATAACCACGGCTTGGATCGTGATCTCTGACAGTAATTTAATCTGCTTATTTGAGATCAAACCACAGTGTGAATCTGATACTCAGAATACACACAATATCCTCCAATCACCTGTTTATAAAGAGTAATTATAAATACAATTGGGCTCAAAAAGGTCAAACGTGATTGGGAGGATAAAACATAAATATAAAGTCCAAAGAGCGGGCTGTTTTTAACGCTCCATCATTTGATCAAATACCCTCACTGTCCCGTCTGTGGTACATTCAGCACGACTGTGACAATGATTACCAAGAACACACTGTACAACACCACTAACTCACTCCACACGATAGAAACTGCTGCAAACTTGTACATCACCGGAGTCTGGTGGGATTTAGTTAGTAGGAGGCTCGTCCAGCAACTGTCAGGGATGTGATCGGATAGACATGAGCAATGACAGACATCAGGAATTTGCTGGGTCTCCCTTCAATGTGAAAAGTTGCATATAAATAACAAAAATCCTTGGAAAAGGATGTAACTCATTCCTGAACAATTGTTATTTGGTTATACTGACAAAATATTCTTTAACAGATATTCACATGTTGTGATATGCATGGATAATGAAATCTAATTCTCTGCAACTTTAAAAATTCTTCTTTTACAGATTTTGTTAGACCCTCAAAGTCACTGTCACATCCCAGATTTTCAACACTGACACAAGACAGCTCACGGTTATATTTTACACAAGCTGAGGCTCCTTTAACAGTTCAAGGTCACAACACTGAGCTGACTCCCAAGTACATACAGAGTAGACAAGGTGAGCAGAAGCGTAGTCGACACCTCTATTTTACAGTACGAGATAGGTTCAATTCACTTTCAAGTCAAATTAAATACGGATGAGTTATTACAACAAAAGAATGCATATTAAGTACATATTATGAAAATATTAAGTTCTGCACCTGTGAATTAGACTGAAAGTGAAGTGAGCCCTGAGCCACATGTTGATCTCTCCATCTGAACGAGGGCAGATAACAGGATCATCTTCGCCACCTGCCGGTCAGCACTGGTATTGCAAGCACATCATAACCCACTACAGGCAGGAGGGACAGATGAAACTTGTATAAAATATTGCGCCACAACGACTGGTAAATAGAATTTGGTTATGATGACATTGGCCAATGAGGTTAAGATAAAGCTAGGATGTTGTAAACATTTCAGGTTCAGAGGTCAGAGCTCCTGACAGGTCAGCCCTTATTTGGCAATGAGTGTTGGTGGCTTGGAAAGGTTGAACTGTAGAAAAACAGGATGTAGACATTGTGGTCTAGGAATCACAGATCGGCATGTGACATAATTAAACAGACTCTAAAAGAACAGGTAGTGACGGATGCCGCACATTGCACTGTGTGAAATACATCTCCCAGGTCAAACTGTCCATTTATAAGCAGCATGTTTTAACACAAACTGGCCACAAAAAACAAAAAAAAAACACATAAAGCTGATTTTTTTTAGTTTCTGTTAGTTCTTAAAAAAGAAGGAAAAAAAGCCACTTCAACTGTTACACACATTCACACACACACACACACACACAAACAAAACGCCATAAATCACAAGATCATCCAACAACTGTTATACCTGGGATGCTTTTTGGACATGATAAAAAAGCAGCACATTGTGTTTGATGAACATTGATAATCTACAAAGTGCAAATGTGCCATCTTGTGCTCTGACCAAAACGCCATCCAAAACCCAGCTACAGTCTTCCCTGTTTTGCACTGGTTCAGTCCACTGAACCATGTGGTAGAGTCCTCTGTAAGATAGTCTAGGTTTTGATGGGAAGCATCCATCCACACGAATGTTCAAAACAAATGCACTGCTCCAGCTCGTTCCCCACTCTTCACTGCAGCTTTGTGCCTTTAAAATGAGTCCTGGTGCACCCAGGAAGCTTTTGGCACAAAAAGTTTTCTCATTAAACATCAAAAGTATCTTATATTCCCTCTGGGATTCTTCCATTTTCTTACCATCAATAAATACTCCAGTTGTGAGAAAAAGAAAACTAAACAACACAAGGAAATGGATATAGAGTTGAATGCATGACTGTTAGCATGTGTGTGTGTGTTGGTGTGAGAGGGAACCAGCTTGTAGCACATGTCCTGTGGGGGTGTGAGATTTTCTTATAGCACTACATGCGAAAATGCCAATGCCATAGATGCATTATTGTGCCGTGATGGGCAAAAGAAATGCATTTCCATAGTTACTCTGAGTGGGTTTGTGGGGATGGGGTTGCGCTAGGACTGTTGCCATGGTGACTAACTAAACTGTTGCGTTGCTTAAGGCATCATATTAGGTGACTGAGGAGTTTCTCCTGTGGCAGTGAAGAAAAGAGAAGAAACAAGACGAAGATTCTGATTACACTCAAAAGTGACATAATTGTGCCACACTTCCATGTGAAAAATCTGACATCTGCACACAAAAAACTCAGAGCTGTATCCAAACATACAGACTGACTGGCATGGTTTAGTCATATTCACCTGGTTAGGACTCGCTCTCCACAGAGATTGTAATGGTTTCACTTTCAGCTGTGAAGCCAAACAGAAGATGTGATAAGGTGACAGATACCAGACAGTGAGTTGTTAATGTTAATTCTGTCAGTGAAATATCATCATGCCTGGTAGAGCTCACCTGATTTGAGGGTGTTATCAGCCAGATGTTCTCCGATGTTGTTGGCATGCTGGTTGTTGCTCAGGAGGTGATTATGTGACTCGCTGACCGGGCTCACAGGGACATTGGCAGCACTGAAAACAAATAAAAAAGCAAATGAACTGTGCAGCCACAACCACATCCAAAACATAAATCCTTTTCAGAGCCTAATGTCAAATAACAATCTTTTAGTACACCAAGATTTGAAATCACCTCTTATCAGCCTCTGGATGCAGGGTCACTGTGGCCTGCTCTACATCAGCATTGACCAGCCGTGTAGGGAACGTCAGACCATCTCCCTGACTGTAGTAAACAAGGAGGACAGGAGAAACTCAAGATTAGGCGCAGTCAGGTTAGATTTCCTCTGGAACGACAACAAAGGTAACGTGACATTTAAGGAGACCTGAGGAGGAGATCAACTGTTTTCAACTCCCTCTTTAGCTTGAAAACATCAGTGTCAGAGGAAGATTTCTTTTTTTTTTGGGCACTTGTAAGAATTCAGCTGTACTGTGCTGTAAATCCAACCACAGAATGCACAAACAGGAAACAAAGTCAATATATTGCTTGGATCCAGTATTGGTGACAGCGCAAAAAAAGAGCCTCTCTTCTTCTACGTTCAATTCTACATTTGTCTCCTTTACCTGGTAAAGACAGGCAGCAGCCAGTACTTCTTCTGGTCTCCAAACACCTGAGCGATATTCTTCCGGAAACCAAGTGAGAAGCCATTCTTATCAGAGCCTGTCCTAAAAACCGGTGCTCTGAACGCCTCTGCAGAGAGGGAGCAACATGGAGAGACAAGAATGGACAGAGAAGACAAATAGAGAGGTCATTAAAACAACAAACAGGTGAAATTTCACTTGATGAGAAAGGACAGGACTGAAGAATCTGTGAGTATGTGTGGAAAATTTGTAATTTCCAAACCGGGAAATTAACATTACAAATCTACAACACTGCTGAAAACCTTTTAAAAATTGTGTAAGCAAATTCAAAATCAATGCAGGATAAATACATACAGAGAAATGTGTTTTTTAACTGGTTAAATAACACGAGCACCTGTTGAATGTGTGTGTATTTCTTACCTATAGTGGACCTGTTCTTCCCTACAAGCCACAGGTGGTAGCTGAAGAGGGACAGAATACTAATGCAGAACATGGCCGCCACAAAAAAAAGGAACAAGACGTGGAATTTGGCGTGAGTGTCTGGCAGCTCATTCTGGGGAAGAGATGGGAGAAGAGGAGAGCGAGAGAGGAATCAAAAACAAATTCACATTCAGGATATTTATGGAAAGAAAGAGAAATAAGAGAGAGAGAGAGTAAAAAAAGAAAAGAAAAAGAGAAGTAAGAAGAGTGCCATGTGAACCATGTCACTGCACGCACATCACGACAAAAACCATGGCAACGATGGTGAGGCACTGCAACACTAAAGGCTTTGGAGGATAGCTGGGTTACCTTTGGGCAGTTCTCTGCCGATTTCCTCCGGCAAAGCTTTAGTACAAACAGAAACAAGACTGGTTAGCAACACAAGGAGAGAAAAGGTGGGAGGGGAGGAAGCACTTAGAAATCAGTAGGCAAACACAAGTCAAGGCCAAGTTGGATGAAAGGGGGAAAAAAATTAAAGAAAAGGAGTGGGTGAATGTACAAAGTGTGCCCAGAATGGAGAGAACAAAGGGATGAAAGAGGAAGAGATGAGAGGAAATTGAAGTGAAAAAGCGACAAAATAGAAAAAAAAATGGATGAAGAGGAGGAGGTGTTTGCGACCGCATGAGTGGTGTGACTGATGGTTCTGATAGTGGAGAGGGAGACAGAAAAGAGAGAGACCGGAGAACAATGACCCAGTGTGCGAGAACTGGGGATAACAGAAGGGGAAAGAGAGAGGGGTGGAAGGGTGAGAGAGGGCAGAGAAAACAGAGGAGCAGCACAGCTCAGGACAGGAGAGGTCAGCACCATGCACAACCAACTCAGAGGATGCTCATCCAGGCTTCGACATGCAACATCACACAGACGCACAGTCGCATTCACTCTGTGCCGAGGACTACGTCTGCATATCATTACTCACTGTCCAGAACTTTATGAAATATTGCAGTACAGTGGCTGCAATGAACAAACAGTACACCAGCGAGTAGGCCAGGAAGAGGATAAAGAATTTGTAGTTGGAGAATCCTACACAGTTGTTCACCCTGGAGACACACAAACACACAAAAAGGTCAGGTTTGACATCATTTCCTCTGCACAGAAGTCTTATCAACGTGAACTTTAAAAAGGTGGAGGCGCTGTGTTACTCTTATGGTTACAATAGGCTATAGTTTGCTTTCTTAGGTACAAATCAGAGTAGAAGGCTCTGTTACCTTCTTGTATTTAGTTAATCAATGTTCAAGATGCCAAACTTTACAAGGAAAAGTTTTGGCAACGTTTCATGCTGCAAGATGAGACGTTATTATAAAACAAATCCAAATCAAGTATTTGTAACATTAACTATTAGGTCTTCAACAAACAAATGAAAATAGCTGAAGGAGTATCAGTTCAGAAACCAGTTTGCTTTTGGTTGACTGTGTTATGCTCAGCTTTTGCAGTATGAGGAATTGCTGGCTATCAGATCTACCTCCTAATGCTCATAAACCTGCATGAAGCAACCAAAAAATACTCATAGCACTGTACGTTTTGCCATTTTACCATGACCAAAATAAGTGAAACTGAAGGGATTAACATTCAACAGCTAGATGGACCTGTTGCAAATGTGCATATGGCTGGCATGATGTGTGAACCATCCTAACGCACAGGAGTAAAAGTAGGAATAAAACGTGAGATGTCATATGTGCAGTATCTCTCCTTGTTTAGCAGGTCTTACATACCAGGGGCAATGGTGGTCCATCTTCAGCACACACCTGCCACACATAGCAAGAGAATAGAAAAAGATGAGAAAGCTCGGCATTGTTTTTAAAATATCTTGGTTCAATCACAGTTAGTTTTCAATAAATATGGTTATCTTACATGTCACACGCGGAGCAGTGATGACACCGGTCTGGTTTGACAACTTGACAGCGGTCACAGTAACGGATTGCTGCATCATGTCAACACAGCAGTATCTCGTTAATGGACAGCTCCGACACAGCGGTGCAAACAGACAAGACAAATTCATTCTCACTCGCAGATTCACATTTGGACACACATAGACGCACCTCCGGCTCCTGTGCGGGTGTACAGAGGCAGACTGGTGGCAGCTCTCCACAGGATCTCTTGCTGGGACTCTGGCCTCTCTTCCTTCTCATAACGCTCCTTCTCAGCCTTGGGCAGGCAGAACTGGAGTGGGGAAAGCAGCAAACAGATTTTTCTTTGAAATGCATTCGTCGAGTTGACTTTATGTCAACAGGGGATTACAGAGTGGGCTTGTTTTGGAGAATCGGGTTATTGTACCTCTTTGGAGGGGTTAGCAGGCTTGGTGAAGATGGTCTTCCAGTAAGACCATACAAACATGATGAAAGAGAGGTGGAAGAAGATCAGGTAGACAACTGGAGGGAAACGTTAAGCAAAGCGTCAGGACCAACAAAATAGATTCTGATATGTACACTTACACTGATATATGGAACTGCTGCTGTCACTTGGGATATGTAGAAACACTGTACATCTACATATTAAATTAATGAGAGAGGGAAGTTAATGCTGAATGAGGTACTGCTCTGCTTCAAGCAGACCGACATCAGCACTTTGAGAGAGCACGTTGTCTGTGCCAACCTTTTTTTTTTTTTTTTTTTTTTAGCTAAGTGCACAGAGCATATTTCACATAGCAAACTAGCTCAGTTCAGTAAACTTCCATTCACAATGTATTAAATAAACCCCAACTCTTGACACCCCAAGACACTCACTTTGCTCTCCTATACTGGGAATGGTAACTGTAAGAGAAAAAACAGAGAAAAACAAAAATTTTTAGATAAGGAGGAAAGTGTCACCTAGACAGTGACAGTCATATAGTAACATTAAAATCAGTGGTTACAGATCTGACAGTGGGCTTAACTGGGAAGAGAGAGCATTCATCAATATTGCATTTGGATTAATAAATACTTTACAGAAGTAATGCTCCTGTACAGTAAATCTAAACCATCTAGTCCAGTGGTTCCCAACCTGGGGGTGAGGACCCCCCATGGGGGTTCCAAGATAAATTCGGAAGTCACAAAATGCTTAAAAGGCATAAGAATGAAAGAAAAAAATACAAATTTCTGTTACACAAAATCATTCTTGTATATTCCACATTTTCTCAAGTTGACAAAACAATCTAACCACAAGGTCCATTCAGCGGCTGTCACGAAGCTTTCAGTCATATCACACAACCTTCCTCTGCAGATGGGGTTTGTCCAGTTGTCATTTCCATTTATCTGAGAACTTTAAGAACTTCCCGTCCACCTTGCGAGGAGATCGTTTTCTTGGTTTCTACGGTTTCCAAGTTCAAGAATGAACTTTCAATCTCGACGTTTGGGCTTATGTGGGAGAGAAAAGGTCCCCAAGCACCCAGAAACATGAGAATTTGAACATCTACAGTTCCATCAGAAATGGACAAACGCCATCTGCTGAGGAATTTTTTTTAACTTTCACTATCAAATTTCGGCTTTTTTTCCCTTGTAAAACACTGGATTCTTTCACCTTTTCAGGCTCCTAAAAATCCCTCAGATCAAACTATCTGAGAAAGAAAAATCACTGCTCATAACTCAGGAGCACACCAAGGCCATAAGTATAATCTGTAATGTGGGGATCAAACACAGATATTGGCTCATTTTAAGCCGTCACAAACAAGGGGGGTTGGGAATCACTAATCTAGTGTTCATTCCCTGACACCAAATCTGTGTGTGTATGTATATGAAGATACATTGTTTAATTAAAGAACACACTACGTAAAATTAGACCCCGACACCAAATCTTATACAGTGGCGGCATCTGTGATATGAAAAAGTTTTGTTTACGCCTGAAATACACAAGCTATACATCATTCACAGTTTAAACATTAAAATTAATTTTGTTCCTTTTCGTTTAGCTATAATGTTACAACATTTTCTCTGATTTTAATGCAAAAACTGTCCGAGCCAAATCAACATTTTTCCCGTGCCAAGCTAATTACCGGCAGGCTAGCTAGAGGGAAGTATTTATCTGGCCAGGAGGCAAATACCGTTTAGTTGGCGTTTTAATTCTCCATCCAGTCTCCATTCAGCTCGACATAAAACAACACAGAGGAGCCGGGCAGCAATATTAACAGCACGGTGAAAGTTTTTATTTGTCCAAAACACATTTTCCATTAATATAAGGCAACCCAGAGCGATGGCAGCTAACAGATAATTAGCTGTATCTAGATTTGGATAGCCTTGCCAACACCATTGTTGAGCTGCAGTCCATTTACTTCCTGCTGGCCAGCAGTAGCTGTATGTTTGTGTGGACAGCACAATGAAAACAGCAGCGGTTAAAGGCTTTAAAGAGCCAACACACTGCGGCAGGACGCATACTTACATATACAAAGCTCCACCACATAAGCATAATACGACCAGCAGACGACCAGGGCGATAAAAATCACAGGTATCCATGCTAAACCCCGTTGACAGCATCTCAGTACGTGTGTAGGCGCCATCTTTCTCCCTCTACTGGGGAAAAGGGAGTGTCGATGTGTGACGTCACTTGAGCAAACAGACAGGAGGTGGTCTGCAAATTCTTTTGTAATTAACTTAAAGATATTGATTGGAATAAAGCGTGGTCATTACCATCTATACGCTTTTTTGTATACCCAATAAGGTTAAACAATATACATGTAATAATCCTACATAAAGTTTTCAATTTATTACGGAAAAATGCAATTTTTATAAAGGAAAACCTTCACGACTTTGTATATTTGATAAATTCCATAATATACACCAAAAGAAAAATAGTATATACACACAATTAAATGTTATGATTCAATATTTTATTTGAAAAAAGTTTAATCTTTTTATTATTTATCTTCCTCTATTTTCGTCCTTTTTAGTTTATTATATTTGCATTTATATGATTTCATTGTGCCCTGTTTAACATTTATGAAAAATGGGAAATTGTTACATTTTTGATTTCACAACTGCTTCTTAATTAATAAAACTATCCTACATTAAGTCACAAATCAGCCTTATTCTTGTAAAAAAAACCTGTTATGAAGCAGGAACTGACTTAAGGGCGGTGAACATGCCCTCAAGACATAGATTGAAAGTAATTCAGCAGCAGGGGGAAAAAACTTAAAGAAAAACACGCGGACCGTACTGCTTTAAACTGGTTAATGACATACGTTGACTAAAAGTTAAAGTTGTAAGGCGTCATCTTTTAAAAACAGCTAAAGTTACTTCCGTTGAGATGGACGTGGAGACATATTTGTCGCGCGTTGGGTTTGCCGGTCCAGCTGAGCCCAGCCTGGACGTGCTGCGGTCACTGCACACCTGTCACCTGCTGTCGGTGCCGTTTGAAAACCTCACGGTGCACAGCGGCGGACGAGTTCAACTCGACCCTCCTCTTCTGTACGACAAGATAGTGAACCAGCGCCGAGGTGGTATCTGCTTTGAGAATAACGGCCTCTTCTCATGGCTGCTCGACAAACTGGGCTTCCAGGTAACACTGCTCTCTGGTCAGGTGAAGAGTTTGATCACGGGTTACTACGGGCCACCTTTTGACCATTTGATCCTCATGGTGAGCTTTGATGGGCAGCGCTGGCTGTGCGACGTCGGGTTCGGTGTCCAGGGCTTCAGCGGCCCCCTTTCACTGGAGACCAGTGCCCCTCAGCAGCAGGCCCACCGAGTGTACCGCATCAGAAAGGACATGGGGATGTGCTTTCTGGAGTGGCAGAGGGAGGAGAACAGAGGGGCAGATGGAGACTGGGCAGAGATCTACAAGTTCACCCTAGAACCTCGGTGCATGGATGACTTTGCCGAGATGTGCCAGTACCACCAGAGCTCCCCCTCCTCCCTCGTCTTCTGCAAGTCCCTCTGCACGATTTTAAAACCAGGTGGACGGCTCACCTACACAGGCCGCAGACTGATCAGCACTACATTTCCAACAGAGGGAACAGGGAGAGTGCTGGAAACCACAACCAGGAAACTTAGAGATGAGGAGATCCCGGGTATTCTAGCAGAGAAATTTGGAGTTATACTATATTCTCCACTCGTACCAAAGGATGAGGCAGTCACACCACCACCAGTCATGTACTGATCATGCTTCCACATGGGATATCTTTACACCTCCACAAGCAAAATTATGTGAAAAATCTTCTCATTGAGATAACTACATTCAGTTTTTGTTCATCCACGTACTTGCTCATCCACTAAGAATTTAAATTAATTTGAATAAAAACTGCCACACCCAAATGTTAAACAACCACATATGTACAGTACTTTGCTCGTCTTGAGAAGACATGCAACGAAAAAGATAAATTGTCAGTTTGATTTAATAAATTATACATACACTTTTAAGATGTACAATGGTCACTGCATTAATCCATATCCATCTTTTTTTTAGTCTGCATTCAAAGTATTTACACATGTACAATTATCAGGCAGTACTTTACAAAGCAAGGCATGAATGACAATACAGATGTTGAGCTTCAAATCAAACCTTTAACTCTCACCCCTCATGACTACTCCGTTTGTCTGAGGGGGATTACTCAGCTGTCCCATGATTGTAATACATTTTGTCATCTGACCTTTGATGGGTGTGAAAAGGAATTCAGAAATCCATCAAATCCACTAAGATCCACAGGAGATTCAAAATGATTACGGTCCAAGGACTGAGTTAAAAATCAAAAAGGGTGGGGTAAAGGGGGAAACAGGATGTATGCAGGGCAACAGGTGCAAAAATGTGGCAACGTGTGACAAAAATCTACTCTGCAACAGGGTTGGGGGGAGGGACTGAGCTTGCTCTTCCAGCTTTCCGTTCGTAGTTGACAAGCCTCTGTCCAACCAGGTACCTGTAAAGAGAGATGATCACAACATTTATACTATGATTCTTACTGTTTTCAGACTTTCCACCACTGAAATTAAATTTTTTCTACTTTAAAGACTATAATTATGTCTCATTTAATTTACTGACTTGAAACATGAATTAACATTTTGAAATCCTAGGTACCAACCTTTTGATAAATGCCAAAGTACTAATAGAATAGAAATAGAAACAATAATAAAATATGTCTGCAACGAGACAATTATTTCTAGTAAGAAATGAGATGTGCAAATCAAATATAATACACTATAACACAGCTAAGTTAAATTAATTACAAAAGTGTATATAAATTATTAAGCTAAAATAAGTGTAAAGTACAATTACCAATCTAAAATGTTGCGCACATCAAAAAACCCAACTCTCATCACTGACCATAACACAAACGGTTAACTCACACAAATAACCTACAAATTGTAAAATATATGTTGATTTCTACAGATTGGTCTATGCTGAAAGATCCTTACTTGTCGTTCTTGATGTGTTCATAAAGGCGTTTAAACTGTCGGATCTGGAAGGACAGGATGCCGATAAGCGAGACCACCATCAAGAGGAATGGGTAGATTCTCCTCTGCATTAGAATCTCCATCTCTGGGGTAACTCCTGCAAAGGCAATGCACTTCAGTTACAAATTGTGTAATTAACAAACCAACAGCGACAATAACAAAATTTAAACTAATAAACATTATAATTGATGTACACATGTACTCGACACTCACCTACAGCAGGCACCACCCCAGCAGCGATTACATACGGCACACACAAGGACAGCAGCAGGACTGAGATGACAGGAGCTGCCAGTTTACGAATGATGAACTGGAGGTCAATGTTGCGAATTCCGTTTGCATAAACCTAACAAAAGAGGATTTACAGTTATTATACTGTACAGATAATTCCAATGTAACTTGGAATTTGCCTTCTCTTATCCCTCTCTTGAAGCAGGGAAGATTGTAAAGTCAGCTATTTGTTTCTTATGCAGTCAAGAGACTAAAAACTATTATACACAGCGTCATACGATCATTACATGTCTAGCAAAATGAATGAGTTCAATGTTAATATCCATCTAAAACCCACCTGCTCAATAACAGTCTTCAGCCACCACTGAGGGCCCATCAGAGTGATGGCAGCAATGATTTTGGCATGGAGCACTCCAAGAGCCCAGTCCTGCAGATTACAGAGAGATCAACGGATGAACATAGATATAAGAATTGGGAATTATGTGACAACGTTAAGGAACACAAATGGACAAACAGTAAAAACTACAACACCTACACAACAATGAACCACTAAAAAGGAAGTTCCCCCGAAAAAGACAGACATACCCATACAACACACACCCACAATCATACCTGCCAAGGGTAGAAGAGAGGTGTTTGGTCCAGGGGTACCCTGAGCGGAGCCACAATGACCAGTTCAAACAGCAGGCCCAGTAGCAGCGGGATGACTCCAGCGACCAGCAGAGCTACAACCAGGGTCTTCAGAATCTGCACAAACAAATGAAGATTGTGAAAATTTTACGCTTCAACAGATTAAGGGAACAAGTATGGTAGTTTATGTGCTATTCCCCTGTAATGGTAGCAACTTTCTTCCTTCATTGGACAAAACTGTTGCAGCACTGGCAGAGTTAATAACCCGAGTAGAAGCTACAAGGTTGGGATAGTACTTCTAGGCAGATGCCGGCAGATTTTTGGATATCGGCTAATGAGTTTGTAATAAGCAACCAACCATTTAACAAAAACATAGCATTCAGATCCAGCTCCAGACAATCTAATGGCTGCTCACAGATACCTACCATGAGTGTCCACTCCTGGACTTTGAGCATGATGACGGTGCGTCCCTGGGGCATCCAGGCCAGCAGCACAGTGACTCCGCGGATAGACAGCCAGCAGACATACAGGCCGCAGGCTGCTGTGTACAGCTCGTGGATTTTGGAGTTTCCTGTCCAGAAGGACATCAACCATCGCCCGGTGAACACTGAAACATGCATGTGACAAAACAAACATTACAGTGATCCTCAGGTCTGGCTGACGAATAAGTGACTTACTATTTGAGCTAGAACATTAAAAAGAACCACTTAACCCTGTAGAACCCTAAGCGCCCGTTCTATATTTCACTATAGCGCCCGTCATTTTAAAATCATTCTCAGTGTATCAAAACACTATACATCGTAAAGTTGAGATCTGATTTATTTTAAAAAAGCGTATTTCGACCCAGTTTCCACTTGTAGGCTAAAAAGCTAAACTGAGCGTCCCCATCTTTATAATCTTATGGATGCTGTAAGATTGTGTTGTGAGAGAGATTCTGACCCACAGTGCATTGTGGAAGCAACACAGTCATTGTGAGTTCAAGTTTGTTGCTCAAAATCACATGAAAAATCACATAAGCAGCAGAAGCAATTCTCATTGAATGTTTTGATTGTTTGGCATAATAATATATTAATTTCATGTAGGCCTATACCTAATTAAAATAGGATGCAATTATACACTATGACTTGTTGACAAAGCAGATGGGGAGAAATGCTGTGGATCACATTCTTGTTGTAAAATTGATTTGGAGTTATTCTATCTATGTTTAGAATCCATTGCGTCTATCATTGAATATTTTGATTGTTTGGCATCATTACAGTTTTTCATTTCATAATATGTAGGCTACACCTTAGTAAAAATAGTCTACATAGAATGTTATTATAGGCTATTATTGGCTCACTTTGAGTAGAGTTTGTAGTGACTTGCAGTTTTGTTAATAAAGTTTCTTACAAAGAAAAAAAGTGTGTGTGAGGAAGATAGGATAATTGTGAAGTTAAAGGAAATCGCTATTTACAAGTTTTAGTGCTGTTTATTGTTTTGTCTGGTGTTTTTGTGTGTGTGTTGAATCAAACTCTGTCTCAACAGCTACACATGCCACTCATTTGGTATCAAATTAAAGAGAAAGTTTTGTTTTTTTTTGGTCAATTTCTTTTTGTTTTTGAGATAGAGCTATTTGTTTGGATTGAGTAGGAAAATGGTCATTTAAGTGAGGGTTCTCAGTGAACTGCAGCAACATTTTAGAATTCTACTGGGGTCTAGAGGGTTAAACAGCAGAGGCATGCATGCATATATATATACATATATATAGCTTCACCCTTTAATTATGGTTTGGGTGTGGGTCTACAAAGTAGAAAATTGCTGGTTGTGCTTTATGTCACCACATCTCACCTGGCAGGGTTAGGCACACCAGACTGGCCACCAGCAGAGTGATGCACATGAATGCTATAAGCAACACAATCTGGAGAAAAGAAGACAAAAGTTTTAGAATACAAGTGAATGTAGTGAGGTAATCAAGCTTGGACATATTTGACATGTAGAAATGTGTCTGTAGTGTATTTTATAAACTACAATTGGAATTTATAGGACAATTGACAACAGTTCACATGCAGATCAAGGGCTTTAATATAAATGAGGAGTGTAATAATTGGGTGTTGAGTTGCATGGCCTCAGATGTACAGTTAAGTGGTACCTACAGCGTAAATTTGTGTGGAAAATATATATATTTCTTAATAAAGAGACTTTATGCAAAAATAAGGCCTACAGCTTCTATTTTATACTCAGTTATGAATGATAACATATTTAGAATAACCTTAACTTAGTTTTGTGAATTATCACAGAGTATGTTAACGCTTGGTAAAACATAACTGAATTTGCATTTGTATGAAAAGCTTGTGGTGCCAATTATAGCTTTTTTCTTACTAAAACTGCAACCACACAGTTGCAAAATGTCAGCCATCTTACATTTTGCAACTTTATCAAGAAAAAACAAACTCAGTAATACAATTTATTATTCCCCAGAGACTGCTCCAGAAACTGCAGTGGTGAATGTCGAGACTTTCTCACCCTGAATGGGAAGCGAAGGGGTCTGTGGTAAGGCTGGAATCCCACTGGTCCCCCTTGCTGCAGGATGGCCTGATGGGCTGCATGCAGCCCCTCGCCAACAGCTGGTGCAGGGTTGTTATTGTTGTTATGGTGACCAGGAGGAGGGTTGTTATTGTTGTTGTTGTTCACAGGCTGGTTCGCATCATTGTCCTCCTGCTCTCCGAGGAGGTACGAGTGGAGATCTCTGTGGAGGTAAAGATGTGTTTGGTTATAGACAGCCAATCTGAGAAAAATCAGGGGCTTAGTGAGAAAATGTGTGTGGTGAAGTCATCAAAACAGATTGTAAAAAAATGTAAAAATGTATTCAAACTTGTTTACTTACAGTAAATATCCAGCACTGACTGTCCAGGCCCTGACCAGGCCTTTGAGCCACTGGCGAGTGTGTCCCTGCTCCAATAGAGCTGGCAGCACAACCTGAAGTAATAATAGCTCCAAAGACAGCTCGCTGACTGGGGCATCACTGAGGGGAAAGAGGTGGACAGAGTCAGAATAAGCCATTTCAACAGTGTGTGCCAGGGCATGAACCATATAGTTACACAGTGCAGTTCTTAAGACTTCTGTTATCAGTTCATTTGACAAAATCAGACTAGTGAGTATCTGTTTTCTCTTATGTTCTTACACCATAAACTCAAATGGGTTAAGCCACTGCAACTCTTGCTTTTCTATTGTTTTTCTTTTGTTCAAGATGTACTGCAACAAGATGTTGGGGCTATCTGGCCTGAAGCAGAAGTGGTTTCACACATGATTTCAGAGAGACAAAGCAGCAGCTTTCACACAGTTTATTGCTATGTGACCTAAATTTTGCTATGACTGCTGGTCACCTGTAGAGCATGACGTTGTATGGGAGGAAGGTGGGCAGCAGTAGTTTGATCAGCCTGATGGGCAGCCACAGCATGAGCAACACGATTGAGCCGAACACCACCACGGACAGGATGAACCGCCGCAGGTGTCTGTAGATGGGCAGGTGAATCATCTCCTGCACCGGGTTAAAATCTGGGTCATTGAGGTTTCTTAGAAACCACAGCACTCCTGGCCTCAGCACCTGATGGACAAATAACAAAAGTTAGATTACATTTAAATTCTGAGAAAAAAAAAGAACCTACAGTAAACTAACTCAGGAAAGCCCCTTCATAAAAAAGTAAACGTCACTGTTTGTCGTCAGGCTCTTACCTCTCTCAGTAGGAGGATGAAAGAAGCAAAGTAGAAGACGTAGACCATTCCCACAAGCCAGTGCAGGAACATGGTGGTACCAGGGGCTGATTTAAAACTTAACTCTCTGTCTTTCAGGGAGGCATCAAACATCTCCTGCAGGATGAGGAAAGTAAAATGTTAAACAAAGATACCATTTAGATTTATTCAAATTCAGTGTTGGTTCTAAGATGATGAAATCACAGTTGGCTAGATGATAAAATGTGCTATGAATAACATTTGCACATGCCATATGCGAAACAGATTAAAATCAGACAAAACTTAATCATTTTCTGAGAGTACATGCAGGGTGAAGGATTCCTCCATTGTTATTCAAAGTTAAGTCCCATTTTCCATATTGGCATTGTTCTCTTATGCAAGTGCTGTTGTTTCTATTTTTTGTGTGGATATTTTAGATTCTATATTTTACATATTTATTACAACTTCTAAAACAGCACTTTAGCAGAGACCAAACTAGCTTTGTCATCAGAAGCTCAATTTAATTTGTGGGACAAACTGAAATGATAAAGATAGCTTATTCCACACAGTCCATTTTCAGGCCAATTAGATTCTTTTCACAGGTGAACAGCTGCAGAGCAGGAGGTACATGGTTCCCTTCTGCTGTGTAAGCTGCTCCACCTGTTCTGAGGCAGGTTGATTGGCTTGGGAAAATATACCCACTGGCTTACAATGAGTATTATAGGTGGGAAAGCTTAGGTGGCCACTGGAGGTGGAGAGGAACTTGGTTTCCCGTCTCTGTGCCAGTTAGCATCAAGGGTGAAAACTCTCTTGACACATAGACTTTCAGAAAAGGAGCATGAGAGCCAGGCATATGAGACTCTCTCCAATCGTCCAAGCCAGTTTGTTTTCTAAATATATGAACTGTGTGATCAACAGCATCTGCTTCTGTCCTGGACATCCCTGTTGAAAGCCACTTCAATCACTATGTGACAAACAGACAGCTGTACAGGGTACAGAACACCACTCTCATTTTAGCAAATTGTGTTAAAACAACATATAAGCATCCACTGAAAATTCATAGGGAAGAGAGACAAGTTCAGCTGTCAGTGACACTGGAGGAACCCTCTGAGGCTGGCAGGAAACATGGATACTATTTCAGAAAAGTATTGGTCACTATAAAATATGATACTGTATCTGTAACTACATCAGAGGAGAATGAGAAATAAAATGAACCTTTCTATTACCATGATAATAATTCAGGTTTGGTTCCAAACCTTCCTTGGAAGAATGGGATCATTAAAACAGATGTATTGAAAGTTAGAACAAGAAGGACAGCAAGAGAGTCTTACTAAGGAGCAGATGTCAAGCCACCAGCCACAGATGAGTGGAAAAACACCAATCTCCACGACAACCAGCAGAGAGACCTGTAATGGAAGCAGAGATGAGTCTCAGTAACAATTTACACCATATGTAGATAAATTTAAAACTTAAAACTCTATAAAAAGGTGGTGAAATACAGTAATGTGTTTTTTTGGGAGAGTTTGTGTAAATAACTTCATGACACTATTAAAGGTCTGCCTTTGTGGGCATCCTATTAATGCAGGGTTCTTTTTTAACGGATTAGGCCATCTCAAGCCTGAATATTTATTGTGACTGTTTTTGGGTCATACTGTATTAAATTATTGCTATCCTTCAGCTTCTGTGTATGACTAAAAAAAACCAAACAAACTTATGACTTATAACTTGTTATGTTCACGTAGTAAATGTGAGTAAGTGAATACGTCTGTCTATATTTTCACCAAGGACAGTGCCTACATGATTTACACAGAGCAGAAATGCACTTAGAGGCGTTACCTTGACAACAATGTAGCAAACTCCTAGGAGACGTCGGGAGCGCTGGAACCTGACCAGAGCAGCCAGTCCCTGAAATACCCATTAAGGATCAACATTGCTTACACGTTTACACCTGCAGAGACCCAGCAGAATAAATTTCACATGCACTGTCTGTCCTTGTAATAATGTGAGACTACAGCCAATGGGATTCTGTTAGCTTTTACATTTCGGTAGAGCATAGGGAATGATGGTGTTAGACAGAAGGATACATGACAGAGGATGAGCGTCATAGCCAGCAGTATGTAGCCCACAATGGTTGTGATTAAGCCCTCAAAGTGGGAGGCTTGGACCTGAAGAAAGGTACAAAGTTGTAGTCAAGCAATTAAATATAGTTCAAGAGACACATTATTGCATAATAACGCTGAGTTGATGAGAGTGGTTTCTTACATATTCCTCAAAGCCAAGACCAACGACAGAGAAGTGCCCAATGTGGTAAGGACAAAATGCTGAATGGAGGGGAAAAAAACAAGAAGAAGACATTTTTCCCTTTGTGGCATATAAAGACAAATGGAAATCAACCTGCACCACTGCTGTAATTACATAATAGATAACAGTAGATAAAAGTTGAGATATTGGTATACCAAAAAGGATCAGGATCATATAACTCTCCATTAGGTTTTAATCTAACTGTAACTACTGCTGTGCAAAGTTATTTTAAACTTTTTATCAAATAAATTCAATCAATCAGTCAGTCAGTCAGTCAGTCAGTCAGTCAATCTTTATGCTTATGATACATCGTTATTTTAGTCTACTTACCAAAAACCAGGATGAAGAGTGTGTTGAGTGACACTACCCAAAAAACATGCTCCTACAAGACAGAAACGCAAGAGTGCTCAACTTGTAGGATTTTAACTTCCAAACTCATCATACAAAACAATCAGTGTAAAAAAAAACATAACTGACAATTATGGATATAAAGACTTACCAAAAATACCAGTGAACCATCCAGGCCAAGCATCTAAAAGGGAAATGGATAGATTTTAAGTGTTTCATGTGCATAGATGTAAAACACAAATTGAAAAACCTCTGATAGAGTTTTGTAAAGTGTGTACAAGGCATGGGGGTGTTTGGAGATGGGTAATGTCATGCAGAGATACCCTTTCCCATGTGAGCTCTTCTGCCGCTCTGTCCCACTCCAAAGCATTCCAATTCATGTCATCTACAGAGAACGACATTAACTTGAAATATAATAAACATTAATACATTCACAATGGTCAGCAACTTAAAAAGTATCTATATAAACAGCATAAGGGTGATCCCACCTAATTCCATATCATTGTCTAAATAAATTCCATATCCTGCTTGTCAGATATGTCCACAGCATTACAGTGCACCATATGGAGAGAGGACAATGCTGTTATTGTGTTTGTCTGGTCAAATGTTTTTGAGTTGGCTTTTAGCAACAACACAGAAAAATAATAGCTAAGAAGGCTGTTACTGTTACATTATTAATGCTGTTCTGGAAAAGCCCCTGAAGTGCAGAACAACCTATTGTGAAGGGTTTTCCATTGCATTCATTTAGCTGTGGTGACACCCCACAGCTAGAATAAAGTATAATACAATCACAATTCATTATCAGCCCTTTGTGCCTCGCCTACTGCAAAATCAGTCCATTAACCATGGTAAAACAAAACAAATTAGTGTGATATGAGTGCTACGGGTAGCATCTTGACACACTGTTATATCATTCTCAAATTAATTGGGATGCCTTGGCAAACTGACAAATGAGATCATTGTGGAAGCTATTTGTATGCTCTAATGCCAGTGGTACTGTTTGTTCTAGTGTTTCTATTTAAGACTGCATTTCCATGAACCCTGTTGTTTTCTGTTGCAAGAAGAGTCTTGTTTGTTGGTTTTACTGGAGACGAAATATTTTGGAAACACTTTAATTCATGATGTTGTGCTCCATTTCATTTGTGCATGACCCGCACCACTTTCTCAGTGTTTTGTGACAATAAGCAATTTAATTTTGTTAAGGTAAGGCATTCCAGCATATTTCCATAAAATCTGACCAGGCAGAACACAATGTGAAATGTGATGGACAATCACTGTTTATGCTAATACATGTCTTAAAATGAATGATTTTTATATACTGATGAAAACACTTTATAGCCTGACAACTGTTCTTACTTCAGTTCTGACAAAACCTACAGCTACACCTGCCAGAAAAAACCTTTGATACTGTGGTTAATTTACAACAATACTAAACTGAATAACAGTTCCTTATCAAATTCCAACCTTGTGCTCCATTGTTGGGATCTGCATCTTCAGCTGCTGCTCCCTCCTCTTCTTCCAGCTCTGGGTCATCACCTTGGTCTGGGGGGACATCAGGGGGCTCAGGCTCTGCTTCATTCTGGGCTGGTGGATCAGCAGGGGCTGGCTGCGCTGCAGGGGGCTCATTAGCTGCTCCTTGGCCTGCAGCTTGTGCCTGAGGGTGAGGAGAGAGGATGCAGGCTTTAACAGAGGGAGATGACAGTAAGGGTGATATTTTTGTTTAGATTTTTTAAATAAAAGAAATGTCTTGGCCTCATTGGCATCAGTCAAGCAAAGTACCTCATTGGCTTGTCCGGCTGCATTTGGTGGCGGCGGCTGGTGCTGCTCTAACCACTGGGGGGCGCCACCATGGACTATCTGTTCTCTGAGCCACACCAGACTGATAAATGCACACAGCGTGCAGGTGACCACAAAGCAGCCCTGTAGACAATCTGCAAGCAGGTTCTCTCTGCAGGAGCACAACCATTAACACATATGTAAACATACAAAAACGCTGAAATGGTCCTTTAAAAGTGAGCTATGAGGAAATTAAGAGAATAAAATAAAACAGACTAGCTTTCACTAAGTTTAGCATAATTTTCCAGGCTAGTGTGTGTAGTGTTGGTATCATCACTCACGTAGAGAGCATGTCCAATGGCAGTGTCAAAAGTGAGCTCACAGAGCCGGTAAACAGACACTTGTAGATGCGACCTGAGACAGATAAATAAATTTGTGTCATTTTGCACATATTAAATACATTAAAAATGTTTCAGAAAATACTGCACTGTAACAACTTACATAATATGTGAGAATTAAACAGATCTAACCTAAGGTTCTTACACTGAGTACTGAGGGGGGATTTACATATCACACACAGCATTGCCTGTTATGTTGTGGCGCTAAAGCTGTAATTCTCTTGATCGTGTTAACCCATTAGCTAATAAGTAAAGCTTTTGTCACTGTCATTTCGTAAATAACTGATACACATTTCCTCTTTCTGGAGCACATGCTACAAAGTGCCTAAATGTGCAGAAAAGGGAAACGCTTCCTTTCACCCATACTGGGACAGAACAGTGGATATGGAGTTACACTTAACAGTATAATGAACATCTACCTTCAAATCTATGAAACAAACTAATCAGCTAAAATCACATAACCTATTATCCCTCATTGCTTTGATGAATCCATTTATGAAGAGAAGACATGAAAGAACTGATACAAGTTGTAAGAAAGGTGTAATTACATTCAGTTTCTCTCTGCATTTGCGTTTGTGCCTGTACTACTTACATGCAGTGAGAGGAACCACCCCGAGCCAGGCGAAGGCCACCAGTGTGTAATGAAACCAGTAGCGGATGGCCGTGCCCACACTGGTCAGCAGGCCGGCACAAATGTCCTGGATGGGCAGACGTGATGGCATGTCTGGGGAGTAGACTGAAGTGGAAAGAGGGAAAGAGTGAACCAGAGACATTTAAATTATCTTTTATGTCTGATAATAATCTAAATATTATTAATTAAATTACTGTATGAACAAAACAAATGACTTTCAATAAATGACTAATCACATGTAAAAAGGACTGATTAAAAAAAAAGAGCCATATGGCCCCATCTGTAAGGCTTGTTTAGGAAACTTGAGGTTGTTTAATATATCAAAGTGGTTGATCCATCAATGTCACAAGTACTTACTTGGTGTGAAAGCAAATCTGTGCTTGCATAATTCACAGTACTCCTTCCTGCTGTGCTTTAGCCACTGGACCAAACTGTAAAGCAACATTTAGAAGGTCAAAAGTAGTGCACAATTCAACAACCTAAAACATGTGCTTGTTGAGAATTTTTATGGTTTTATGACATCATTTTGCATGTGTGAAATAAGGGAGAGTTATTGGAAAACTGAATATTCACATCAGTAGCAATGGAGACTTACTGCAGAGCACATATCACTTAAAATAACCACCTTTAAAATCCCTAAAGAACATTTAAAAACAAATGAATGTGTGTGTATGGTCACATTTGATATTTCAGAAGTTCTGATTTCAATCGATTTGATTTATCTTTAACTTTGGATTAACTACATACTGTCTCTATAAACAACTCCTGTGTTGCATGTTAACTTTGTGAGACAAAGACAAAGGTCTATAGTGTTGACCCAACATTATCTTTTTCATGGATACCACTGCTATAACTTTTTTTTTAATTAAATCAACTTTCTTTAATGATTATAACTCGTCAGTTTCGTCAACATAATCTGATCTAGAAAAATAAAATAAAAGCAACCCTTTTCTAACAAGGCAAATAACACATTTACACATTATATATTTAACACACACCTCTTGTGTGCTAAACCAGCTGCCAGAGGCAGATTGATGTCTGTCTGTACAGGAGGAATACACAGCTGAAAAATAGCAGTCTGCCTGCAAAGACCACTGCCTCTCACAAGCCAAAGATCAATAGAAAATACATTTCTATTAGAAATACCAATTTAAACTCTAGCCTGAAGACATCACATAACACATCGGCGAGGAAGAAAAGTTACTTGCAACAACCCTAATTAAAAACATAAACAAAAACAGCAAGTTGACCATGAAAACATAGTGCAGAGAAAATTAAATGTCAGAAAATGAGAGATGGATATTCAACATACACGTTAAAACTCCAACCTTGCAAACTGTAGTAAGAAAAGTGCTTGATAAATTCCAGTCATTTACAGCCTATGCTCAAAGTTTGTTTTCAGAATATATGGATGAACTTCAGATGGCATCAAATTAACAGCTAAAACATGCACTGTGTTTTGAAAACCAGTCCGTGTTTAAATGCAGACAGGTTGCTTGTTGACTTGCAGGGAACATCGGAGAGAGGGAGAGCGATGCCAGGGAGAAATAGTTTGGGCCAATGTGACACCAAAAGTTCCCAGTGGTCTAGAACTAGTACCTTTTTGGTGATGCTCGGATCTGATAAAACAGCTGCCACAGCTGCCCAACAAGTAGTTGGAGCATGAAACAGGTGGAATTCCACCATGTCGGGACATCTTGAATTAGTTTATGCTCAGACAGATTTTGTTGTTTTTGTTTGTCCCCGAGTACTGCTGTTGCTTCCGCACTTCATTTGAAATGTCCTACGAGACGTCTGGATGCTGCACAAGTGCGCAACGCGGGGTCATGTTTGATGGCTCCAGTGATGCACAGCTGTATTATATGGCCTGCACACCTCACTCCTTCTGCAGCTCCCCATGAGTCTTCTGAGTGCAGTAAATCATATCACATAATATTATCCAACCTAATGTTAGCCAAGCAGAGAAAATTCAGCGAACTTTTTAAATTACTTGCCAAATTTGTAGTAATATGATGGTACACCAGTTTCACTTTGCATAACTGGCACTGCACTTTTTTGGGATCATCATCAGCAATCTTAAAATGCTTCCAAACTGGCGATTTCGTCGACATCTTTCTACAGTCATTGTTGGTATGAAAGTGATGATGTCTTGATGGAGCGTTGAGTGCCAAGCGAATGCAGATACACAATATGATCTTTTTTTGTAAGTAATTTACTATAATAGTGTTAGAGCCAAAATAGATTTTGTGTTACTGTGGTTATATAAATGTAATGTATACAAATGTACACATATGACAGCATTAAAGAACTGTGTCATTAGACCTACACAGAGCAAGGTTATACTTATGTTACAATTCAACTTACATCATTCGAGGTTCCCACTCTAGCCCCCTGATGTAAAATTCATAATGTTTTATGTACCATGACTGAAAAGTTGCACCGAGACCAGCATTATAATTCCACAACAGCTGGGCTTTCTCTATGAAACTGGCCATATGATGTAGTTAACAAGCTCAAAATCAACAAACACATTGTAACATATATTCTGGTATACATTTGTACATTCAGTAGTCTATGGTACATAGTGTGCCTGCTACCTGAGTGTTGGTCTGTATTTGATTTTTGTTTAGTAAGTAACCACAAGGAAATAAGACAAACATAGCTATGGTTAGCTGCAGCCTGCATACATTCAGCACAACTATACTATCCAGACACAAAAGACTGTTATTTTAAACGTTATGGCAGTGACTGTGAACTAATATGGATACAGACTGAGGTTCAACAGTTACCACAGAACAATCCAGGCCTGACCTTTGCTTCTGCCTGGGGATTTCCATGCACCTGACCCTCTTGTAACCAGTGATGCTCACACACAGGACAGATGAGAATACAGCACAATCTCCAAAATACCTGCAGTGGCTGGTATTGTTTTTAGCAGGCCAATACCATATCTAAGGTAATCCCAGTAATTTGGGATACTATTCAACCAGGACGTGACGGAGGATGAACCTGTTCTGCGTCCTTTCATGATTCTTCAATTAGATATGCTATCAAGCGACCACTATAAGGCATAACTTATCCAATTACTTAGCAACCACACAATATAACAAATCACTTTACTGTACTAGTCAAATTATAATGTAAACACAGAGAGAAGCATTCTCTTGGTTGGGTTCTTTAAAGACATTGTGCACAGAGGTAGGATAGGAACAACCATGTTGGAAAAAAATGGAAATATGGTAAACATTATACTGTGCTCTTTTAGAAACAATAAATTATAATACACATAACAAAAAAATAGGTTGATTAAAACCTTCAAAATCAGATATAAGCAGTTTATCTTTATTTCAACCTTGCACAGGACCAATAATAAAGACATCAGGTTCATTTTTGAAGCGGGTATGAGGGAGATTACCGTAAACTAGGGTTTTGGAGTAACTTATGCAACAAGTTAACACAGTGTCCAGTGTCCTAATGTGAATGCTGGTTACTCACTTTATTGTCAATGGTCTTTTTGTGCACATGTATATATTTAATAAAGGGGGAAAGTTTTCTGGGGGGGGGTCTGTGGAAAAAAGTGGACAATAATAACAGCTTACCATTCCTGGTGGATAAACTTGATACTGCCAGTGCAGACACAGGGGTGGTACAGGGGTTTGTCTGGGGTCCCCTCAGAGCGGCACACACGACAAATATCCGCTACACACACAAACAAACATACAGAACGTGTGAGTAAGTATAAGATACCCATCGCCAAAGTCATGTAAACCAGAGATGTGCAGACAGAGTAGGAGGACTTGGGCGTGTTAATAGACAGGTGTCTTTTGGATGGAAGAATTTAATCTAAAGGCATAAAGCCGATAATGTTAGATAAGCAAGATCCATACATTTAAGTGAGTTACACAAGAAACTTCGCTTATCTGACGTTACCATACATCAGGAGACTGATGACATCACCAGTAACTTCTAGTCCTTTCTACAATCTCTACTTCACAGTATGCTATCATATAGAGCTCGGCTGCATTAAAACAACGTTTAGCAATCATCTCCCATCTTCATGAATTAACCTCACACTCCATTGACAGGCTATTGAGCTATGCTAGTCGGCTAAGTTAACCACTAGCAGGCCAGCTCAGCAGCAGGCTTGGTTCTCAGTGATGCACTTAAGAAGCTAACGCTAGTAAACCCCAGCCGGGAAGCAACAAGCGACGCCTTTGGTTATTTACCTTCTTCGGCAGTATCCATGTTGTTCGCCAAGCACCGGTCACCGTTTCTTCCAGGAGTACCTTGTACAGTGAACCCATCCACGACACAGACAATATCGTTTAGCTAGCTAAATTAAGCTAGCGAGACGAGTGTATCCTTATGTGTCGGATGCATTGACAATCATAAAATGGTTTCCCCACAGACTGAAAACCAGCGATTGCTTCGTTGTGTCCTCTCACATCCAGACTGTGTTCGCCACTGAACAAAACGTTTTATTTTTACGGTGTATTTTTAATGTAAAACGATCAACTTGAAAAACGCTACATCCTCCGTGTTGCTGAAATGACAGTTTAAAGCTGGGAGACAAACGGCTAGCTGAGCTGGCTAACGCATGCACTAACGTCACTGCTAGCTCCTGTCACAACAGTTTTACTTTACCGCAGCGGTTCAACATTTACGGCAGGGAAACTTCCATAACAACCGTCACGTGGTTAGTGAACGGCAGGCTATAAATGATATCTCATATATATGTGTGTGTATATAAACACAAGTCAAATGTAAATCTGTATCTACATTGCAGAAAGTGATTTCTTCGAATTTCTTCGCTTTTACTCTGATATTTTCAGAAACTGGGTATCAAATATCCATGTTGAACAGCGACATCTGCAGGATGTTACTTCAACCAACAACTTTTATATAACTTATTTGCACCTCTGAACAATACGTAGAGCAGAGTAGAGGTAGATCTGAAGTTTAAATACTGGTGCCCATCTTGTGAGAAATTTCTTAAATGGTGTAGGTATGTTACTACAAAAAACAATGATTGTTAAAATGGCAATCCTCCATTTGGAGCTTTATGTTCACCTTAATTACTCTCCAGTTTATTTATTAAATTTTGCATTAAAACTGCACAGTTATGCAAACTTTAAACGCAATTTGGGATTCATGTAACTACCATTTCAGCACGCTGTTGTTTCTCTTTTAACAACAATTAAACTGTTGTTACTAATTGCTTCTTTATTTTACTTCCAATTAATCACTCTTTTTTTGCTTTACCATCTTTCTTAACCATAAGTACAACGTATTTAAACATCACCGATTACATTTCATATGTACTGTTCTTGGTGAAAGAATATATGGATAACATTGAGCCAATAGTTTCCATGCTTTTTGTTTAAATGTTTTACACTTCACACCAACACTATAGGTTTTAAGATGATGTATGAAAAAGCAAGTGTGAAATGATAGTGTGCTATCAACGGGGCAACCCAGCGGCGCCGTGGCTTAGTTGGTTAAAGCGCCTGTCTAGTAAACAGGAGATCCTGGGTTCGAATCCCAGCGGTGCCTTTTGAAAGACTCCAATTGGGGAAAGCCGCGTTGTAAAGATATAAATATTCAAATGACTTGTAAAAAGATTCGGCCTGTTTTCTGTCATTATTTGACGCTATAAAACATTGCAAAAAGTATTTGGTCAAGCCAGCAATAAATACAGAATGGTACCGGAAGAAGCTGCGTTGTCTTGACTGCAAGAATTCATTATAACGCTGCACAGAGGGAGGAGACAAACTGATATCCGCTTCAGAAGTTAATTTAAAATGCATAGAAGCTGCAGTATTGAAGAAAAAGTACAGAGCGAAATCTCCACAATATCTAAATGACTCATTCATTATAAATGGCCATTTATTTGGTCAAAATTTTAGGTTCCAAAACTCCCATGAAACTAGAGTGAAATTGTATGAATTTGACTATGTTTTCTAGGTTGCTGTAAAAGGAACCAGTCAATGTCGGACCAGTCAAGCGAAGGAAAAGCTCCTCATGGCAGTCAACCCAGTGGTATTGTTCCCAATGATCAGTCAATCAATCAATCAAAACAATGTTTAAGTTAGCTGATATGGGTTAAAACATACTTACATATGGCTATATGAGCCTTTGCGTTTTTTAATCTGTTGAATGATTTTTAGTGGCTTATTCTGGCTCACTTGATGGAAAAAACTAGAAGCTGTACCACAAACATGTCAAATTTTGACCATTGCCTTTATGAATATTACTATCAGACAAGGTATTTGCAAAAGACCGCAAAGCCATTTTCTTTTGATGTAGAGTCCACCTTTTAAGTGCTCTTTGTATAGGCAACTCGTAACATTTGGAATGTAGAAACTTACAGCTTTTATTTTGAAGGTCGTGGCAGGAATTTTATTCTTTGTCTTATCTACTGGACATTGACCCCACCATTTACAATCACCGACTTCGCCTCAACTTTTTGAGCCCTACAAAACCTTTCAGATTGTTTCCTCTCTCATAGTAAAAATCGGAAAACACCACGGTATGTCTCTGATCTGTGCGACTTACAAATTCTTTTGTTTGAGGCTAAGAGGAGACACTGGGAAAGGGTAGATTTGTGCAAAATGCTTTGTCACTGTGTTGCTGAAATGCTTTTATAGTCTTGTTTAAGTGACTCCCAGGTCTATTAAAGCACACGACAGAGAAATAAAATTTTACTTAAAATGACCCAAATCACCCTGAAATTGCCTCTTTCCAGCTGACTTCCTATCTGTCTGTCTATTCCTGTTAGCAGATGGCAAATGAAGCCAAGCCATGTCCCTGTGATATTGGTGATCGGATGGACTATGGAGGGCTCGGCCAGGAGGTCCAGATAGAGCACACCAAAGCATATGTAGTGAAACCATCCACTGCTTCTGACAAGGCAATCATTGTCATACAAGACATATATGGGTGGCAGCTTCCCAACACAAGATACATGGCCGATATGCTGGCTGCCAATGGATACATGTGAGTAAAAAGTAATGACATAATGATATAGACACATATGTGCTTCTTAAAGTAACACATGGTCGTGGTGGTGAGTACTTATTTAACCCAGAAGCTTTTAAATCTGGTTTATTTTGGCCAACAGTGATTTCTTTTGCCATTGTTTGCTCTGAGCAGTGCTGTTTGTCCAGACTTCTACGTTGGAAAGGAGCCATGGAGTCCATCACACGACTGGTCAAAATTTCAGGAGTGGCTTGAAGACAAAAAGCCAACCAACATAAACAAGTAACTAAACGCCTGTTTTCAGCTTATGTAGCATTTCCCAATTTAGCTCTAGTAGGTATCAGCATTTAAGGGTGTGTATTAAATAGGGCAATTATTGACATAATCTGGTGTTGTGAAAGGCCTGCTGATCTCATGCATTTATTGGCCTTCTTCTTCTGTATACAATAGTTTTAAGACATTCTGGTCATAATTCCTTCCCCAGAGAGGTGGATGCAGTGCTGAGTTTCCTGAAGGAGCAGTGTGGGGCCAAACACATTGGAGCAGTGGGCTTCTGCTGGGGAGGGGTTGCCACACATTACCTTGCCCTGCACTATCCAGAGATCAAAGCTGGAGTGTCAGTCTACGGTATGGCATTGCTATAGTAAAGTTAATTTAAGGGTCACGTCATCTGTGTCTTCCTAATTCCATTGCAGTATTGCAAATAAGCAATCTCTGTTTACAAAATGTTTTGAAATTATACATTGGTACAAAAACAAAAACCAACCCACAATGTGCAGAACTTTGTCTAGATGGCAGTGGTGCATGTTTTTATAGTACATGTTGGAAAAGACTACTCACATCTAGGAATGTACACCCACCATTCAGTCACTGTGTGTTCAGACAGCAAAGCATGCAGGATGGTTGCTGTACAGTGGTTTTATGATTGGCTTATATGATATTGTGCAGGGATTGTTCGTGAAAGAGAAGACAGGTATGAGCTGAAGGGTCCTACGCTGTTCATCTTTGGGGAGAAAGATGAGGTTATCCCACTGGACCAGGTTAGTACGCACGAACTCAGCTTTCATAAATACAGCCTACATTAGAATTGATAGTGATGGTATAGCCGGCTTCACCCTGATACTTGAGCATGAAATGGTATTCTTGCAGCAACATCATATGCCTCTGATATGTTAAAATACACCAGCAATTAAACATATTTAGTCAGAATAAAAGCAGAAATGGCACAAGGAACTTCTGTGGTGCAGAAGTTCACTTTAATATGCCATAATCTCTGCCATGTAAGCACTGACAACCTGTGCTTACATACTTTTGCTCTGCAGGTGAGTGTCCTTGAAGCAAAGCTTAAGGAGAAGTGCACAGTGGATTACCAGGTGAAGATCTTTCCTGGTCAGACTCATGGGTTTGTCCACCGCAGGAGTGAGGACATCAACCCAACAGACAAACCCAGCATCCAGGAGGCCAGGACAGACATGCTCAACTGGCTCAACAAGTACATGTAAATGAGAAGGTCAAAAAATTCAGCACAGGGATTAAGAGCCAGTTACACACAGCATTAGAGTTGCAAATGGTACTTTTACCGGTTGTCTTCCAAATGTTTTTTGTAGGTTTCATTTTAGAGATCTGGGTGTTCACGTATGGACCTGTGGATACTGAGGAAATGCGAATTTTAATTGTGGAGCCAAACCTATTTAGCACTTTTGCCTTGTGCCAAATATATATGGATGCAGTATGTTGTCTTAATGTAAGAATTCAAGTAATAAATAACATTCATGGTATGTGGATTACAATTTTTTTTGCATCAGCTTGTCAACTTTGTGTATAAATTCTTAAAGTTTCATATGACATGTAACATACACCTGATGTAGAACACACAAATAAAGAGTATTATCAGTTTGGAAAGTTTCAATGGACCAGAATTTTAATGGGGACTCTACTACAACAGCTTGAACATTTTGTATTAAATATGCAGTGCGGTTTGGACGTAGTTCCGGGGAAGTGCCTAAACCCTCTAGAACAGCTCAGAAATCTTAAAGTGTTCCAGGAGGCCTTCAGTCCTCACTCTCTCCTGGGCTTCGGATGTCATCAATCTTTAGGACCATCTTGACTACCTGAGTAGCCAGCGAGATCTGCTGCTTCTTGCCAATCAGCGTCTCGACCACATGCTGCTGCTTCATGTCTGTGTAGGAGAAAGACAAAGCCATTCAATATCATGTCATCTTCTTGCCATCTGCTTTGACATTAAAGTGCAGTGTCGCCATTGTCTGACAGTTGGTTCCGTACCATTGGTGTTGTTGTGCAGACAGTCGATGCCAAGGTACGGGTTGGTCTCTTTGACCTGTCTGGCCCTGACCTCTGCCATGGTCTGGATAGGGTTCAGCCCACTGTTCTCAGCCAGCGCCATTGGGATTACCTCCAGGGCATCAGCAAATGACCTCATGGCATACTGCTCCAATGATGGGCACTATAGGGGAGAGGGGCAGAAATAAAGACGATCAGAGCAGCAAGAGAAACAGCATCTTAATGGTGGATTGAAGAATCTGAACTTGCCAAAAAAAGCGTCAAACATTTATTCTCATTCTAAAGTAATACCGTAGTTAATTTTGCTCAATTCAGAAAGTATCTGTGGATTTTAGTGCTTCCCACCTTATCTGCAGCCTGGTTGACAGCCAGAGCACATGCAATCTCTGAAGCTCCTCCTCCATACACAACACGGTTGTCTTTGACCAGATTGCGAATTACACACAGAGCATCATGGAGAGCACGCTTGGCCTCCTCAATGATCTAATGAGATAGATAAAATAAAAGGTGAACCAAGAGGGATAGATGAACATAAATAGATACCATGGCATCAAGTAAAAGTCACATTTGTGCTTACCATTTTGTTGCCTCCACGGATGAAAATGGTTACAGCCCTGGTGTTTTTGCACTCCTGGATAACCAACATGTGATCCTTTGTAGTGCCAAAGGAGATCTCCTTCACCAAACCAGCTACGCCAAGCTTCTCTGGTGTTAACTCACAGAACCGTGGCACGATGCGACCACCTGTGGCTATGGCGATCAACTGCAGAGAAAACAATTGACATTGGATATCTTAAAACACAAACAAAGAAATATTCTACTTCATAGTTTTCTGCTCATTGGCGCCACATGGCCATAAAATGTGAATACATGATTGATTTTAAGTGATGAAGGACGTGAAAATATTTTGTTCAATAGTAACTTTACATTTACTTCCACAATTAAATAGTTACTTTACATGTGACAAGCGCCTCTCACCTCAATCTCAGGCCCTCCGACCCAGCGCACGGCTGGCAGCTCATTCTGAAGCAGAAGGTGGTTGGCTTCATCATCAAAGCCCCACTGGCAGATGGCCAAGTTAGCACCAACGCTTTTGACCTGAAGTAAGAGTTTTAAGGTTAACCACATGCCAATGCAGATGTGAAGAATTCAGTTCTAGTACCATTCATACTGCAGTACTAACCTGTTGGATCATCTCCTCAAACTTCTCCTTTTCATATTTCTGAAGGGCTTTGTAGTCCTCCACAGAGGTCACATCCAACTTATGCTTGGTCTTGGGCTTAGGAGGCTCAAACGGGCAGGTAAGGATAGCAATTTTAACATCTTTCAGAACCTGAGTGGTGACAAAGAAGAATTGATGTTAACATCATTATCTTACAGTGGTCACACAAAAGGAAAACGCAATATAACATGTAGTGTTTGGCTGCAGCACTATAAAGCAATTAACTGTCCTTATGAGCTGTAACTCTGTACACTACTGTTAGCTTTTTACTGTTTACATACTAACATTTTCCTCAATCTCTACGCAATACATACATTTAACTTCTTGAGGTTACATTCTAATAGACAATCAAACAATCCTTAAATCATCTCCATCGAAAAAAAAAAAAAAAAAAAAAGAAAATTCTGAGATATTTTGTCATATACAGTAGATGGATGTCAGACATTTACATTTAATTCATCCTTATGCACTGTCAACTATTTGATTTTGTGCGATCAAAGATAAAATTGGAGAGAGCAGATGACATCATCTGAGAGTGATATTCCTCCTCTTGTTTGTACCTTGGGCATCTGAGGGTGGCTGAACTCCTTGTCAACTATGACTCCCTTGACGAGCTGTGTGTCCTCCAGCTTGCCTCCCACTTTGCCTTCCACCTTGATGAGCTCAAAGTCTACATCCTTCCTCTCCATGTCGGCCACAGTGAGGATGGCATTCACTGCAATCTCTGCCATTTGTCTGTGGCACCGGTTGATACTAAAAGACAAAAGTAGAACTTTAAGATGTGATATCTTTGCTGATGTCAAACAATAAAAGTATTACAATATAACTGTCCTTTGCAATACCAACAACTATAGAATTGTAGCTTATGAGTGAAAACATGATTTAATTGTTTCTCTGTTTTACACCTGAAGTACAAAATAGTCAAGAGAGCATATGTACACTCAGTTACCAGTTTATTATTAGGTACAATACAATTAACATGAACTATCTTAGATTGCTTTCCATTACTTAACTGCATTCAGTTGCTAGTTTTAGTTACTCCTAGCTAAAACTAATGCAGTTTAATACAACAGTCCTGCAATAAATCCTCCTTTCATGAAGTTGAAAACAGTTTCAGTAAAAACTGAACATTATAGAGAGGTGTTGATTTCAACTGTATGGTCATTTGAGGCTGTAGTTAGTGGTGCTGTAGAATTGTATTGCATTATACTGAGAGGTCTTTCTAATATTTTGTCTACCCCATTTATGTAATGAACATTATAAACCTTCATGAAGGTAGGATTTATTGCAGGGTTCTTGCATTAGACTGCATTAGTTTTAGCTAGGAGTACCTAATAAACTGGCAACTGAATGTAGTTAAGTAATGAAAGTAATCTAAGATTGTTCCTGTTAAACACTGGTGTGTCTACAAGACTCACATTTTGGATCCCAGTGTTGTCATGGCGGTCTCAATGAGTGGTTCTGTGTTGTTGGGATCGCAGGGTAGGGTTTCCGCAATTTTGTCCAGCTCATCAATGGCAATGCGTGCGGCCTGGTCATAACCGTCAGAGATCCTGATGGGGTGGATCCCACGGTCCAGCAGCTGCTCAGCCTGCTCAAGCAGGGCCCCAGCCAGCACTGAGGAGGAAGAGGAAAATACAGTTAGACAATAATACAAACAAAAACTTACATATGATGAAATATGTCAGGTTGTCTTGATTAGAGCTGCAACAATATTACTCTTTTCAAACACATACATTTGATTTAGCGTATTCCTAATACATACTATTTTGTTTTAATACGGCTGCAGGATGCGTAAACATTTCAGTGTATTTATGAAAAAGCCAACACCCTCAATGCATTGAGACTGAGATGGTGTTAACAGAAACTCATGAATAGCGTTCTTTATATTGTCGCACACAACTGTTATTTAGTAATAACTGAAGACAAAAGTACCTCAATAAAATGCATTCAAACAAAATCCTGCTGCTTTTAGAGATAAAGAACGGCTAAATAATTTATTCCTCTACAATAAAATACAAATATAAATTTGGATTTGGATTTAGCAGAGCCATTTCCAGCACAAGGCTTGGCACAATTATCACTGTGTCTCAAATTGAGGGTGTATAATGATTTCACAGCAGTTATTGTCTCCTTTTCAGTAACGTCCATCAAGGGTTGCATGATGTTATGATTATAAACAGGCTAGCGGAAAGGTATAAATCCAGGTTTACAGCCCATAAAAATCCCCCTAGACCCCTCATCCTCCTTTCCCATACCAACAACTCCAGTGGTTCCATCCCCAATCTCATCATCTTGGGACTTGGAGAGCTCCACCATCAGCTTGGCAATCTGGTGGTCCACATCCATCATGCTGAGAATAGTGGCTCCATCATTAGTAACAGTCACCTCTCCATCCCTGTCAACCATCATTTTGTCAAGACCTGGATATGCAAAAAGGACAAAATGATTCAGGAGAAGTGACATGTGAGCTTGGCTAAAAGATTAAAATAGCTGTTACAATTGTATGTGGGAAGGATACTAAATTGAAAAAGTAGTAGTCAAATACATTTCATTTTCTTTAAGTTACACAAAAGCTCAACATCTACGCACTTATCCAGCCCTCTCAAATGATAAACCGTTTTGACACAAGGTCAGATGTGACTGCTCTACATTGGTTTATACTTACCATTAGGTCCCAAAGATGTTTTAAGTGTTGACGCAACTGCCTTGGCTGCCATAATATGAGACTGCAAAAAACAAACATTTCCATGTGAGCTCACATTTTAAGTAAGATCTTATTCTTGGTATCTATACCGAAGACAGATTGAAATTGCCATCTGCGAGAAAGAGTTGAAACTTTACTATGGAAATGATGTGCATCCACAATGACCATTTTGTGTAGCAACACCCAGTGGCTGAACACTCCACAGAAAGCACATGGGCCTCAATGTTAGCATGACTAATATATCCTTTGACTAATGCTATCCTGGTGCTATTGCACCAAAAGCGCAGCTTGTCAGTTTAACATATGCTTAAAACTCATAGCCTTACATATTAACACATATCGTGTCGGCTTAACGTATCCAACGTCATGCAACTAACAGCAAATTAGCAATTTGCTAACCAACGTGCTACAGTTGTGCCCCGCTAGCTAGCCCATTGTACCTTCAATGCGTCAATGCCCGATAACCGTGTCTTCCTGTCCTGGTCTTTAATGATGATGAAAGGCCTCCCATACTCATCGAAAGCCAGTGTCCCCGTAGCAGACATGATGACTGAGGGATTAGGACACTTAATAACTGTTCAACGGATAAAATAATGAGTTTTTACGATGTAAATCTGGAGTGTGGCTTAACTGCAAGCCGCACGGATCTGCCGGCGACTTCTGGAAGGCTCCACGGGCGGGGAGGGCGGAACCAAGTAGCGTTAAGTGTGTTTTATTACACATTTAAACACCTTTTTTATCCAGAACGACAACAGATAATTAACTGAAATGTTATAAAATGTTTCAGAAAATAATTACAAGCCTTTCATACAGAATATTTTAAGTTTAGAACTGAAAACATCTTTTTTACAATGTGGTTTCTTCCGATCACGTTCAATCTCAGTCTGTACCCTAATCTCGCGTGAATTCCAGTAATGACAAAATTCCACGGGAAGGACTGGACTGTGTGAATTTCCACAGCTGTTTTGAAAAGGTAGATCATATATCTTCCGATAACTTCACACAGCCTTTATATCTGCTTCTAATTATATTTAAGTATATTTTAAACAGGATAAGTTTAGCTCGAAAAGACACCATCCGGGGATCAGATGTTGACAACACGGCTTGTCTCCCGTGTGTCAGAGTTGACAGTTATTAGTTGTCAATTAGCTAAAAACATGCAACTCTACTATCTATATGACGTAGTTGATTTAGCGTTAGACATGAAAAGAAAAATAACATGCTCGAATCCACGTGCACTTTGGTAATGCTGGCAACATCAAAAACTGACGCAACGTCCGGGTACTTTATGGTGGTGTTCAATGTTGCGAAGGCTGTTCTGTGACAATCTGTCTGTTGCCTGTCAAAATGTACAAATGCACCCCTCACCAATACAAATGACGGTGTTTTTCTGGACTATCTAGCATGCCCTGTGAAGTGAAGCCTCGGTTCGTGGTCCTGTACGGGTCTCAGAAGGGCCAAGCCCAGTCCATAGCAGAAGGGGTAGCTGAGGTGGCAGAGGAGCACGGACTGGTTGCTGAGCTCAGCTGCTTGAACCAAAATGAGAAGGTAGCTATTGCATATTATAACCCTTTTATTTGAAGCAGAGCTGTTTATGCCCCTCTTCTATTGCATGGCTGCTGAGACGCAATAACACCTCAATAATATCTTAGTAGAAGTGATCTCGCCTGATGATGTTGTGGATATTAATGTAATGTGTTTTCACATCAATTAGTGGAAACACCAGTCACTGATTAATCATATAACTGGTTCCAGTACAATTTGGAGAAGGAGAATGCGCCAGTCGTCTTTATTGTGTCAACTACTGGAGATGGGGAAGTGCCAGACAATGCCCTCCAATTTGTAAGGCGCATCAAGAAGAAGACCCTCTCCACGGACCACTATAAACACCTTTGCTATGCACTTTTAGGTAAATTCTGTTATGAAGATCCGAGGTAGCTTGTTTTTGGAGTTCATCTGTCAATATGGGGAATGTGATTTGCAAAACACATAATCACTGCAATGCAGAGCACTGCACAGTGTTTACTTTCTGAACAGTTGCTGGCTTGAGAAATCATCATCTGTTTTCCTCTGTCTGCTCCAGCTTTAGGAGACACAAATTATGCAAATTTCTGCAATGGTGGGAAGATAGTTGAGCGTCGTCTACAGGAACTTGGAGCCAAACAATTCTATGCAACAGGATATGCAGATGATGGTGTAGGGTAAGTTCTGCAGAGAAAATAAAGTATAGACATCCAACTTTCAGCATTTGGCCTTTCACTTACCCCCCTTCTTTCTCCTCTTTTTATTACACTGCTGTGTATGATCTGCTGTTCTCTTCAGGCTGGAGGTGGTCGTGGAGCCCTGGCTTGAAGGACTGTGGAAAGCAATCAAAGGAGCCTTATCAAAAATGGCTTCTGATAGGACTGGTCACTTGAAAGGAGAAGCAGGGGATTCACCAAACGAACCTCCTGATTTATCCATACCAGATGTTCAACTAAACCTCTTAAGCATGACTGACCACCAGAACTGCGAGTCAGTCGGAGCTTCTGTGCAAACGGTCTCCAAATTTCCATCTGCTGCTTCATCTTTGGCTTCTGCTACACAGACTGCTGTTTCTGATTTTAGGCCAGCTTCTCCTGCAGGGAGCCCTGGGTTGGCGTCCCAGTCTCGTGGTGCTGCCAGCGTTTTTACATCAGCACCGGAGACACAAACCGGGGATGCTGGAGTTCCCCATGTTGCATTGGCAGCCTCACTGACACGCTCCCTGCCGCCGCTGTCTGAGTCCTCTCTTAATGTTCCTGCTCTGCCTCCTCCCTACCTGGATGTCTCTTTTCAGGAGGTGGACACTATGGAACAGGTGAGGGGTGATACTACCAGTAATAAAACCACTGTTTGTGCCATATTTCACCCTTCATCTCATAAATGTTTTCTTTCAGCTTATTGGACCGTTAAACAAAGAGACTCTTCATGAGGTTCCCATATCCAGGGCAGTTCAGTTGACCAGAGGAGATTCAGTCAAGATGGCCCTTCTCTTAGAGCTGGACATCTCCGTAAGCTTGACAGAATAATGTTCTGTTTTGACATTTTTCTAAACCTGCAATATGAATTTAGATAGATTTAGTTGCAGTTTGACCTTTTACATGCTTCTTTTTCATTCTTTCAGGCATACCTGATGATGACCTATCAGCCAGGTGATTCGTTTGATGTGTTCTGCCCAAACAGGGCCACTGAGGTGGAGGACATGCTCCACAGACTGGGCCTTCATGACCAGAGGAACCACAGAGTACACATTTCTCTACGTAAAGACACAAAAAAAAAAGGTCAAGTGCGCCTGTCAAATGATTTTAACAAGCGTCCAATGTACTCTTGAAAAGAACATTGCAACATAACATTTCTTCCAAAAGATTCTTATGTTTGTGACATTCGTATCTACCCTGTTATGATAATTCTCAAATATTCTTTCCTCCCTGGTTATAGGCGCCCAGGTGCCATCCTACATAGTCCACAACATTTCTCTGCTGTACTTGCTCACATGGTGTCTAGAGATCAGAAGTGTTCCTAAGAAGGTACTGTATGTCCAAACATTGCTCTACAGCTACTTGTAAATTGTAAATTGCATTGGACAAGCTGCTTTTTGATGTGACATCCTACTTGTTGTTTTAGTGCATCAGCATAATGAGAGGGAAGACATTTTTTAAGTGTCATGTTTGCTCCGGCTAGAGCACACTGCTTTTGTTTGTGTTGTCTAAGCTTGGAGAAAAGTCTATTGTATTTCATGAAGAAGTGCAATTATATTTTGACACAGATGCTCACATTTATTTTTTCTCTCGATGATCTATGATCTACTTACTGAACAGGCATATGGGTACTCAAATAGTCTGTCAGGACTGGATCTGGACCCAAAAGATTTATATTGGTTCATAGTTTGGTTTGATAAGTTCAGGCAAGACGGAATTTACTAAGTGTAGGTCTGAGGCTGAAATAATGATTAAACTTGCTTAGACCTCTGTGGCAAATGGAGATTAACACATTTGGTGCGTGGAAATGTCAAATGGCCACAGTCTTGAGCTTTGGCAGAGCCAAACTTATGGCTGGGAATGTGGCCTGCATGAGTTCCAACTGATTCTCTAACATTTGCACCATTCTTTAAAATACTATTACTGTAGTGACAGTAGCTAAATTGTGCACCTTCCTGTAATCCTTGTCCTATTTCTAATTACCATTTCTCAAGCTATTTTGTCCACAAAATTACACCCTCATCGTAGTTTTTACTCCACTAGTTAAATTCATTATTTAATAAAAACATTATTGTCTAAACAAAATGAAAACCATTAAGTCCCCTCTGGCATGAGCTGCATCAGTAGTTTACTGTTCTTTGTAAGCACACTGAATGACAAAAGGAAGACAATTTTTAAAATGTCAAAATATGGCAGTAATCCGAATGCTTCTTAATAAATACAACATTGTAAGTATTGTTCAGCATGCAGCATTTTTAAAGCACAAAATCACATAGCACTTACAAGATAATATCCCCTATGGCACTCTGCATACTAACATTTTTTGAAACATGTTCTATTTTGTTTTTAAACATCTAAAAAATAAAGATATGTTATGCAGTAAGATATCACATGGTCAGTAGGATGGTTTAAGAGACATTTAGGGAAAC
The DNA here is from genome assembly GCF_020085105.1 of Siniperca chuatsi. Taxonomy (NCBI): domain Eukaryota; kingdom Metazoa; phylum Chordata; class Actinopteri; order Centrarchiformes; family Sinipercidae; genus Siniperca; species Siniperca chuatsi. Next base: position 13,434,346 of record NC_058060.1, read on the forward strand.
AGTACTCCTGATTTCTGCACTGATTTTATTAGAGAAGCTTTTCAACTGTCCAAATCAAATTGATAATGTGTCAGAAAGATATAGTCCATCCTAATTGTAACAGCTACCATCAGTTCAGTTCCCTGCTGTATATAAGACTTGTCTCATTTTCTCCTCTGTGTTATTAAATTCCTGCACAAAAATTGATTGTTTCAGGTCAAACTGTTGTCTACAGATTTACCAGGCAGTAAGAGTTTTATTTTACAATGCCAGTCTGTGTAATCCAAGCAGTTAATCTGTTTTACTAAAGTATTTACGAGACCTATAATCTTTATACTCCATGATTTTTAGGATAGTGAAACATAATCACCTCAAAGTAAGTACAATTTCCAATATACATAACAGAAATAAAGAAAGATATACTTGGCATGTCCTGGCTTGCCATTTCTACTGAGACAAATGTTGTGTTATTACTGAAGCTATCCAGAGACTGTGCCAGATACAGACACTATTTTTTGACACTAGTCAAATGGTGGTGAAGTGCTGTCTATACAGAATGGATTGGAAGATGGGGATAATAATTATTTCAGTGCAAGCTACAAGAATGTGCCTCTAATCTCTCCATACATGCACTCATAAACTATAATGAATCACTGAAATTATACAGAACACTAGGCATGGCAAATATTCAGAAGTTGTGATTACTGTATCAGAGTGATTGATGGTTGCGGAATAAAGTAAAATCCCTCCAAAAGTTGTTGAGGAGTTGCATTTATAATATTTCTTCATGATCCTTTTAAAACCTGTAATTTACATCACAGCCTACAAAATTGATAAAATACCAGTTAAACAGCTGCTTGTTTTCTGCAAATTTAACATATTAATTGATTGCATTCATTAATTTTGATGAATTTGTTTAAGGATTAAAATAATGCCTCTTTGCCTGTGCTAATTTCTCAGTTGCGTTAAAAGCATTTAAGAACTAAATGACAATTTTACAGGGGCAGAAAGTGCATTGTGTATAATAAAATGGCTCTACATATATGTTTTTTGTTTAACTAGAAAACTAACAAAGACTCACATTTTATATGGCCTGGGTGCAGTGTGGTATTGGAGTTTTTTTTTTTTTTTTTACTGCAGTGATAAAAAATGTATTAAATGCCTTTTCTTTTTACAGTTGTGAATGGAAACCTAAGTCAGAAAAACTGGGGAAAAAACCATTTGCTGCTGACGGAGGTGCAAAACAGCTTCTGTCTTTTTGTCTCTTTGTCAGGCATTTCTCCGAGCGCTGGTGGAGCATACGGAGGATGGTGTGCAGAGGAGGAGACTGCAGGAACTCTGCAGTAAACAAGGCACCACAGACTACAACTTGTATGTGAGAGACCCGAGCCTCAGCGTTTCGGAGCTTCTCGCAGCTTTCCCATCCTGCTCACCTCCTCTCAGCCTCCTCATAGGTCAGAGTGCCTGCTTTTATCTCACTCAGTCAGTCATAAGGTCCAAAATTCTCTGAGTCTATAGTGATCAGGGTTATTGGGTAAAAATCATCCTTGCTAGATGTATTAGATAACAGGCTGCATGAGAACCATTCTGAAGTGCAAAATCTGGAGGTTATGAATATAACCAGTCTTCCCTGAGGGAGGGAAATGAGGTACAACACATAAGTATGGGGACAGTACACCTATGAGACTGTTGCAGGCAGGGAGGTCTCGCCTTCTCTTGGGGCTATGAACACCCTGCACAGTCTCTCCTCTTCAATCTTTTTGTACTTCACTGAGTTAAAAAATAAAAGGTGGTGAGGGGCTGACCTGTGTTGTACCGAGTTTCCCTCCCTCAGGGAACATTGGTTATATTCATAACCTCCGGTTCGCTTTTGGTCGGTACACTCGGTACAACACATAAGTATGGGGATCTTGCAGCACACCCCGAGACACCCCTGCAGCTAGACTGAGAAGATCTGGCCCTGGCACAACAGTAATTGTAACGTCTGTTACATCACTTCCCTGCTGAGAGCACCGACTGGCATGCAGAAATTGCTGACAGATAGACCTTTATCGTAGAAAAGGAAGTACCTTTTTCTAGCAGCTCCTGAAGGAATGATAAAATATCATTGATAAGCCCTCTAAGCAGATGTGCTCCAGTGTGGTTTGGATTAACTCAACTGCAGGAAACATATATAGAAGTGTCCGCGGCCACCAATGGGCCACCGCGTCTAACCTGAGGGGTGCGCTGCTGTCCCTTAGCGAGAAGAACATAGGACAATGTGTGTTTTCTTTTGAGGTGAAGAACATTGTGTCCCACTAGCAGACCTGTCGTGAAAATGTCTTAGTGACGGAAACACTGCGTATAGTTCTATCATGTTGATGTGCCTCTCCTCGGCCGTCCAGGTCTCGTTCGCATACGCGTTCCTGCAAATGCCACCCCAGCCCCATTTGGATGCCTCCATGGTGACCAGAACACATGAGAGGATCTGGCCCAGAGGGCCTCCCTCGCTCAGATGCGTTGAGTCTCTCCACGGGAGCAGACCACTCATGCACAATGGAGTGACCCGTATCCTCCCATCTCTCTGGTTTGAGGGGAACATCTGTTTGGCGTACACACAGTGCTGAAACTTCCTCATCATCAGCAAGCCCAGAGGCACCGCTGGGTTGATAGATGCCATAAATCCCAGTAGCTGCTGGCACTGGCGGAGACGGACGATGTGATGCAGCTGAAACCGCGACAAACACCTGTTGAAAACAGCTAATCGCCGGGACGATAAACGAGCTCGATTCTCTACAGAGTCTAACTCCAGGCCTAGAAAACAAACCCTCTGACTGGGGCTGAGAGACCTCTTCTCCCTGTTTATGATGAAACCTAGAGACTGCAGGTGAGCCATCAGCTTGGATGTGTGGACATCAGCCTGATGAGCTGAGTCCGCCAGGATCAGCAGTGCATCTAGATAGTCGAGGGTTCGTATCCCCTGACTTCTGATCGGTGCCAGACTGCCTCTAAGCATTTGGTGAAAGTGCGAGGGGTGAGCGATAAGCCGAACGGCAGAACTTGGTATTTGTACGCCGTGCCCTTGTAAGCAAAGTGTAGAAACTGTGTTTCTGTTTATTGGCAGTAATGCTATGTGTAAATATGCATCCTTCAGGTCCACCATAGTGCACCAATCTCCTGGCCAAACTGATTGCATTACCTGACGTAAGGTCAGCATCCTGAACTGGAATTTTCTTAGGTATTTGTTTAACACACTCAGATCCAGGATGGGGCGGAGACCACCATCCTTTCTTGGAATGACAAAATAGCGGCTGTAATATCTCTTGTGCATAGGAACAGTCCTTAGTGCCTGCTTCCAGAAGAGAGCATATTTCTTCTCTCATTACTGGGGGGGAGGATGGGTGAATGCCTCTGAAACGCGGAGGGCACTGTTTGAATTGGAGCCTGTAGCCTTGGACTACGGTACCCATGATCCATTGCGAGGCCGAGCACGCCTACCAGGGAGGTTCCCTTGGGGCCAGCTTGCCGAGCATTACCATTAGCCGGAGAATGAAATCAGCCATTCTGCCTGCCTTGTCCAGCAACCCGGCTGCATTCTCCTTCTTCACCAGAGCCTCGTGCAGGTCCTGTAACTTCTCAGCCTGGTAAGCCTGCAGCATGGAGGCCGTATTCAGTGCATGAGCAGTCAGCCCGGGCGCGGTACATTTTCTCCAGCTGAGCAGCGGAAAATCTACACTGCCTGCTCGGGGACGTGGATTTGCCACTGGCCGAGTTGGGCTTAGGCGCCAGGTGGCCAATGTGTCATCCATCGGGGGGATGTTGGTTAATCCAGCAGACTCCATACCCTCTAGGTTCAAGAACTGAAAGAATGGCAGAGAGAGCGGAGCCTTGGGGGACGCCCAGGACCATGAGAGCTCCAGTGTAAAGTCGGGGAAGACCGGCAGCTTGTGTCTCGCCGTTGCAGGCTGTTGGGGGAGGAAATAGTTTCCCGCGAGCTGTGTCTGCTGTTGGCGGGTAGGTGGAGCTGGCCATGGCACAAATCAATTAGAGCCGGGATGGTGCCGTCCGTCTTGGTCGGAAGATCTCCTACACTGAGGCCCGGGCTATGCTCCTCTCCGTCCTCCTCTCCTCTGGCTTCAGCATCCCCCTCTGAGAAACCTCCTGAAGCGGCCAGAGACAGCTCATTGTCAGACAGTACACCTAGCCGTACAGTATCCATGGTGACGGTCTGGGTCCTACTCCATAATGAACCCATTGGTAAGGAGGATATTGTCCATCTGATCCCCCCACGACTGTCCCACTCTGCTTCCATAGTCTACACGGTCAAGTTCCAACTCCCTGGAGGACTCGGAAACTTCAGACAGCAGAGGGTCCCCTCGAGCGGCTGAGCCTCCCAGCACCTTGGTCAGGAAAGCCACACATCTTTCCAGGGTTGTCTTCTGGAGTTGGTGACAGTGCGCACAGGACTCCGGGCTAGCAAGTGCGGCCTTAGCGTCCAGCTTGCCAAGACCAGGCAAGCATTGTGTGTATCCGTCTCCACATGCGCTCGGGCATGGGCGATACTTGGGTCTCCTGGCTACGCTAGCCTTGCTAGACCTGCCAGGAGAATGCCTTTTCTTTTCTGGTGCCATTCCTTCTATCGCAAGTTAGCTAGCTAAACAGGCGAGTCATTAGCCGTGCTGCAAGGCTGCAGGACCCGATGGAGTTAGCCCCGGGGTTCTAAAAGCTTGTACCCCCCAGCTATGTGGAGTCCTTCAACATGTCTTCAACTTGAGCCTGAGTCTTCAAAGGGTCCCTGTTCTTTGGAAGACATCTTGCCTTGTACCTGTGCCGAAGACGCCGCGTCCCAGTGGCTCCAAGGACTACAGATGGCACTGACCTCCCACATAATGAAGACCCTGGAGAGACTGGTGCTGGAACAGCTGCGGCCCATGGTCAGACTCCTCCTCGACCCCCTTCAGTTCGCCTACCAGCCTCGGCTGGGAGTTGAGGACGCCATCATCTTCCTGCTGAACCGCATCCACACCCACCTGGACAAGCCGGCAAGCACGGTGAGGATCATGTTTTTTCACTTCTCCAGTGCTTTCAACACCATCCAGCCAGCCCTGCTGGGTGAGAAGCTGGCAGCGATGCAGGTGGATGCTCCTCCAGCCAGCCCTGCTGCGTGAGAAGCTGGCATCGATGCAGGTGGATGCCCCTCTTGTGTCCTGGATTGTTGACTACCTGACTGGCAGACCACAGCATGTGCGTCTGCAGCACTGTGTCGGACAGCGTGGTCAGCAACACTGGGACCCCTCAGGGGACTGTTCTCTCTCTCTTCCTCTTCACCATCTACACCACGGACTTCAGCCACCACACAGAGTCCTACCACCTTCAGAAGTTTTCTGATGTGGTGGGATGTATCAGCAGTGGTGATGAGACTGAGTACAGGGCTGTGGTGGGGAACTTTGTCTCATGGTGTGAGCAGAACCATCTGCAGCTCAATGCGACAAAATCTAAGGAGCTGGTTGTAGACCTACGAAGGGCCAAGGCACCAGTGACCCCGGTTTCCATCCAGGGGGTTAGTGTGGACATTGTAGAGGATTACAAGTACCTGGGAGTACACATGGACAATAAACTGGGCTGGCTAAGAACACTCAAGCTCTTTGAAGGAAAGGCCAGAGCCGCCTCTATTTCTTGAGGAGGCTGAGGTCCTTCAACATCTGCCGTACAATGCTGAGGATGTTTTATGAGTCTGTGGTGGCCAGTGCTATCCTGTATGCTGTTGCATGCTGGGGCAGCAGGTTGAGGGTAGCGGATGCTAACAGAATCAACAAACTGATCTGTAAGGCCAGTGACATTGTGGGGGTGGAGCTGGACTCTCTGTCGGTGGTGTCAGAGAGGAGGATGCTGGCCAAAGTACACAAGTCTTGGACAGTGTCTCCCACCCACTCCATGACGTGCTGGTCAAACAAAGGAGTACCTTCAGCGGAAGACTCATCCCCCCCAAAAAGCACCACAGAGCATCACAGGAAGTCATTCCTGCCTGTGGCCATCAAATTCTTTAACTCCTCCCTCTAAGTGTTAGTCTATATGACCCTAAGTCATTAAATTGGACATTGATCATTAACATCACTGCAATACTTGACATAATTGTGCAATATTCTGTGTTAATACTGCTGTGCAATATACTCTTTTCAGTTTAAAATTCTCTATTTATTGATATTTATTCATACTTCTATTACTACTGTGCAATATCCACCGTCTCATTATAATCTTAATAGGCTACACTTAACTTGACAGTTTATGCACTATTACTTAATACTTGTATTATTACATTGTATTATTATACCGCATTATTATCATCAACCGGTAAACCCACTTTGTACTTTACACTTATTTTAATTTTATACTTATACCCACTTGGTACTTAATTTATCTGAACTGTATTATAGTGTATTATATTTTTTGCTTAGTACTTCTATTCCTGAGTGCACTGACGTGATAGTGAGCGGTTGTAACAAAAGAGTTTCCCCTCTGGGATCAATAAAGTATTTCTGATTCTGATTCTGATAAATGGGTGAAGGAATGTTGTATTTGTTAGCGAGGCTAAACAAATATCTGTTAGCTGCGCTAAACGGTATGAAGTGCGGCTAGTTAACAAGCTAAATTAAGTGCAACGCAGAAACAAGCCTTGATAGTGATGCCCTGGGTAGGGAGCAAGCTCACTTCTGGTCAGACAGTTCAATTGCTAGCAAGTGTTCTGCTGTGATCAGATTAAGCGAGGTGAAGTGCAAAAAGATTGAAGAGGAGAGACTGTGCAGGGTGTTTATAACCCCAAGGGGAGGCGGGACCTCCCTGCCTGCAGCAGTCTCAAGGTGTACTGTCACCATACTTATGTGTTGTACCGAGTGTACCGACCAAAAGGGAACTGATCAAATCATTTTTATTTTACTTAATCTTCATGTCACAAAGCAAATGGGTTTATGCACAACATTTATCCAGTGACTAATGAGAAAACAGACTAATATTCTGACATATTTTTTTAGATGTTTTTCAGTTTGTTTTTTATTGAAATGTATTATTATAATAGATACATGTCTTAATTAAATGCAGGCTTTCATGTTGCCTGAAGCAAATGGGGAAGTGCAGTGATTGACATGAGATTGGGATTTAGACTGCACCTGTACAAAATATCAGTGGAATAAATGACTTCAGAACTATTTATTTCACTTTTGAAGAGACCTCAGGTTATGTCAAGTCTGTCTATCATATTTGTTATTCAGGCAGGTTTGTCTGTCGGGATCATTTTCATCCAGTAGGGGTCACTGTAGCCCCAGTAAAGCAAGCTTTGTGAGCCCAGACTCAAGGCTGATTTTGTCAGAGCATTTAATTATACTGAATGGTCAGACAGTGAACATCAGAGGGCTCCCCAAAGGATCAACACTCATTTCCTTGTCTCATTTTTAAGTACATGTAGCCCCAATATGGTTTTTGTGCCGCAGTTTCTGTGAATATAATGGCAGTATTGTAGCTGCAAGTCAAGAGATATTTTCTCTTCGTTTCCCTCCCTGCTAATAATACTGATCATTTTTTGCTGCTATCGGCCATCTATGGCATCCCTCCTTTGACCCTTTGAGGCACTGTCGGTAGAAAACTAACATTTTCTCTCCACTCATTAAGATAGTTGGCCAGTTATTCAGTATAGATCTAATAAGCTTTGACTGAAACTTACCAGACAGTGAAATTAGTTGGCTACAGCTTTACATACAAGTTGAGTTGTCCTCTAAAACAGCTGTGTCACAGCTCTTGGCCTACCCCAGTGTCAGTTATTTTTGGTCTACTTGCCAACCACAGCACCTTTTTTTCAGTGGTGAACTGATGCAGAAATCGGAAATCGCTAAAAATCGTGCCCTCGTGAAAAATGCAGCCTTGGAGGCCCTTCAGGGCAACAGCTGTTATTTGGGGGACAGGGGGCCGTTTACTGGGGAGCCACTGAGCTTTGCAAGGACACAAGCGTGCAGGGTCCATTTGGATCATAGGTTAATGGTCAACTCTGACTCATTGTGCCACTGGTAAAGTGCACTGCTGCATTTTTGCACTGTTCGTGGTTCATTACCTCGACCGAAGGGGAGGTGTTTGCTGATCAGAGTTCGTACTGTTATACACAAACTATAAATAATGAGGAGAAATGTGTCTGAGCCCAGATGTCTTTGGCCAAGTGCAGGCTGGGTGTAAAAGTAACTGCTGGGTATAAATTGAGAAAGATACCTGCTTCCCAGAGTCAGCTCTCTTGTTATATGGTCCATTGTTTCACATAGCGTGTCAGATGAAAACTTTGGGGTCATAGCCCCAGGGAGCTGAATGTTGTCCATGAGCATCTTTTTCAATTTACTTTACCAAAGGGCTCAAATGAAATTGTACCAAGGTGCAGTTTTATTCTTTTCTTTAGCTCGATTGTGACCTGTGGAAGAAAGTAAAGCAAACTAAAGTAAAGTAAAGTAAAGCAAATGTCTCCCTGTGCTCTCCCTCTCTCCAGAAAAGCTTGAAATTTAAAATGAAGTTTCATGGTCACAGAGAACGCACTGCATTTCACATATAATTCCATCTTCATTCATTTAAGATTTAATAAAATGCCATGGAAAACTTTTAAATGGTTTTGGAAAACCATGAGCTTGCAGGTCCTTTTCTCAGAAGTAACTTGAAATTAGCATTTGTAGACTGTTAAGAAAAGAAAAACCTTCCCAAGGAGAATTCTTCTTAATGCTTTAATGCTAACAACGTCCCTAATTCTCCCCCAATTCCATCTGCAGCCAAAGAAACTATCCATATATCTTAAGAAGTATAACTTTAATGTTCAACCACATTGCTATCATTTTTTCCCACTAAAATGGTACCTCTACATATAAATTGCAGTGCAGAGAGACTTTTGAGATGGAATAGATTATATTGTTGTGCGGTATGATCGATGATACCCCTGAAAATGATCATTTCTGAAAACATAGCGGGGACCCTGGGACTGTACTTTTTTGTACCTTTTTTTTTTTAAATACATATTTTAAGATGTATCCTCAAGCCACTCACTACAACCAAAAAAAAGGCTTTGCACTCTGAGATTTTAAAAGTGATATATCCTTTGTATCTACCACCAGTATCATCATGGTGCAGTGATGTGAGATGATGGATTGATTGTCCTCTGTTAGGGACATGTGCTGTCACTCTGTGATAGAAAGGCAAGAACTCGAGCACCGTGTAGCTGCAGAGGATTGTGTTAACGTACATGATACACCGTCTCATGGAGATGGAGAGGTGTGTGTTTCTGATGGAAAGGATCGCTGGATATATTGTATGTGATTTGTCCAAAAATATTTTGCCCTCAGGGCTTACTTACTGCCCTTTTTATGAGAAACATGAATTCTATTGCATTGCATCTTAGTCCTGATTATTTCTTAAGATTTATTTACAAAAGACTCACTGTGAGTTGTATCTACTTTACAAGCAAGGCCAGCGTGTAATCTTGGCTCTACTAGTACATTTGCCTTCCCCCCAGTCCTTAATACATTTTGAGACTCTGTCTAAACATTTGAACTTCTTTTTCACAATAAAAGTTCTCTTCACTTAAGTTTTTATTTCCATGTCATGCCAAACATTTGGCCCAAGATACTGCTATATATCAAACATCAATAAAAGAGCTGCATAACATAATTTTCTGTACCAAATTCATACCACGTTCATACTTTTAAAAATGTGTTAGCCCTTGAGCCTGTTGTTTTTTCTTTTAATATCTGAGTTAATCTGATTGAAATTTTAGTGGAAGGTTGCTGTTTGGGCAAGGCCAATGTTTTTGTTCAAAACCCTCTTTCAAACTTACTTTTAAGTGTTTCATGCATCACCATTAAAAAAAAAAAAAAAAAAAAAAATCCTCAGCCCAAAGAGATAAAATGGACGTCAAAGTGCGGAGCTGTCTTGCTAACACCCTGAGCTGTTAGATGTCAGAGAAATCCAGAAAGAGAGGAGAGAGCAGATTTAGTCCAGCTGTTTGTCTTTCCAGCCAATTTAGCAGAAAAATGTGTTATTGTAAGGCCTCAGCTGGTACATATGGTGCAGCTTTACTTTTCCAGGTTCATCTATCACTTAGATACAAATAAAATGTAAGGGAGTACATAGCAAGTACATCACACAACTGTCACTCACTCTTTTTGCCCACATCTAATAGTTGGTGGTGGTCATAGCATAGCAAATGGCTAATCTTGGTGCTACAGGGTGAAAAGTTATCGCTAACTCTTATAAGTTTTCCTGATTTCTCTGACACATCCTCGCAGATGCAATGCACACTACATATTACCCAAAAGAGGGCACCTTCATGGTTGGCATTGAAATAAGGTCTGCATAAGCAATCTGTTTCCTACTGGCTCCACATCTGGACACTTGGGATTCCATAACCCTGAGTTTGTAATTTCATAAATATAGAAGTGTGTCCTAGAAACAAGACTGTTACCTGGGTGGGGGTTACTGAGGATAGATTGGTAGGTAGGACGTCTCAATGGGCCCAGATGACTTTCACTTATTTTGTCTCCTCTCTGTCATGGGTGTCTGTGTAACAAAATCTCGATACAGCGGGATGATTGACAGTTGTGCTTGCCTTTCAGAGCATTTGCCGAAACTGCAGCCCAGGCCTTATTCAGCAGCCAGGTAAGGTGACAGAAAAATAAGAATGCAGCTTACATTTTGTACTGCATGAACCTGTGCAAAAATGTGCTCTTATAGCAACATTCATTTGGAATAACAAGTATCCATGAGTATGTATGGTTGTCTTAATCTCTCCACGTGATTGTGGTGGCTTCCTAATTTCTACTGGTGTTTCCTAGATGCACAATATGTATACATTAAGAAATTGTACAAAGACAGATAGTTTATGGAGAAGAATTGAATCCTTGGATGTGTTGATGACTTTTATAAGTTAAAACATCAACCTAATTTTGGAGTTAAAGAATCCATGAAACTGACCACTTTTCCAGGGATTCTAAACCGTGTTCGAATATGGAAAGTGGCAACAAGCGGTGAATTACATTGACAAACTGTCCTTTTTTATGTTGTTGTAATGGTGATGATATTTGAATTATGGCATGCTAAGGGAATAATTGATGCATTTCATTTATTTGAAGATTGAAGTCTTTTGTCATTTACACAGCTGCAACAGAAATATGACCTCCCTTCCGCTCAGTTGTTTTAGGTATTTTTAAATACCCCTGAATAATTCTACGCAGGGGTCTCTTGCACAGCCGTCTTCTTCCAAACTTGATTGTAATCTTAATAATGGTGACGATAGATAGAATATTTCTCAAAATCATATAGCATTTATTACAAATACATGTGAAAATCTAGACAATGTTTGGCTTAAATGCCAACATAATTTATGACCTAAGTTAGTTATTTTTAAGATTCTGCATAGGATGTATTATACCCCAGAAAAGATGCATAAGATGAACAGTGAAATGCCATTTTTATGTGGTGTTGCAAGAAGAAAAGAGGTAGTTGATATGGTTGGAAGTAGATATATTTTGGTCTTGTAACCCAGTGATTCCCAACCAGGGGTACTTGTACCCCAGGGGGTTACTTCTGCAGTTGCCAGGGGGTACGTGGAAAGATTAAGTAGCTCAACTTATTTGAAAAAAATAGAAATTATGATTTCATTAAAAGAATATATCCACATATTAAGGCAGCTGTAACACCTTAATACTACTGGACCTGTTGCAATTATGTAAGAGTGAGTAAGATCTAGTTAGCAAGCGAGCACAGTGGTCTAAACAGGTAGCTAAAATGACTGAACAAACGGTTGAAATAGTTAGCTAAAAGTAATGACTAAACAGTTAAAATAATTAGCTAAAAGTAATAGATAAATGGTTGGAACATTCAGCTTCTCTCCAAGTGGTAGTAGTATGATTGGTGACCAAACCAACACTAACACTGACACTTCAAATGTATGAAAAAAATATTGTAACAATATCCACTTTTCAATAGTGTTATACATTTGGTACATGATAGTTGCGAATCGAAGAAGGGGTACGTCAGTTCAAATGACAGGGCTGTACTTTAGACCAAAAAGGTTGGGAACCACTGTTATAACCCTCCAACCCCATTTTGGAAATCTGTTGTTGATATTTTACCCTTGTGCATGCGTGACAATGTACCTCTAAATCCTCCTGTTTATTAGGTACTACTAGATAAAACTGTCGAGTTCGCATGATATAATATGTATTGGTCTTGCACTATTGGCAGCTAAGAAATGCATTGCTTTCCACTCGAGATCTGCAATTTTGCTAGCTCCTTCACTGTGGTAGATTGAGCTTTTCAATTATCTGACATTTGATGTGGGTTTATTATAACATCAGAGGAAAGCTCCGTGAATGATGTAAAGTGTGGCATTTTCATTTTTTGGATTTTTGGAGACATTTAGAAACAATTTTAAAAATAAACAAAGCATATCTGAATTCATCAGAATCAGAAATACTTTATTGATCCCCGAGGGGAAACTCTTTAAATATAGATTACATATATCATTATATATAGAGAGTATACTAATACTTTATTATTAATTATTATTTATGTATGTGTGTATGTCTAAAGTCTGTTATGGATTCCCTTTGTCAGACCACTGAACCAGAACACTGTAGTTCATTTTGTGTGTGCTTTTGTTTGGATGGGTATTTGTAGATGTAATTCCCTAATAAGCTCAACGATGGGTGAAAAAACATGCACAAATGAATGGACTGTAAGTACTGTATAGCCTTTGGCTACTTGTGCTTAGTTTAAATAAACTCAAGTGTTCCTTCTTTTTGCCTCACTTAGCCAGTCATTGATTTGCTCTTCCTGTTAAGCTAGTACCCATTAGGATTGCTTTAAAGCACGTGTGGAACAGCAACATTTAACGCAATGTCAAAACTTCTCCGCTCCTCTCATTAGGTCCTCACTTAGCTGCTTTTGTGTGTGTGTGTGTGTTCTGTATGTTTATGCAGAGAGACAGGGAACGGACAGGAGAGATGGTGGCTGTAGTTTATCAGATGGTGCAGAGACATTAGAGGCCTGCATTATTGATGCTGTGGTCAATAGAGGTCTCCAGTGGCCCACAGGAACTGGAGAGTGAAGGATGAGAGAGCGTAAGAGTTCTTCAGCCGGCAGTGAAGACTGGAACAGAGAGGAGGGAGAGGCAATCTTATTGAAGCAAGACAGACAGAAAGATATTTTTTCTCACTCCTAGCAGTAATTTTTTTTTTAAGTCTAGAATGAATCAGATGTCATTGTGTGGATCAGTGTTTCCGAACCAGGGGTACTTTTATCCTAAGGGGTACTTCTATAGTTGCCAGGGGAGTGGAAAGATTGTGGAGTAGCTCAACTAATTAGAAAAAAATTACATTATGATTTGATTTAAAAAATAAAAATCAAAGTAGTTGTGTTAAGTAGGAAAATTAAGACACAAATATGATTACAAATTGGTGTGATGTTAATCTTTAGTATAGGCTATATATAATAAGCTACAATAGGCTGGCTGCACAATACCTCCCACCAACCAGTGGTCATTTGTAACACCTGTTGTGACTGAGAGTCCATAAAAATGAGTTATCACGCGAACAGAGAAATCGAAATAGTTGGCTAAAAGTAATGGATAAATGGTTGAAATTGTTTGTTTTTACGTAATGCCTAAGCAGTTGAGTTAGCTAAAATAAAGCTTCAAATAATGGCTAAGCAGTTGTAGTAGTTAGCTAAAAGTAATGGATAAACAGTTGAAATAGTTAGCTTAAAGTAATGGATAAATAATTAATTACATCCAGTTTAAAATCCATTCAAAACAAAAAAGGTTGGGAATACTGCCATAGATTAGAATTTAGCACATTTCAATGTCATGTCCATATTTGTAACTGGCATTGCATCAAATGTCTATGTATCCTTGTTACTTTGACCAGCTGTTGTTAAACTAGATTTCTCTAAAGGTGGTGTGTGTGAATCATTTATAGGAGCATTGTTGTCTATTCTTGAGAATTTATCCTGCCTCGTAATGCTTGTTCCTTTCTCTACCCTTCTGTTCTACCTCTGCTTCTATATTTCACTCTATTTTTCACTTCATCTCCCTGCTTGTCACTGTCTGTATGCCTTGCACACACACTGTTGTTTCCCTCTATCTCTGTCTTCCTCCGTCTCAAACTCTCTGTGGTCCCATCTCTATAGCTCCTGTCTTAGACACCCAGGAAAGCTGCATTTTGTCTTTAACATGGTAGAGTTCCCAGCATGCTCTGGGCGGCCTGCGGGGAGGCGAGGCTTGTGTACTGGTTGGCTGTTTGACCTCATCAATCCTGTCCTGGTCTTCCCTGGGAAGGCTGAATCCTCCGGCAGCCCGGCTCTGCCAAAGGTAATGAGTACACAGCAAAATGGAGAGCTGAAACTAGATTGTGCAAATTTGTGAACTCTTGGTCTTGGCTGATAAGTGCTCATATTTGCGAGTACAAGTGTTCAGGTGCTGTAATAGTTTTAACCCCCCACTCATAGAAAAAAATACATGTACGCCTCCTGGCTAGGTTGAAGTCCTGCTACACCTTACTTTGCCATCCCTTCTTTGTCTTTGTCTTAGTTTCTTTTCAATAAAAATGCCTAGAGAGCTGGGCTGCCCATTCTCCTTCAAATATTACAGTTCAAGAGGTTCTTGAGTAACATAGAAGGCAAGTGTGGTGCAGAATATCAGATAATCGTGCAGTGTCTCCATGAAACTGCAGAACTCGAGGCATTAGGGATTCAACCTGTTTGTACTACATGTTTTAGACTGCTCTGGAAACTCAATTTTAATGTGTGAGACACCAAAAATAGAACAAGCTTTGGACCATTTGTGTGTGGTTAATTAAAGAATTAATTTAAATTAAAGCAAGTAAATCCTCTCTACCACAGACTCTATGGATTCCAGTTGGAGCTCATGAGTTTTCCTATTAGTATGTCTTAGAATATTAAGTAGATCAATTAATAGATTGGTAGGCCCACACTGGCTTTTCAGCATTGTTGTAATTACTCTCATTATTTTAAATGCTTGCTAATGGCTTCTGACCCTAGATCCATGTCAGTTTGAGACCCAACTGCTCTTTTCGGCCTCCCTCTGACCTGTCAGTGCCCTTCATAATGGTTGGACCGGGCACAGGAGTTGCCCCCTTCATTGGATTCCTCCAGCAAAGGTATGACAAATTTAATAATATGTTCTAATATTATCTTGCACCATAATAACTGACATTTTTATCAAGTAGGAGAGACATGGCAGATATTGAGATCCCCCATTTTGCAAATGTCTCCTTGAAGAGGAATCAAGTGCATGTGGTAATGTACTTGATTCTGCCAATGTTGTACATGTTACAACATATGCTGCTGAAGTAGGTCAGCTAAATGTTCATGTCAAGCAAAAGAAACATGCAGGTTACATGCTGATTTGTGCACTGTGTGACGCAGATAAAATTCTGCACCCAGTAACGAATATTCACATTGTTCAAGTGATGTTAAGTGTGTATCATCTAGGCATATTTTCAAGTAATCTGCAGAGACAATTAAATGAGACCCTGCTTAAAGCCGATAAAAGTCGACGCCATGTACGTCTCAGAAGGCATAATAAATCTAGCGGCGAGGGCTGTGATCACGTCAGGGATTATTTCAGATTCTTCACTCGTCTCAACAGGAATAAAGTGAGCCCTCTACGATGCAGAAGTTTATGACTCGGCCTGTAATGAAGAGCCAGGAGTCAAAGCAGCACATGGAGCATTATTGATTTGAAAGTAAAAAGTCCAGTAGGTGGTGGCCACATTGTTGGAGTAAATCATTGCTTGTAATTGCCGAAGAGGTGGTGTGAGGATATTGACTGTTAGCTGAGTACGTACATTCTCACCAGCTTGTTAAACCATTGCTGTAAGTCTTAAATGCTTGAAGAGTGCTATCATTTGGTAGAAAATGTGGCATTTTGTTTGATTTTCTGAGGTTCTGAATTGACTGCTTAATCAAGATCGCAAGACCTGTCAGAAGGATTTAATGTGACTGAAGCTTCTCTATCCAGGCTCATGCCTGTGTTGAATCAGGCCCACAGCCACCATAACTTGTTAGAAAGCAGTGCAAGCCTTTTTAGTCAGACTGACATGTCTAACTCTTGGGTGGCTTTGTATAAATGAGGTTGTGCCCCAGTCAACTCCAATTGTCTCTAAATCTCCTGGACGCCTGCTCTGTTTGGTGGGTGGCGTCAGCGGGTGATTGCTCTGAGAGGTGACACGGCACCAGCTGAAGTGATGGCGGTGGTGGATTGTCTGCAGCAGATTTGGGGGAGGATGGGGTGAGAGGTGTTTGCGCCTTCGGGATGTAGGAGTACTGAAGATAGCACACGTTTTTTCGGACTAACCTGGTTACACCACTCGCAGACGGACTCCTCTTCTTAATGATCAAGGTTGAGCCAGAGGGACAGTACTCTGGTGGAGGGCAGTGATATGAACATATCAGTCTTACTTTGATCCTTACAGTGGTACCCAAACATTGCTCTCTAAAATCTATCTAAGATACCAAAATACGCATTTAAGTGTTTTTATAATGGTCTATCCTTGCAGACCTGCTCGTCAGTGCAAGCAAAACACTCAGACCTTAATTGATTTAGGAAGGATTTGTTTCATAGTATAACAACCACAACCCCTCATCAAATGCATCCTTGAGAGTCCAATGTTGGATTTTTTTTATTTTCAGAATTTCTTTGATTCAATTACAAATATTTTTTTTGTTTTGTTAGACTCTTGACTGTTAGAGTATAAACTCATACGAACCAATTCATCAGCTCGACTGTCTCCTCAGTCCCTTCTCCATCTCTTGTGTCTCTCATGCTCTCCCCTGCCAGCTGCGTATTGTGCAGGGGGATTGTAAAAACCTGTCATGGTGCGTGGCATTATACAGAATCTAACTTGAGATTCCAAACAAAGCCTCGCCGGCTGACGCTGCACTCTGATAGGAGATAACAATCACCAGTTTGTCAACGGGACACTGTATCTGCCTTGAGGCCCAAGAAGGGTCTTGTTAGCAACAAAACAACATGGGGACACTTCGATCTTCCTACCTCTCCCCCTCTTCCACCCCCACTGTTAATCGATGGCTGTTTTCAAAAGTACTTTGAATGAGTTTGTAGCGCTGGTAACAAGTGGAAGAAGAGTCTCTAAAGGTCAGAGGCTCACTTGGTGGTACCAGAAGATTTTAATAAGGCCCCCCAGTAGTCTGGTATTGATTGCTGTGGTTTGCGTGGAAGGATTTTATGGAGAATGTGATTTTCAGTGTCTTTCTATTTAGCTGGGAGCAGTGACAGTTAAACAAATAATGTATTTTAACTGAGTGGTTAGCCTTAATCTGCTTAACAGCTCTAACAAGCTTTTCTTTTGGAAAAAAAAATCTGTTTTCTCAGTTTAATATTTAAGTTTGCCAGTAGGCATACTTGGCACATTCAATATGACAACTTTTATTAAAGTTTGTGTTTGTGTGAACCAATTTATCAGTCTAACCAGATAGCTGATTACAATTAGGCTGCAGCATCTTGCTACTCAGCATTGTCCTCTATTATGAAAACATTTTGAACGTTGAATGTATATGGGTGTAATTCAGCAATGTAATTTCAGAGATTAAGCCTCAAGCTGTTGTTGTATTTAGGCTTTTTTGTTGTTGTTGTTGTTGTATTTTTGTGCCTAAAAAGCCACTCAGCACCTCATGCACGGAGCTGCAAAGAAAACGGATGAAAGATATGAGATAATTGGGATGTTTACCATGTCTTCACCTCAGCTTTCCTTGCAGTTTCCCCCTCCTGCTGATCATCTGAATGGTGCTGAAAGGCAACCGCTTCTGATTTCGACCCCAAATGGAGTGCTCTGTAGATGCTGCCTTCCCCCTGGGATTGTATTGCAGGCTGTTATAGTATGGGTATGTGATGTGATGTGATTTGTATTCAGAGAAAGGCGCCAGTGTGGGCTACTCAGAATGGAATCCAGGTTTTTCATATTGGTATTGATCCCTTTAGGGCAGGCGGCGAGAGGAGAGAGAGACGAGCCCACTAAAATGAGTTTACTTGAGGCTGTTTGCAGATCAGAAGAATCTCGTCCAGGATGCTAATGGATGGGATCTGAACGTTCGGATCAAGTCAGCCAGACAGCTCTGTTACTGTGCCCCATTCACAGACATAAAGTTCAAACAAACTTCTTCTCCAAAGCATTTCTATTAACTGGTCAACTTCTCATTTAATTAATGAGGGCGAAGCTTTGTTTCAGTATTTGCAATCAGTCTTTTGCATTGATTTCGTTTTTTTTACAAAGGCTAATTAGTGTAGAGCTGCAACTAACGATTGATTAATCTGTTCATTATTAAAAAAAATATCAGAAATATGTTAATCCTTTGGTCTATAAACTGTCAGAAAAAAAGAAAAAATGTCCATCACAATTTCTTAGAGCCCAAGGTGGCATCTTCACATTGCTCGTTTTGTCCAAAAGATATTGAATTTACAATGCCATTTAAAAAAAAAAAAAAAGGGCACAATGCTCTATTTGAGAAGCTAAAACCAGCAAATTAGCTCGATAAACTACTTAAACCAGCTATTCTCAAAACTTTTTGTCACATCTCCCTTTATAAGCAGAAAACAAAATGTCCTGCCCAATTTTCATTTATTCCAACCATTAGCAACATTAGGGAAATTAGCAACAAAATTAGCCAAATTTAATGTTTATTAAAATAACATTTTGATGATCTAAGTTAAACTTTTTGTAAAAAACAAAAAAAAAACAAAAAACATTTTCTCTTACATTTATTTTATCCTGTCTTTGGTTTTAACTGACATTTCCTGTTTTTCTTTTCTTTCTTGTCAAAGATCTTTCCATCTTGTCCATGTACATTTCATCATGCTGTCGGAAAAAATCTTGCGAACATAAATTTTGATAGCCACGTGTGAAAGCAGTCTTGTTTATTTATTGTTCCCACATGAAACGGCTTCATTCAGCTTTAGTTTCACTCCACATCTTTGCTAAAGGGGTAAAGCTTCTCTGCACTTACCTTTTTAAGTTTGAGTTTAGGACGTATATGTAAGTATAATTTTGACGTCAAAATTTGGAACTTACACAAGTGTGTGGGAAAACTTGAAACCTCCAGTGCACATACACTGAGAATAGAGTTTTCAGTGAAGTAGAAGTCTTGTGTCCAGGTGTTACACTTTTAAAACAAAACCCTTAGCATATTCATAGATTCTGGAAGAAAGAGTAGATGTAATTTTAAGAAATTTTCACTAGGTAATTGAGCTGCTTTGTGTAAAAACCATATCTGACACAAATCATTATTCAAAGCAGAGTATTTAAGCAGAGTATTTTTATGTTTTTAAAATAGTCGTTTTCTGTTGCTCAAACTAATCAACTTTTTTTTCATTAACACTTATGCACAACTCCATCAAGCATAAGAGTTGGCTGCCCTTTTTTATTTTTTGACTTCTAGAAAACACAAAGCATGATTCAGTCTGTTGGTGAATATCAAAGGGTGGGTTTAGGGGAAGCAGCACCTTATCCACAGAGTGCAGCAGCGCAGCACAAAGGGCCCAGTCTCAATTCCTCTCGTTGGCATTCCTCAGCCCCTCGTTGTGGTTGGTCACTTCAACATCCCCTCTCTCTTTTCTCATCCCCGTTCCCCCCTCCTCTCCCTCCTGACTGAGGTAACAGATAACTGCGGGGCTCTTTAGAGAGTCAACTGACTGATGGCATCATGAAAGGTTGGGGGTCAACTGTTGTTATCTAGGAGAGAGCTGTCACCTTTGCAGCAGGTGTGCGGCACAGATACCAGCATCCTCAGAGCAGCTTTGTGCCGCTGCGTTGCCATTGCGTGCAAAGGATTCTGGGAGCTTTGCCAAACTCCCAAGCCACAAGAGGAATCACTTTTGCAGGAGCAGTTTTTTTGCACTCAAGCATAGTCGGATACACACATACGAGTGTACGCAAAACACACCCACACACAAAGCACAAGCCCTAGTTTCATTTTCAGTAACTGTTTATAGTGATGGGATCTATCCTTCTGTTTGGGTGAAATTTAATAATACATATAATGTCCTTGCTGCAGCATGCACAGTCATTTCCGTGCATTAGGCAATTGTGGCAGTCAGTGTACTGTCATTGCAGACAGTACTTAATGGTGTCACTACTCTTCTTTAACCTCTGCTGTGAGGAAGGACTCCCTCTCCTCCATCTGGTCTGGTCGTCTGTTAGTATTGATTGACCACTAACATCCTTTGTTTGACTTTCAGAGAGAAGGAGAGGCAGGAGAACCCTGAGGCCACATGTGGTGAGACCTGGCTGTTCTTTGGTTGTCGCCACAGAGACGGAGACTACCTGTTCAGGTAAGCTGTGTTTCTTTTTCAGTGGTTATTCACAGAGCCCATTCACATGTTCTATACATACTTTCCTTGACCTTTTGTGAGTCAGACATACTGTTCTCCATACCCACAGCCGTCTTCACCTTGCCACTGCATATTCCACGTCTTACAATCTGTTACTGGCATATGAACGTCTCGCTGTCTGTATACATGATGTAGGTGTTCTTTCTTGAACTCAAGCACTCAGCTCAAGGATGTATTGTAAGATGTATGGGAAGAAAATTTACATACGAAGCTATATTAACCAAGGCCAAATGTTCTTCACCTGTGAGTGAAAGGGACAAGAGTACTAGCATCTTGTGGTGTTGTCATGTAATTGTGACTCAAGGTAGAAAGTTGCATTATTACGATTGGGTTCTGATAGGCATTTCTTTTATTAATCTAATTCCAAGTTGATAAACTATCCAGATTTGTTAAATCTCTCGTGAAATCTTTAATCTTCCTCCTCTTTTTATTTATTAGCAAAGTGTAATGTTCATTTCAGGTAACCATTTGGCTAAATAGCAAATATGTAATATTAAAGCTGCGCTCAGAAATATTTGTATATTAAAAATGGATCAAATGACTGTGTTGTGTAAAAGGGATCACTCGTATTGACAAACTCAGAATAATTTTTATCATTCTTCTCTTCAGCTCTATGCAGCATTTTAGTAACTTTCAGCTCATTATTTTGGTTTCACTTTACAGTTTTGGTTCATTCTCATTGCTCTCATCAGTACTAAAAACCTGCTGTACGCTACCTGCTCAGCACCAAACAGACAGAAATGTTAGCAACTAGCTGGTGCATAGTGTACATAGTGTAGCGTTCAGCAGCTAAAGCGCTAAAACTTTTGTGGCTCATGGGTCTCTGGAGATCAAACAGTTAAATGGAGAGTGAATATTGGACTTACATTTGTCAGGTGGCCAGAAATAAGACTCCAAATGAATGCCAGTGTTGCCCCGTGAGGCTGGCTGGGTAAAAAAATAATCAATTTATGCAGCTTTATAGCTTTATATAGCTAAACCTAAGTAGATTTGATAAGGGAATCGAAAGGATTCAGATTTAACAAGCAGATTGGGTGCTAGATGCAGATTTGATAAAATGCAATTGAACCACAACCCTACTGTTTATTACCTGGAGAGTTTTTTGGTTTAGTGCTCAACACTGACACAAGACTGTATTATAGACAGGAACCGAAGAGGGGCAGTGTTTTCTTGTGAAAAAACAAATTGAATCCAACTGCATTGTATGAATG
Source organism: Siniperca chuatsi (assembly GCF_020085105.1). Classification (NCBI taxonomy): domain Eukaryota; kingdom Metazoa; phylum Chordata; class Actinopteri; order Centrarchiformes; family Sinipercidae; genus Siniperca; species Siniperca chuatsi. Next base: position 13,455,955 of record NC_058060.1, read on the forward strand.
TTATACTCCCTTTTCATGGATCGACCTCCTGTTTTGTTAAAGCATTGTAAACTGACTTCAACCTGTGAGTGGATCATAGCTCTGATCAGTTTGTTTTGGCTTTACTCTCGCTTGACTATATACTAATTGATCAGCTCTTGCTAGTATCAGCGGCATGCGTGCACTCGATGCTGGTGCACTGATCGAGTTCTTTTGCAGGATTAAAATAGTGTGAATGGATTAGCATCCTTAATCACACAAGAATAGATCACAGAGGATGTTGTTTGTTCCCTTTTTTCTTTCTATCCCTTAGTTAAATACCATCTCACAGCCAGGTAATGGGCGGTGTTTGTTCACAGTGTGGGCTTCTCTGATGAACACCCCCACAGTGTTGACCAAAGCGATTAGTCTGTGTTTTATGAGCCACCCGTGAAGAGTTGTACTCAATTTAAATAGGTTAGCAGAATGAGAACAACATACCTGCAGTTGAATTGCTTGCCTGCATTCATCTCTGTTGGAGTTCTCTCAATTTGATATCTGCCGTTGCCTTGAAATGCAGGAACCTGCTTAGCATAATTTGTAGCATTTTTCAATGTCCTAGATTTTTAAAGAAAAGTTCACCCGAAGTATCCGTAAGAAGGGGTTGAAATGTGAACTTGCATAAATATAGCATAAACGTCTTTTTATGCTTATAAATATTACAAAATGTCAAGACAGGATGTGACCAACTCTCAGACAGTGTTCTGAATTTTCCACCAGCAATATAACAAACAAGGCTTGCGATGCACCTCAATCAGCCGCAGCACTTAACATCCATGTGAGAGGTTGATGCCAATCTGCCTGCCTGCCACATCAAGCTTGTCTTCCCCTCTCCCCTCTCCCCTCTGCACTTATCCTTTTCCCCAACAAGAAGGAGCAGGAGAGGCAACAATTCTGGATAGAACAAAGATAATAATACTCATCTCTCCCTTTAGTATTCACACTGCAGTGTTATTGGAATGTTGTTATGTCTTATTTTAGTCCAGGGGTTACTGCAAAACACAGACCCCTGAAGTGAAGACCTTTACCCACGATCTTGGAGCTGCGGCATCTTATGAGTATGTTTGCGGTTGTGTCTGTGTGTGTTTCTGCTCATTCTGACTGCTTAACTTTAAAGAAGATGCTCTGAGCCACAGTAAACCCTTGCTCCCTCACCACCTTACTCTTTCCTTCCCTTCGAATAGCACCCCAGGCCCTGTAAAAAAAAAAAAAACTGAGGCAGAAGAAGGAGTTGTTGGCAAGCAAACCATAGATAGGGAGCAAGGTTACACCCAACTGCAAGGCTGGGAAGATTGATTGTAAAAAAAAACAGTGATTCAACCTTGCTTATGGAATCCATATTTTCTTTGCACTTCTATCGTTAAACAAAATAAATTGGTTGTCTGGCACAGTTTTGCTCAGACCTTTTGCCCACAAGTGTTCTGTTTTATCAAGCTTGACAGGTTTTTTTGTTCTTAGGAAATGTTCTGGGGGTCATATGTCTTGTGAGGCGGTTGAAGCTATTGCAAAATATCTTAATAGAGAGTTGGATGAGAAAGGATAAACAGTCAGTATGAAAACCCCGTTGAATTCTCGGCATTAATAGGCCAGCAGTTTTTACATTTATTTCTCAGTTACAATAAAAATATGCACATGTTTTCTTTTCCTCCATAAAATCATGGACAGGTACTATCCCACAAGGTTATTACAGGAATAATGTTTGGATGTGTCTCTGCAATCCTTCTCCTTGTTCCAGAGAGGAGCTGGAGAGCTTTGTGTCCAGCGGTACCCTGAGCCACCTCAAGGTGTGTTTCTCCAGAGACAACCAGGAGGAAGAGGAGGCCACGACCCCAGCAGCACGACCCAGATATGTCCAACACAACCTGCTACTCAACAGCCAACCCATCACTGACATCCTGCTCAAACAGAACGGTTACCTCTATGTCTGCGGGTAAGACTGACACTGATAATTCTGATAATAATTCAGGTGTAAATTTTATTTGAAACTTAATTTGTCCTGAGTGATATTGGCTATTTTTCACTCTGCTTTACATTTATTCCAGTGTCCACCTGGCATGGTTGTGTCATGTTCTGGTAAAGGACTGCAGAGCATCTCACTCGCAGCTCTTTTCTGCACTCTGGCTCTCTTTGCATGCCTGCTCTATTTTTGTCAGATCGCTGTGTGTCTCTAAAGCCTTGAATAAACTTGTAAATTTTTATAGATGCCTTTCTTTGTTCACAATTGACAGAAAATTCATATTTAACATACATTTCATGTGTGCATTTTTAAAAACCTTATTTTACCAGAAGGTCTCTTGAAATACATTATCTCTTTTACAAGAGAGAGCTGGCCAAAGTGGCTGTGTGGAGTAGTCATCACGTAGTACAAAAATGGAACAGACTCTGGAAACACTGAAGATTATCCATCTTGATGATCAGGTCTGATCGTTGTTTGAGACAGGAGGAAGCAGAGATTGTTTACAAAGAATTTCTTTAAAGATGAGAAGGTGCATATGAATCTCCCTCCGTATTTTCAGTGAGGTCCATCCTGTTAACATATACAAATCACAGTAAAGGCAGTGAAGGCACACACATAGTGCGTCACAACAATGTATAAATATAGGCGATAAACCTATATGATTTGAGAATATAATCTCTATTTCTGCTAATATTGTTGTGACTATCAAAACAAATAACTGATAAACTATTTTATAGGGGTTCTCTTTCAGGGGTAAATTGTAGCTCATAAGAGAGAGAGAGTGAGAGAGAGACAAAAAACCTTCCATATCTTGCTGCTAAAGAACAAACTGCTTGAAAACACGCTGCTGTGACGCAACCAAGCTGTGTCCAGTGCAGCTGCTGACTTCACCTGTCAGCCAATGACTAGCTCTGCTTTGGGGCAGGGCACTTAATTCATAAAAAAATTAACTAAAGGTGCTGAATTGCCTTGCTTAAAGGCAAGTTATCAGATGTTTTGAATCTGGGCATCTCTTTTCTAACTCCTTAGCTACTGCTGACCTCACACTGTTGCAACATCTTGTAAAGTTTGTAGCATTTATGATGTATGCATACCCCCCCTTCATATCACAACACATTGTTTCTGTCAGTACAAAGACAGCAAGACAAAGCAAAACACACATAAGCATTTAACAAGTCAAGTCACGTCAACATTTGTATAGCTCAATATCACCTTTCTCCTCTCTCATCGCTGCCTGGCCGCTTACCTCACCTTTTGAGTAAATGATCTTTGAAATGTCAGAACTGTGTGAATTCCTCAGAGTCAAAGAATATCACTTCAGGTCCACAGGATGATGAATCTCCCTCAATATGCTGCAACAGCAAGATAGAGATTTCAGCAATTTACTTCCAGGATGCACTCCTGGACTGGTAGCACCAGCTGGTTTTACAAAATATGGGCTTGCCACTGTGCTCAGACACAGACCCGGACTAGCTATAGGGAGCAGCGGGAGAATTCCCTGTGGCCTTGTAAGTTGATTGGCCTGGAGTTAAAAGTCCTAAATGAAATGGGTAAATCAAAGAGAAAACAACACAGGGCAGCTACAGTCCCTCGAAATTGTAGACCGTCAGTCCCCCCCCGCCTGCTTTTAACCTGATGGTATGATCTCTGTCTGTCATCACACGAGATTGGTCACATATACATCTACATCAGCACAATGTTCAGTCAGTGCATGGAGTGCGTGTGGCCGAGCAGTGTGGAGAAAAAATGGACAGCACAGGAGAAAGAGAGACCGAGAAAAAGAGAAAAGGTAGAGCTGAGAGAGAGCACATTAAAAGGAGAAAAGCCCAGGAGGAAAGTGCTGCCAAATGCTGTAAAATTAACAGATATCTTCACGAGCAAGGGATGTAGTTGCAGGGCAACTACCTTTACCGAGTTGATTCTGTGTTTTTAAGAAACGCAATCATGCTATGTAGGAAAGCAGGAGATGTGTAAATAAAGACCTGTATCCTCTTTTCTGTCAGGTGGAAGTATCTCCAGTTAGTCGGAGCTACCAGAGCATCAGAATGATAAACATAAGTCCAGTCAGAGCTCTGAGGAAATGCCAGGTGCAAAACAAAAAATCCAAAATTGAACAAAAATGATATGTATGAATATTTATTACTCGTGAAACTGAAAACACTTAACAATCTCATCATTTTCATTTAAATTAATGTTAAGTCGCTGTCAATCGCAAAATGAGGTAACAATGGTGATTGAGCCTATGGCCCACTGATGAAAGAATTGCAATATTTATATATTTGCAGTATTATGAACTGGGTGTTGGTGGCGACATTCCCGGAAAAAAATGCTGTATTAAGGTACTGCTATGCAAACTGAACATTTCCTACTGCTGCAGCTTCACATTAAATGCATTTAACTGGCGAAACACAACTTGACTTTTATTATGAAATAGTCACAGGAAATGCACGTTGTCAGTGAGCTTTGCACTTACTGTTATAGTTCATCAATAATGCGTCTACAAATAAGACAACAGTCATTTTTGGCATTTTTGACAGCGGATCAGTTTGAATTTTTTGGGGAGTAATGGAACAAGAAGGGGCTGTTTAGATGAAGAGCTGCAGGTGACAGGTTGCACACCTCCAACTTCTCAGCGAGGTAACCAGCTCCTTTCACTGAGCCCTGCTCTTCACAGACTCATGCCAATTACTACCTGATTTCTTTATTAAAACGACAATAGTTTGTTTTGCTGCCCCCAGAATTCTGTGACCTGTAGTGTTAAACCACATTTGCTGTTACCACCAGTAACTAGGTGTCACCAAATCAACCAGGACTGAAATCTTAAAGGTTCTGTACATGAGATTTTGAACATTAATATAGCAGCAAACAACTATTTGCTATGAAAAGATATAGTGGAGTAATGGTGTCCTGAGCAAAGAATGATGTCACAGTCCCTGTGTGTGTTGTCATCCAAACATCTCTGTTTTTTGTTTTCGTAGCCAGTCCTGCCGCACGTGCCTGTTAGTGCCTGTTAGTGCCTGTTAGTGCCTGTTAGTGCATGTGAGTCCCTCCCTTTAAAACTGTTGACTTTAACTAGATGAATAAAGGATTTATTTTGACCAAACCAGATTTGGTGATTGTTTTGTTTCTGTCCAGTTTGTTTTAAGAGTGTGTTTTAAGATGATAAACGAGGTCCAATTATTGTTTTTATCAATCTCCATCTGGTTGCGAGAGAGAGCGATATAAAAGCTGCTTCTGGTTAAACAAAAAGGATCTTACTCTTTAACAAAAAGATATATCTCTGTAGGGATCCTTTCCATAATGTTGTCAGATACTTAGAATAACAATCTGAGCCTGTCAGCGGCAAAAACAAGCACTTTTAGTGGACATACTTTTGACGGGCACATTTGTTCTCAAGGATTATGTTGCTGCCATTGCAGCCTGTTTCACGGCTGCCTTTTCACATTTAACTTGGTGAATTAAGGGTTTATTTTTTATTACAAACCAGAGTTGGTGGTTGTTGGAACAGTGGAAAGACTAACAAAGATGGTTTTGATGAGTTTTATTTTGTTTCTGTCCAGTTTGATGTGTGTTTTACGATGATCTGCAAAGTAAAATTACTGTTTTTCTCAATGGAGTCTGGTGGGCCATAGCGCCCATTTGTTTTGGTCTGAGACGCTGGTGCTCTAGTGCGACATTTAGTGGCAGTAAATGTCGCATACAGCTCCTTTTAAGGATTACAACTTTAACTATTTTGGATGTTTTGTTTTAAAAATATTTCAACAAAACGCTTACAGAATACGTGGTCTGTTATGGATGGACTGAATGTGGAGATTTGCCTAGACTGAATTATTATCCCAGTCTGCCCCTGCTTAGACACACGCACAGGACTGTCTCAAAAACATGCCTGTCGATTGCATTGCCCTTTTTTCTAATATTCATACTCTTTTTCTTCACCAGAGATGCTAAGAACATGGCTAAAGACGTGAACAATGCCCTGATGGAGATGATCAAAACAGAGCTTCAGGTGGACCAACTGGATGCCATGAAGAGACTGGCAGGGCTTAGAGAGGAGAAACGCTATTTACAGGACGTCTGGGGCTGACAGCGGATGACGAGATAAGGGCATTTGAAGCATCCACTGGGCTTTTTTTACACCTTCAAAAAACATATTTCAGCATGCTCAGCTGTAACCTCTGGAACCATAAAATTGTGGGATGCTAAAGCCCCGAGTTACTTTACACCACCCAACCCTACCAAGGTGGAAGGTATCATGCTGACCCGAGGATATCGGTTCACTACATCATCTTGGGCTTTGCTGTTTGAACAGAAATGACCTTGGTCAGGGCAATAGAGCTGGAGATTGGTCCTGCAGTGTGAAAATGCTTTTAGTGTAGACAAGCCTCCTCCATTCGTCCTGTGTGGGGAAAATGCATTTATTTCCGTCGGCTGTGATGGAGTGATTTTGATGAGACTCAGAGTGGAATATCGCTCCAACCTAGATGGAAACAACACATCAATTTGTAGTTCTTTAACAGCCCACGCACAGTAAACTGTTTATTGTCATTCAGGAGGAAAGAAACAATTTTTGAGTTATTGAGTTATTTTTGTTTTTGGAATGTGCCAAACCACCTCTGAATGCACCACGGTTTTACCTCTGAAGTCATAATCAGTAGAAATTTTTTAAATGAATGATGATTTGAAAATGTATCTCGATTCCATAATAAGTTGGTTTGATTGGTTTGCTCCAGTATTACGCAGTATCATCATATTTTCATCCAAAATGTTGTGGATATAGTGTACTTTTTATCCTATTTTGGAGATAATGAAGACAGGTTTTAATGTATGCGGTCCTAAAAAGGTGACTTATTTGTATGTGAAGTCCTTGGCGATGAGGACAGCTTTTAGTGATTTATCATTTTACTGTGTTAAATTTGTACAGAGGGCGTGAATCTCAATGATAATGTGCAGCTCAAAATGTATCTAACCAACTTTGTTTGTGTCTGTCTGCCCCAGCACACTGCCAGTTTGGAGACCGTGAACTCCAACTTTTCTAAGTCCTGCAAACCCAACTGAAATCTCCCAAACTGTGGTTAAAACAAACACAACTGTGCCTTGTGTGATCAGGAATTAAAAGACATTTCAGCGTAAACTATTGTCGTCTACTCCTTTATTTTATATTTTGCACACAGGTGTGTTTGTAGATGACCTTACACACATGTATTTAAAGTGTGTGGGTGTGAATGAGGGGTGACTAAGTTTTCTTGGCATATTCAAGAGGCTATGGAAATCCTTTGGAAGGTAATGAACTCTGATTGATTGGGAGTGATTGTTTTATTTAAATTTAGAGATAATTTGATTGTTCAAGGTGACTTTGGTTAGAAGATGAAGGCGTACTCTGCTAATTGAAGACTTTTTGCAATGGGCTTCTTAACGCAGCGCAGAGCCCCAGAGAGAGGCTCCTCAGAATGAAATCTTCTAACAGCAGTCTTTTTATTTATCCTCTTGTAGGGAGGGGAGAGAAAAACATCTCTGCCGCCTGCTCCATAGATGACACCCCATTCGCTACATTTTTGAGCCGAGTAAACAAAACATTCACTGTCGCCGAAAACAATCCCTGATGGTGAATAATTGGTTTAATACACTGTAGTCGAAGGTAGGGCTGTACTCGTATTTGTCCAGGCGGAGCTGGGTGCATCTCCTCGCCTTCATCTCTGTGTCCTGCTGCATCGCTAAGTCACAGGAACAGAAGCGGACAAAATCAAAATAATGATGCTGTGTGCGCCTAACAGCACCACCGATCTCATCTCACACACACATGGTGATACATTTAATGCAACGCCACTTTGTTGTTGGAGAAATGACAACAACATGCATGTGTGCTGTAACAAGAAGGAAAATTTCATCAACGTGGCTCAAATGTGATAATTGTTAGTGAATCATTTTAGAACCATGAAGTACACTTTGAGCTGTACTTCCCTTATTTACCTACCCTATTAACATGCCCTCATCTCCATTTAAAAAATTGACCCCTGCCATAAGACGGAGAGCCTGCCGGCTGCTTATGTCACCGTGTCCAGCAACCACCTAGGACTGATGAAGTTTTAAATTATGTCTTCATAATTAAAAAGGTTCACAGTGGCGGTTTTGTCCCGCAGCGAAAGCGAAAGACAGAGCTGAGGAGATTGTCAGGAATAAATCAGAGAGCTGGAGGTCAGTGCGACCGCAAAATAGTAGCGCCTCCATGATAGATACCCCTTGTTAAGAATGGCTTAAATGAAGCAGAAAGATGTGTGCTGAAGATAATGACTGTTATTATGGACGTGTTGAGTGAGCTAAGTGGGGAGATGCACTTTATGTCAATGAGCTCACAGACCTGCTTAACATTCGGCTTCTTGGTGCAGAAAGTACAAGTACTGATGATGAGGAGAGTAACTGGAACCTCCCACACTCTCCCTCTCTGAGCTCTGCAAGGAAGTGTGCCTTAATTAGGCGAGTGACAATATGTCCAATTCATTTGGCTTATCTTCTTATCTGTGGATATGACTGCAGTTCAAACAACGTAGTGCTAGTTTTAGGAATAAACAGCAAGTAGAAACAAAGTTTTTGTCCCTTATGACAAAACTTTGGGACGTTCAACTTTGCAAACATGTATGTAACTACAAAATGAAAGTTTCCACACAGATGGATGGCTCAGTTTCCACGAAAATTTAACCAACTTTACTGGATTACCTGTGAAAGATGACAACATAATTTATCCATCTTTTGTTTTCAATTAGTTTGAAAGCTGTGCTATTGTGGAGAAAGTCTTCTTGCATTAGTGCAGACAGCTTCATCTTCAATCCGAGTTCTTCTCTCACCTGTGTTTTTATCATTAAAAAGGACACTTCCACTCTCTCTGCTGTTCCCAGTCTGCAGTCAAAACTGACCCAGGAATGTCAACTCAGCTCTTTGATGTGGCATCGATGACAGACCTACTAGCACACACACACACACACACACACATACATATACAGATACACACTGAGAGCCACAGTCAGCCTGCTCTCCAGAGTCCCAGCTGTGCACAAACACTTTAACTTCAGCATCTGTCAGGAGAGCTGGAGGAAAATCTATGTTTCTCTAAAAAGGCTGCAGCGCTTCTATTGAGTTTCCCGTTTTCACTGTGAGATACCAGTGTTGTTCTGGTCTCAGTTTATTGATGGAGCAGGAGAGATACCCCTGCTTCCGATTTGGCAGAACAAACATCTGCTGTAATTGATGCTGGCAGGAGGAGAAAGTATTCAATAAGAAAGTATTGCTCTCCCGGAGGTTTGAAAGAAATATTTCTGTTACATTCAACTGGCCAAGGAAACAATACTGTAAAAAATATCACAATTACTTTTAAATATATAATCACTGTCATTACATGTTACCAGTTTATTCCCCGCACCAGGCAGGTACTGTATGTCCACATGAATTAAATCGAAACTGCTTGGTTCATCAAATGTATGAACGATGTTTCAGCAATGGATGCTCTTTCTGTCTTCATTAGTCAAAGAAATGTAAAAATTGGTTGGGCATTTTTAAACTTACAACGATGGATGAACACTTAGCACAATTTATAAGCTCCTCACTCCTCATAGCCATAATGACTTATGCAAATTGGAGGTTAAGTGCTGAGATGAGATTGTTCAGCCAAAAAAGGGATGCATGTACAACCAGGATGGAAGCATGGAAGAATAAACTGTGCACTTGACATTCATTTTTATTTGTTATGTGGGATATGCTGAACGTGCGTTACCATGGAGCTCAATCAATACGTCCTACTCTGTTAATACCTTTATATAAACATGCACACGAAGAGGTTATTTGAAAATTAAACAGATTCTCCATATGCGCTATCTGTCATAGTGCATCTATATAATAACTGTGGAGATATAGAGATCGTTTAAAAAGAGATACATATTTTTTCAAACAAAATATCAAAACAAAGTTCTAAGAAAGAAGACAACCAGAGGATTTAGAGGGTCACTGTAGTGATGCTTCATTTTTAAGGAATCTAGCACAGGTATCATTGCACTATGAGCACAGTAAATTGCCATTTCAGTCATTGTTTTCAATGTGAATGGGCTTCTAGTCTTTATAGAGGCATCTGAAAGGTAATCACAATGTTTTCACCCAAAGTCTTTTCATCGTCCTCTTGATAAAACCTCCACCGTGGCACCAGTGACTGTCCTAATCTTACCCAGTGCCTGATAAGCAGCCATGAGCTGTCTCGTGAGTGGGTCTCATCAGTGGCAGATTAATGTCCAGCTGTACACCCTGCACCATGCTGTGAAACGGATGAACAAAGGGAGGCAGAAAGTAGAATGACATTGTGAAGAGGGAAAGATTAACTGTTAGGACATGGAAATTGGGTAAAATATAGAGAAGGAGCAGAGATTGAAAGAGGCATATGAAAACAATTTTCCTGCTAGGAGAGAGAGATGAGTAGATAAGGGTGGTGAGGATAAAATGGTGAATGACAACAGGTATAGGTAGGAGTGCAACGGGAAACTGTAAGAGGTCCCTGACTCTGAATTTATTATTGTGCTTTCTGTGCAGCGGGAGGTGAACCAGGGTGAGTTACAACATCACCTGACCCTTTTTCAGATTTGACTCCTGTAGAGCTGGCCTCAGAGTCACCCCACAACACACACATACACACACACACACACACACATTGGACATTAATAAAAAAAATACACCACAAACTGGTGGTTCTCTTGCGTAACAAGGGTCCAAGAGCAATGTAAAAAGTTTATACCTTCATCAAACACAGAACGTGGAAAAGTGATACATAGCCCCTGAGGCAAAAGAATGCATTAAGGATGTATTTAAAAATGAGCGACTGTTAGTGTGATTAATCATCTTCCCATAACGTGACAACCCATGTGCATGTAATGGGACAGCTGGGATTTCGCTCAGTAATTACTGTTTTATTGAAAAATCTATATGTACAAAGAGCAATTACACAGGTTAAAGCATAAACTTTTTGTATTGCAGTATATCAGTGTTAAAAGCAAAATCATGCATCAACAGAGGAATTATGTTTTCTGTTCATTTGAAAGATTGGGCATTAAATGAATTTGATATGCAGAGATATACACATATTAAAAGTGGAGATTAAAAACTGCATAACACCACTGGGAAAACAAACTCAAGTAAAAAAAACAGAACAAAACTAATAAAAAACAGACTTTCAGTCCACCTTTAAACTAAAGGTTTAAACTACTTGGATACAGTTTATTTGTTTGAGAGTCCAGTTAAATGAATATGCAGTCGCCGCTGGTTGCCTGGCAACCTCACAGTGGCAAGAAGACCTCAAAAAGTTACTGCTGCCGGCCAAGAAAAAGTCTGGCACATAATCATAAAACCCCTCATCATAAAACCACAACTTTTTTACACTTCTGTTTTTGTACAGATTAAATAAAAAAGATATAACGTGTTAATTTGTGAGTTTTAGTGGTGCTGGTAAACAGATTTTGCCAAGCGTGTCCCCCTGCTTTCAGCCTTTATGCTAAGCTAACTGTCTCCTGGCTCCAGCTTCATTTACCAGACAAGTATAAGAGTGGTATCAATCTTCTCATCTAACTCTCTCTCAAAATATTGAACTATCACTTTGAAGCAGTAATAATAACATTTTATGGCCACTTGGGGGCAGCGCAACAAGCTGTAATCAACATCATTTGATCCATTATTAAAAAATATTCATTAGTGCATAATCTAAACCCAACCCACTTGATACTTCAAGTAAGTAAATACATAAACACACAGGAATACATACAGTACATAAAATTGCAGCTCTTCTTAACTACACAGAAAGTGCAGATGATCAAATTGACCAAGTGAGCAACTTCTCTCTGAGAGCAAAACTATGAGAAAACTATTTGAGTGTCCTATTGCAGAATGCATTACATCAAAGCACCAAACTATTGCACACCCACACACTCAGTTAAGGATCTAATTTTACTAGATAACCATTATACTGGATCCAGGGCCAGTGATTAAAAAGAGCTTAAACATGGCAGTTTCCTTTTGGAGCCGGGATGGTGCTACAATACACTCCCACGGCTGTTGCTAAGTAACTGGTACCCACTGATCTTTTCATCATTGTACTGATATTAGAGAGAGCTTTATTATTTGCAGTCAATGCATCTTAGTTTTAAAGTAGTGGCAACAGGATGGACGCTTTTCTGACAATACTTCAGTGAATGTCAGCCCACATTAAGTTACACTTAGCTCTGGAGGATGGTTTTTATCAAAGGGTATAAATACATAGGTAAACTATGGGACAGCCTCACATTGGGAAACACCAACATTGGCCCTGCTCATATAGCTACTGTGAAAATCTGCTGATGTTATCTTTCAAATGCTCCAAACGATAAGCATACAAAATAAAGTGTGATTCTGTTTTTTACTTGATGCATGCAAATATTATGAGTAACTTAACTATTTTCTCATATTCGTTTTAATTGCATCCCCTATTGCACAATTGTGTTATACAGTATATATTGTTAAAACCAGAGTGAGAATTTAGTCCTGATTAATTAATTTATTCTCTGCACTCTAACGCCGCATTGTTCATGCATTTCAAATTTCTGTATTGATGATTAAGCTACTGTTCATCAAAAAGAACCAGAAGTAAAACTTGAAAAAATAATAGGCTATTTAACAAAACTTGTCCTTAATACTTAACTTCGCCTTGATACTGCCATCTTTGTTCATCATTTCCTACTGCCTTATTGGCATTTTTCAGAGCAGACTTTTTTAAAAAAAGATTTTTTTGGCATTTCTGCTTTATTAGATAGTCACAGTAGAGTAGAGAGACCGCTGCGGTAAGGATTCATCCTTGATACATGGTACGTGCTCTCCCAGGTGAACTACTGGGGTGTGATGGCTCTGTTTCATTAAATTGTCCCAGTAAGTCATGACAGTGAGCCATGACAGTGAGCCAGCATGCACGATACCAGGACCCTGAAACTGAAGCAGCTAAATGGAACTCAGCCATCATTAATTTTATTATTTACATCTGTGCCTTTCCTACTGTGACATGTCAAAATGTCTTCTGTGAAAAAGGCCTATGAAGTATAAAAAAAAGTGATGGCAGTGCTTTGACAGTGGCCCACATTTAATCCATTTGCAGCCAAAGTGCTATTCAGAATAATCAAGAGTGAGAGCTTCTATTACCAGTATATTCATAGCAGAAGAAAAGTTCATGTTTATTTAGCCTGATTTAGGCTCATGGTTGTGTATAAAGTTTTTATTTTCATCTGGGGAATTATGTTATCTGTAATTGTAGACATGCCACAGATGAATGTCTTTGATCTGCAGCAGCATGTAATTACTGTCTCTTGTCTGCACTAAAATTGGTCTGGATTATGCCTGTTTCACTTAGGTAATCAATAATGATACTGCAATTATTTTAACAAAATAATTTAAGACAATAAACACTTGAATTGTCACATAAATTCTTTTTATGGCTTTTATGATCTTAGAGTCTTACGCTTTGGTTGTTGTTTGTTGGATGTTTTATCTGGATGTTTAGTGCAAATATTTTAGAAAGGCTGGACCATCCAGTGTTGAGCCAGGTAATCAGCAGAGTTGCAGTGTAGAATTCTTATCTCATCCATATTAACTTGTCCAGATGACCAGCTGCGTTATTAAAGGCTCTGCACTCTCAGTGAGGTGATATATATGAAGTGAAGTGATGATATATTTGGGTCAAACTTGAATGCAACAACATGCAAGCTGCAATATCCAGGCCATCAGGATGATTGATTTCTCTAGTCAACTCTGATTTCTCTGTCAACATGCCCAGAAGCGACCAATTTTAAGGAGCAGTCACGACACCACGCAAATATATCACTTCTGGTGTGGCTTCACTCTCAGTCCACTTGCTCATGTCAGGTTCCTGTACTGTGTTTTAACTTCAGCAATAAACTAGCACAACACTTTATTTACAATATTTACTTCTTCTGTCCAGTACAGTGGTTTTAAATCCTGTTCCCCCATCCCACAGTGCTCACAGTACTGCTGATTTTCTCTTCCACCAGCTACTTAATTGCAGTTAATTGTGATCACCCATGTCTTCTGGCGTAAATCAGTCCCTGATTGTATAGCTAGAATAAAAACCAGCAGGCTCTGGGCCCCGAGGACCAGGTTCCAAGGTTACTGCTCCTGTCATGCTCTTGTTTCTCTTCACCGTACAGCATATAATCAAAACTAATAAACTGAGCGGGCTGGTCTTCCTACCATTCTTTAGAAAAAGTCATCACAATAATGAAAAGTCATCTGCTGAGTTTGTAATACATTTCCCTCAAGAGTTGAAGCACATGCTTATGTATGCACATTTACATGCCATACACACGCGCACACACCTCGAGACAACTGCTGAAGCCTAAATTTTGCTGTTTATCTGCAAACCGGTGGTGGTTCTGTGATAAATCACCGTCTCTGACAGATATCTCGGGGTTTCATGTGAGCTCATAAACCTTGCTCTGAGAAAAGAAGGGACTGAGTGAGACATTTGAGTGCTGACAATATTTTCAGTAAACCTCAGAGGAGGCTGGTAACAAGGCTGGAATCAAAAAGTTGAAGTAGACTCCAGTCTGATGGAGAATTGTGTTGTGAAAGGGTATAGTCTGGGGTTAGATAACAAATATATAATATCTACTTACAGACAGGAGCCTAAAAGTGTAAGAAATAAGAAGTATTTGCTGCTGAGTTCTCTGGTTTAAGACACAATGAAGTGCTGCTTAAACTGGTAAGGCTGTTGCAGTTTTATAGTATCTTATTATTCTGATCTAATACCAAAGTACCAGAGGTGTCACAGCAGTACTATGCAAATATTTGCATAATAATTCTGGAGATTAATAAAACAAACCACCTTGTAGCAGTCATCATATAAAATGCAACGCTTGCACTTTAAAGCAGTTCAAGACAAAGACAAAACAGTCCTTATCAAGGTCTTGACTCTCGCTTTGTTCCAGTTTTAATTAGAGAGTACATCCAGATTCTTGTCCTCCCTGATGCTCACAGGAGCATCCTTCAGGTTGTTTCTGTTTCAGTGGGACTATATAATGCAATTGTTGTTGTGTCTTGGAAAGCAAACGTCGAGGAGAGAGAGGAGCACGTGCCACAAGCAGTGCAGAAAAGTCAGCTATGAAAAAAGTTGTCAGTCGTATTTAAGATATGCTGACTTCTACGCACACGTCCTGGTTCTTTTAGGGCCATACTTTATGTAGAGCTGCATAAAGTACACAGTCCATGATCCTTGTATCACATGCAGCGCAGATCTTTACCTTCTTTACCTTTGCTTACCAACCATTATGTTGCCTGCAGGAGCAGCAGCTTGTGAAAAGGGTCCAGGCACTCATCAATCACATCAGATCACATTATTTTAGATAAGAGGCAGTTGCTCTGCCCACTTGTTCGCCTCTTCAGTCTGTTTCAAACCGTGCAGTTTTAGGATTATTTGTCAAAGCAAACAACTCTTGAAAACACATGTAAAAGTCTGAGGTGACACGGCAGCGAGGAAAATTGCCCCACCTGTCTCTGCATGCCATGAGCCAGCAGCATGTCTCATTTCTTGATTTGACTCACATACATACACCTGGAGGTTTGATCTGTCTTCTGCTTTCCCACTGCTAACAAACACCCTTCTCCCATCCATGTTTGTCATATCAGTCTTCTTTTTAACTGTATCTAAATACAAACTTTTCAAAATATAACCTACCAAATTTTTTTTTTTATAAATATGTTGAATTTAACATCAAGTAGCGAATGTTGCAAGCACTTTGGAAGCTGACACACTGCCATGCACTGATGACTGATGAGGAATTTAACTTGAGAAGATATGCGGTCTACTATCAGAGAGGAAGCATGCACTATCAGCACTATCTTTACTTTACTTACAACTTAACAAGCTAAGTGAACCAGTCAAGCATCAGGAAAGAGAAGATGGGTAGAATACTACAGAGATTTTACTGATCAGTGTGTATTAGTAGTCACCTTGAGCTCAGAGATGGCCTGAAAAGATTTACCTAATCTAACCCTGTGTGAGTTGGTCCTGTTGTACCATGAAGCATGCAGAGCAGAGGCAGCTAATCATGTATTCCTCTGAATGGTGAAGAATATGAGATGGGAGGGCAGATATGCACACAGTGATATGCAAATAATATGCCACTCAAATACCTGAAACTTGGACCACCCCAGCGGCCTATTTAATAGTCATGTTTAAAATTCAGCTTTACTTCGGCCATGGGGGAAATGAGGGCAACAGACAGTTGAAACTATAAATACAAAAATAAAAATGGGTGGAAATTGGACTCTGAGTTTTAATGAAGAATCAAAGATTCAAGACCCACAGGAGAGGGAATGAAAAAAAAAAATAAATAAGGTTTTCATGTTTGCAATTAGGTCCAATGATCGTTTGTGCCCTGCTGCATAATGTGGAATAATATTTTGGCAATATTCCAGTGTAAGCTCAGTATTTTATCTGCACCAAAAGTAGAGTGCTACTTTACTTTAGTAAATACCTCTACCAGTCCGCTTGAAGTAACCTCGACCGACCCTTGTCAAGATTCTTCAGTCTGTTGAATCAGAAGGAAGAGAAACTGGTGCAATCCTGCCTTTAATTAAGTGAGAATATTCTGTCATTTACTGAATCTTTAAAAGCATTGACATTTTTCCAAATCTCAGCATTATTTATAGAGATATTACTGCAAGATTTTACAGGGCTACTTTATGTCTTATTGATTTAATCATTATTTGAAATATGTGTTGAATGAATAGGTGCAGATGTGTTATAGGACTAATATCATGCTAAACATGCTAAATGGCTGGAGCACAAACTATTGCACAAAGCTAGTTTGGCTAATATTCGCAATTTATGTGGGTCACTCTCAGGTTAATGGAGCTAGATTCCTTCACCCCACAGGACCCAGTCCTCATCTTCAAAATGTTATCCCAATTTGTGAATGGATTTTTTTCTCTGTTTCTCAGACACCCACAATGCTATATGCCTAACAGTCTCTTGGAGGCAGGTTTAACCAAGTGCGGGTCCGTGAATTAAGTTTTTGCGAGTTAATTTAGGCCTGTTGGATCCACAAGGTGCTCTACAACTACAAATAAAGGGACATGCATAGAAGGGCAAAGAAAATTAAAAACTAGGCTACTGTGCTTCTAATAATACATAAAATAGATCTGCTGCTGTTAATATATTAACATTCATCCTAATATCTCTATTAATTGTGAGATCCTGGTAGGACAAACAAGTCTACAGCCATGCTGTGAGGCTGTACTTAGGTACTTTGAGCTAAATGCTAACCCATATTCATTTAGCGTGTTAGTATGCAAACATTTGCCAATTATATACTCAAAGTACAGCTGAGGATGATGGGAATGTCATTAGTTTTGAAGGTATTTAGTCATAAACCAATGTATTGGACAAATTAAAATTTTGACCAGATGCTAGATGAAAAGTAAGGGAGTTATTACAATTCATCCTGAGAGGTATATGAATATGTGTATAAAATTTCATGGCAATTCATACAATAGTTATTGAGACATTTCACTCAAAACCACAAGTGTCAATCTCGTGGTGCTACATGAAAAGTCAGGGAATCAAAGATAGTAGGATTCATCCTCTGTGGACCATGAATATCTGTATCAAATTTCATTGCAATCTGTCAAGTAGCCGATGAGACCAAAATGGACCAAAGTGATGGACCAATCAACCGACCGACCGACCGACATTGCCATCCCTAGAGCCACGCCGCTAGCGTGTCTAAAAACATTTAACATTTTAACACAAACTGTCCTGACTGTCAAAATAATAAAACATGGTGGGCCTATAATGACAATGCTGCATATACATAAACGCGTTAAACCCTTACCCCAAAAGAAGATACCCAAACTTTTAAAATCTTGAGAAAAATCTAAAAATGGGGACAACCTTGACATCCTGCCTCCCCATACACATTGTTGTCTTCAATGGAGAAAGAAAGAGAGCGAGCGAGAGAGGGAGGTATGCAAGAGAGAGATGAAGACAGGGAGGCTCAACCTTGGTGTGGTCCTGAGAGGGATAATTGCAGGGGCCAGCAATGGAGACTAGGCGACTAATGAGGCAAGTCACTAATTAGCCACCGGTGTCACTGGCCTTTCTACTTTCTCATGCCATAGCATGTGTGTAGGAGTGTGCATGTATGTGTGATAGAGACAGAGGACGAGACTTGCCAACACCATTTCAGTAGGTATGCATTTCTATCGTCACTTTAACAAAGAAAATGTCCAACCTAATTAATACCTGTTTCTTTTGCATTTATAAACAGCATCTAATAATGCAAAAATGCCTCCTTTACAGTTTATAGCATAGCAACATAAGTTCCTCAGGTTCACAGTTTTTACCCCCTTTCTTCACCATGACTAACTGTAATAAGGCTTTAAAAGGCAGGCTTGCTTCCAGTGCCAGTACCAACGTCATTTATGCACTGTAACTGCAATGCCAGTTGGATGTGTTGGTATGGTCAGTTTGTCCATAGAGAAATCAGTGTCAAAGTAGAAAGATATTTGACATTCATTTTGCACAGCAAGGTGCCGCCAAATAAAAAGGATTTGCCTCAAGCTTCAGCTATCTCTTCTTGGGTTTTGGAGAGCAGACAGTCTTCAGTCATCCCCTCCTGAAACTCATTGTGCCAAGGTTCAGGTGGTTAGGATCAGCAACACATGCAGCTGCCCCTCAATGGGAGCTACTTGTGACCCTCGAGGCACTCTCTGGGGAGCCTTTCAAACCCATTGGCTGAATCCTCCTTAAATTGTCTATGAAGACAACACTATACTGCTTGCCATAACACCAGCTAAGAGGCTGAGAGGTTCATCCCGCAGCACCTGTTCTGCTTAGCAAAAGTGGCCCACTAGCTGCTGCACAAATATGAAACACCACTGGTGGGGTGGCACTTAGTGTGAGAAACTTCAGCTTTGGTGTCAGCTTGGTTGATGGGCAGTTACACAGGCCTGACTGTCATGACTTCATGTCGATGGTAATAGGTCTGCCCCCTGCTCCCTTGTCTCCCTGATCCCATCTCAAGCCCTCAAGTTATACTTTGGGTGAAGGAGAAGGAGACCGGCTAGTGTGCAGGACCTTCAGACATCACTCTGGCTTTGCTATATTTTTCCCCTTCAGCTCCTTATCTAGAGGGCGGAGGAGATGATGAGGCTTTACTGTAATTGCTTTAGAGCAGGAAATTGGAGAGCTGCCAATCTAATTGCTTCCCATGTCTGCAAGGATATCAATAGCATTGACTGGGATGAACGTAATTCACCTTTGTTGGGCTACAAGGTTTGTCTGTTACATTAGCTGTAAGAGGAAATAATGCTGCTAAAACCCAAACCAAGAGGATATTTAAAATCCCAGAATGAGGAATGCTTTCTATGCCCATTTCCCACCATGTTTTAAGGAAGACTGCAGTAAATCAGTGGGACTTATACTTCAAATGGCAGACAATGTTTTACTGCTATTTTATTCCAGTACTTTGGCATAATGCCATAAAAGTTTCTATTTTTTTCTTGCATGGATGTACCATTTCCAATTCGCTGGTACTGCAACCTTTTTAATACAAAGCTAGAACTTGATGAAATTCACACCATTGTGATTGTCTTAGGATGTATGGCATGATGAAGACATGCAAATTAATAAGCTTGGCATTTTCCCTCCAGCCTCTCACACTGAGGTTCTTTGCAATTTACATTGAGAGTGCTCTTGATCAAAATTACCTGGCGCCATCCTTTCCACGTCAGCAGTGCGGAAATTGACCTATTATTACTTTTCATTGGTAGCATAGCTCCATCTCATATCACTATGTCTTGTTGCATAAGCTTTGCCTAACACAGGAAAACTTTGAGATTGTCCCCCAGACTCCTCAGGCGCTGACTGATTGGAATAGATCTGTGGCACTTTTACCACTGCTTCCTCTCCTGCTGTAAAATGAATCTTGAGTGAGTGATACAGAATACTAAACACAGTGAAAAGGTCAGTCAATATCTAATTGCTTTGTCAACTCAGTCTTTATTCACATCTTAAATATTTAATATTGTCATTAAAAATTCAGAGGCGGGATAGTCTAGTTTCAAATCACAAGCTGGTATCAGTGGAAGATCTCATTAAGCATTTTTCATAATGAATGACATCTTTCCTGTCAGTAACAGGCTGCTTAACATGGGAGCTCACACCTCCAGGAGAGATCACCTTGTCTCCAGTGTGTGAAATGTAAAACAAAGGAAATAAGAAAATGTTTTATCTTATCATGAAGATAAAAGATAAGAAACCCTGCAGCTGTTGTAGGCATAGTAATTCCACCATTGTCTGCTTCCAACAGGGAAATGTGATAATGTATTTATTTGATGAGATTTGGGTTTTAAAAAGGTTCACGATACTCCTTATCTCACACACTAGAAGGAGAATTTGTCTCAATACCAGCAGTTTTGGGACTTCTTGTTTCTCAATTCCCAAAGATGATAAATTCACTTCATTTTTAGAGTGAGTTGCCCTCCATAGTCCTATCAGCTGTAAGACAAATGCAACACACGCCATTGATGTAGTCCTGGCAGAAGCAGAACCAAGAGCGCAGATAAAACACCATGCTCTGAGTCACGCACTGAAGAGCAAACTTTGTCAAGCTGGATTAACACTCACAAGCTCCCAAGCAGGAAGGCAATTACTTGTGTTAACACTGATATCCACTGTAACGCCCCTTGACGACTGATTTCTCTTTGTGTGTCTGTGTGTGTTTATGTGTGTGTGTGTAAAGGAGAGGAGATAAAGCGTTTTCTTCCCTTCCCGCCTAACATGGTGTATATATCCCATAGAGGCTGGAATGCAATCAAGACAAACAGTAATGAGGTGACACTGTGGATGTGTGTAACTGTGAGAGAGATGCTAATTTGCACCTCTTGAGCACTCATGACTTTATTTAAAACACCATTGCATCGGAACTATATCCCATGCAAAGCTGTGAACCTCCTTTCAATTAAATGAGAGTGTGGGCAAACAATGAACAGTACTGCAAAGCAACCAGTAATTGAGGTTTGGAGATCCTATTTAATTTTATACTCAGGCTTATGCTGTGGTAGTCAGCCACCTTATCCTCCCCAGCCCTGTGTTCTCTGTTGTTCTCTCCTACCCTGGTGTGTCTTGCATGTCCCCGACTCATCTCTGGATATGTGTGTGTGTGTGTGTGTATGTCTCCTGGTCTCCACACTCCACCATCTACTCCACCTCTCGGCCAACCCCGGTCTACACGGTATCACCTACTCCTCGCCTTGTGGACCAGTCTGCCTGTTTAGATCCACGCGGTGTCTAAACCGAGTTAGACGGGTGGCCGCTGCTTCAATCTCGCGGAGTTATCAAGTACGACGCCGAAGGTTTCGCTCCAAAGAATTACGCCCCTTCCCACTATTTCTGCTGACATTCTAATAAAGTGTGAATTGGTTGTAAAGACTACTAGAGTGTTCTGCATTTGTGGGTTCGAAAGATCGTACAACACGACATATGCACAGAAAAGGCAGACTTCAATCTTCAAAAGCTCAACTTTTTAGGACGTTTTTAGCCTGAGCTTAATATATTGAGTTTATTGAGCTGGTTTTGAGGCATTTTAAGGCGGTAGAACTGCAATGAAAGTTTTCACATGATGACAGCAACATGTTCATTTGTTTGTATTGGGGGGAGTGTATTTATAGTGTTATCGTCTTTACACTTTACACATGGGAGTTGTGCCTGAGACGTTACCAGACATAAAACTTCTCCCCAAACATACTTTCAGCTGCGGGAGTGTTCTTTTTCTGTTACACCCGTCCCAAACTTCTGTGCTCACTTTTTGTCTCATATTGCTTTTTTTACTTCAGAGCCACTCAGATGTTGCTGCTGTGTAGCAAGGTCACCCCTACCAGCACCACCTTTATCTTTTTAGGCCTCACACTGGAAGACCCCACCCTCAAAAAAAAAAACAACTCTCCACACCACAGTCACATTTATGCACACACTTCATCATTCACTCAATTCACTGCATGTGTCCTGCCCTGCCCATTCCAGGCTGATTGACAGCTGATCACTGTGCCTTTGGCAGGATATATTGCTGACAGAGTCTGAGAGAGAGAGAGAGAAAGCAGTGTGTATGTGCATATTAGAGACAGATACAATCATTGAGAAAGAGAGGCAGACAAGAGAAACAAAGAGCACAAAGCAAAAGTGTGAGAGACAGAGAAGCAGACAGAAAAAAAGAAGACAGAAGTACAGAGGCTGAGATAAAAAGCGAGACAGAGAGGATTGAGTGTGCATTGCAAAGGCTACATTGGCTGGTTTGTGTGGTGAATTTCAAATTGTATGCATTGGCTGGTGGAGTTGAGGTAAGAGTGCGAGTACAGGAGCTGCTGGTTCAGGAGTGGGTCCCTTCAGAGGTGAATGGGGCGTCTGTGGTCACTGGTTGGATAGCCAGTGTGGAACCGCTGTTCCCACAGAGCCATTAAACGCTACAAAGCCTCTTAATCAGACTGTATCTCCAGGGGACAAAACATGCAACCTCGACCTGGAGCGCCATCAAAGCCCAGTCACAGAAACACAAACACATGGACACACATGCACCCACGCGCTATGTGAAAAGCTAATTTTCAAAGTGAACCTAAAGAAAAGCCAGTGAGTTGACTCAAGGTGAGAGCTGAGAAAACAGAAAGTTGGGAAGGACGGTGTTTTTTGTCCTTCTGTTCAGGGCTGTGGGGCTAGGTGGTTGACATTTACTTTAAAGTTTTACATGAATGAATTATTAAGTTTGTTAAGTAAAGTTTAAATGGTGAGCAGTTTCATCACCTTGGGATCGGAAACCATCAGTAAGGTTGCGAGATGATTTTCAGGGAATTGTTTTCCTTTAATTTGGAATGTCTCATTTCCTGAGAACTGCTGACTTCCGTTTCACACCCTCCCACTGCACAGGTACCCCGACCAACCACTGGGAGTCACAAGTGCAGTTACAAGGGCATAATCCCTCACTGGCTTCCCACCTCCATCACCACGTTGATGGGATGCCCCTGCAAGTTGGAAGCTGACACACCACTGCAGAGATTTGAATCTGGGTTTCTAAGATGATTGGCAAGTGTTTTTTCCTCTCAACCACCCAGGTACCATGATACGAACTCTGAGAAAATATATATTCACAAATATGCACATTTATTCTGTTCCTAATCTTTGCAGAAAACCTTTTAGTCAGGTCCCTTTTTATGTTTCCAGTTCCTTTTTTTATGTTTCTAGTTTCCTATTTATGTTTCCTTTATCACTTTTTGTTATTTTTGTTTGCTTTGTCGTGTTGTGCAGTATGATGTTTATGATTACACTTTGTTTTTGATTTGTTTTGTAATAAGGAGGACTTTGTATAAGCCCCTTGGCTTCCTTCCTCCCCTGCACATATCCATTGAGCCATGTCTTTTACCATAATGTTTAAATTGCGCAAACAAATAAAGACTAAAAAGATAAAGACTTAAGACTTTGAAGAAATATTTAAGAAATATTTTTATGTTAGTGCAGCAATGTTAGAGTGATAAGTTCAAAATGATTACACATTAGATAGAAACTCTCAGTTCTCAAAACAAGTTCACAAACAATTTTTCCAGACAGCTTCCTCTGAAAGTACATTCAATACATATAACGTAGTCGACTATACACACAAAATCCCCCACCTCTGCCTAAGGGTTCTATAGGAGTCATTATTGTCTATATCGAACAAAAGAATTTTACAAGAAACACATTGTATGAAATGTACGGTCTCCCAAAACGCTAAAAATCTCTGTCTGCTCCTGAACACCAGAGCCCATCTCAGTTCTCTTCAGATATTCTCTGTGCTGTATTGATCGCTTGCTGCAGGAAATCTCCCTGCTTCTCCTCCTGCCTGTATTCATGTCTGAGCTTGGAGATATTCCTTCATAATTGACATGTTTAGTTGAAGACAGGGAGCAATGGTGGATACGCTGTGGCTCCAGCTCCATGTTGAGATCAAGCAGCTGCTCTGGCTGATTTCTGAACGATGTTGTTGTAATTGAGATGTTTTTGGAGGCAATGCCTGCACACACAGCTACAAAACTGAATAAAAAAACTAAATAAGGGAAAAAAATCATCACAAGGATTTCGGATTTTATTAGAGGATCATAAGAATGACACACCATCCTTACACCCATACTCCAGCTTGAAATAGCCTTCATGTCTGTGTTTGAAGCTGAGGACATGTTTCCTGTTCTGGTCCCATTATTTCCTAATGATGAATCTCTGCTAATGGTAAGTCTCTCCTGTGCTGCTCTGTGGTGCTCACAATGGGCTTCTTGTTAATTGGCCTTTTGACAGTGATGCCCACCCACCGGTGGCCAACTGGGGTTTGATAAATGAGGTGCTCACTTTACTTGCACTCCCTCCATGCTTCATGTTTTGAGTGTTTGAGAGTGAAGTGGGTGTTTGTTTTCCATAGCCCTTTATGAAAGGCGAAGTACGCTTTGATGCACACGACCACTCATAAGAACCACAAGATGAACAATGCTTGTTTGTTTGTGAGTGTGTGCGCATGTGAGCACTCTGTACTTTAAGAAAAATCCACCTTGATTTCAAGGCTACTTACAAATACCTTTGCATTTCTGGGCCTATTTTGTTATTTGGTGGTGTATATTGATCTTGAGTGGTCAGATGTACACAATATAAGAAAATCAAACTTGGGTATTACTTTTACACTGAGTTCGATTGCAGAATATTTCCCAGTTATATAAACCATCAATGGTAAATGTCAGGTGCTTTTTCAAGGCTCAACTTTTTGCACTTACATTCAGCAAACAAACAAGGAGTCCATCGCCAAGGAGACAGGGATAACAGGTTCTCCACCAACAATATATTTTTCAGCTTCTTACCGTGAGCAATGAGTCCTACTTGAAAACACAATTTTCTGCCAAAGTTTGAACAGTTTTTGTTAATTCACACGACTGATTTTCTGTATTTTTTGCGGTATTCAGCGGTAAGAACCAGGCAAGACTAATTTTGGACATGTCATCTACTTCTGTGCACCGATCAAGATTTAGCAATATTTGAATCCAAATGCGATGACAGTTGTGGGGTTGTTTGCTTATGTTGGCAGCACTGTTAATCAAATGTGATTAAACACAGTCCTGATGAAGCAGCGGAAGTTTTGAGTTGTAAACTTTTGAAAACAGTGTCCAGATGACTACGACTGAAACCTTTTCTACGTTAGAACACTCCTGGACGAATGAGGGACTACACCGTCTTGTAACCTTTTAACAAATAATACCTAACAATGTTTTTTTCAATTTTAAATTAGATATCAATGCATTTAGTCATGAATATTAATTGTTATAGAGAAATATTTAATTAACTGTTGTTGTCAGGGCTTTAAAGTTGCAGTAGATGACGCAGTTTGAGAGAAATTTGGTGCGTGATTGGGTTTCATTCTGGCCTGACAGAGCTGAGTCAGTTATATGTCAAAATGTATCTTCCCATAAATGGACAAAGTAATTAATATTGTAGAAATGTGGATGCAAAACCTGCGTTATTAAACAGCTCAAATATGGTAGTAACCTCCAGGGGGCACTGAACTACCAAATTAACCTCAGGTCAACATAATTTACGAGACAGGGTGCACGGATTCCAGCAGACACTCTCTTGTCATTTCAATGTACGTCTCACTAGCATTGCATTATTTCATATTTTCATGTATGAGTCCTGCTACAATAGAAAATACCTCCTCTGTCCTCTCTCTCTGTGCCCTTGAAATATTAGTTAAAAATATGGCTGCTTTTAAAACTTTGAGTCTGGAAAATGTGAGAGGGAGTAGATCAATTAACATGCCAGGCATTTTTGGCCAAATCTTCTTTTAACTCTCTTGCTAACTTACTACTGCTTCTTCCCTGTTTTGCCTCATAGGCTTGTATTCTTCATTGCTTCCTCCTCCCCTCCTGTGTGTCTCTTTCAGTTTACTTTTAATTCCTTCTTGTACTCCACGTTTCTCTGTACACTGTGTTTATTTCCTCACCCATGCTAGTCTCAGCTTCTTAATGGATTGATCTAAGTGCTCTCCCGGTGCTTTGCAGCTGCTTGTTGTTCTTTATTGCAGCAGAAGCTTGGCCTTAAGGCGATGTAGTTTCTTCTCTTGTCCCACAGTGGGGCAACGAGTGATGCCCTTGATGAGACGGCCCTGTTGCAGTCAGACTCATTAGCTAGCAGATGTGAGATGTCACCGTATATCACAGCATCAGGCACGGGTGGACACCTTTTTGCCAAGGTGTGAATAATATATCAGATTTTGTTTACAGGCTCCTCTCTCTTCAGACATTATGCAGTCGGCACCAGTCCTCCACTATCTGGCGCTGTACAAACTGAAGAGCCACCAACTCGCCTGAGGACAGATAACACTGCCAGAATACTACCAATGTTCTCTATCACCTTGCATTCAAGTTTACAGTTGCCTAACTATGCGTGGTGACACCGACCACTGCAAGACACACTGGGAGTCACTGTGTAGGACATGTCACAGTGTGTGATAATATCTCAGAGGACAATCTCAGCAACAGAGAAGGTGTGTGTCCTCTGGCCTCCCTCCAAATCCTATTTGGGTAGGGAAACTGATTAGAGCATCCTATGTGAAAAGGCCAAATCAGATCATGTTTGCTGCTCCCAGTTTGATTAGGGATGAATTGAAATGGAAACCAAGCCTCCTGGGAGTAGAATGGAAATAACAAGGGTTACAAAGCATCACACACACTTCACTTCCCTCTCTGTCTCGCTTTATTGCTATCTTTGGTTTGGCTATCCCACCCTGATCACTCTCATCAAAGGTGGAAGAACAAAACAACTCGCATGCATAGTTGTCCATACTAATTGCTCATACTAATAAAGCATGCTGCTGCCTCGCTTAAAATATCCTACATTTAGCTGACTTCAATGCCTGTATGTTTATTTATCTCTGTGTTTCATATAGCATACATGACCTTAACAGGAATAATAGAGTTGCAGGTTATCTTTGCCTGAAAACAAAGCTGATTTGTGAGCTGATGCCACTAATAATCTCTTGCTTTTCATTTTGTGTGTATGTTAACAGGTTAGAGCAGCTACACAGTGCTCAGGCGTGGCTGCAGCTTCGTGCCGCCAATTTCTTCCATGCGCACGGTTCTCAGTAAAAACAGACAGAGAAAACGATCTGTTGATAGTCATAGTGACATCATACCAGCAACATTACACCTTTCACTACAGTTTCAACGTCTATATCTGAAGAATATGTCACATAAAAAAATACAAGTGTATACAAAAATACACTTCCTGTGTCCATTTCAAATTAAAAGCCCTCTAATGTGTCTGTGGACAGAATCCCTTCATTTGTTAACAAGGTTTTTATTGTGAAATATCTGCAGGACCATGTTGTGGAAAACTCAATGTAGAAAGATAGGGCTGGCAGCAGTAGTGCCGCAGCTGCAATACTGTCTGTGTGGACACCACACACGTGCGAGCCGCAGGAGTGGTAGCGGTCACATGCAGGTAGAGGTAGGCGGTGTGGCCCGGGCGTTAGGAGGGGGCTTAGTCAATTAGCATGGCCTTAATATTCAGATGCTTAATGAGTAGTTTAAGTTTAGTTAGGAAGTTACTTTTCTATTTATTTTAGTAATTTGCATCTCAACAGCCAAATTCCGTAGTCATTATATACCACTTAGAATAATGTGCATGTAGAAACAAAGAACCAGTGTGTAACAATTTTGTAAAGAATAGCACCTTACTGACTTGAATTAATATAAGGCTTTGAGTGCTTCCATTAAAACTTGATGTAAACAGCAGTTGGTGTAAGTGCTCTTGAATTGTCACTGAACAAGTTGAAACCCATCCGACCTCCTTTCCCCTCAGCAGGGGTGATATTAGTATTGTATTGCACTGTGAGAACTGCCTGATGCTCAGCCATTGTAAAAGGCTTGATTGCTGTTGTGCCGTTTGATATGGGTCTACTACTGCCAGGGTTGCTCCATAAATCTCCCTCGTTCAGCTGCTTCTGCTCCTCTGATCTTCTGTTCTCCTTTTGATGGACACCATTGACCAGAAACATTAATAAGAAGAAATGCTTTAGTCATGCCCCATAAAGTTACACTTTGCAGTCGTTAAAGAACACTGGGAGGAAATCATTTGTCGTTTTCTTGATGTGAATTGTTTCAAAGACAACACAGAGTCTAATGAAAGCCAAGACAAGCAAACAATTTTGGTTCCTAAGTGTTCCGAGATGTCAAATGAATATTTGAAATTTGGTTTTGAGATCGAATTCATCACATTATCTTTCATCAGCCATCATGATTGGGTATAGCACTGGTTGCTGGCTGCATGGTTGATGATTTGCCATCTGCAAATTAGCATAGCCAGCTTCTTTTAGTAGTGAGACATTTGTTGTGTTAAGTATGTGTGTCTTAGTCAGTGAGTCAGTGTCTGAGCTTTTATTTGCCTGATATCTTGGATTTGCATCCTCAATGGGGAGTTTTATTCTGAATTCAGACTGCATGAATGGGACTTACATGTATGTATCTTCTCCAAGGATTGTGGTACTTTATCTACTTCGCATCTATTTCTTCCCATCTCTGCGCCTTTGTATGTTGTATAAATGTGTGTATCTATGTCCTTGAGGCCTGTGCACTTGGGTGTAAATGTGAGGGTGTGTATTAATGCGAGTGTGTGTTTCTCTTCTCTCTCTCAGGACGAGCAGTCCCATCCGTCTTCTGTGCCCAGTAATGGGGGCTCAGGGTGGCTTACGCTCGGCCCCCTGATCTGTCCTCATTTGGTTGGCATTTCGTTACCGGCCAGACACTCTTCCTGTGACACGGAAAGAAACCCAGACTACCCCCTCCATCTGCCATCCTTTCCACTATTTCTTTTTTCCTTTTCTTTCTCCTTATTCCTTCCTCTCTCTCTTTGTCTGACAAAAACAAACACACACACACACACACACACACGTTTTCTTCCCTTGTCTGCATCTCAGCTTTCACACCAGTACCACAGGATGAGGCAAAATGAGGACAAATTGATATGAATCCCAAGGAAAGAAGCCAGAGGGTATAAAAAGAAAAAAAGGTAGCAGCATTCACCTGCAAGGCAACTGTAAGCATAAATCCACTGATATACTGCGGTGGTGTTCGCTCTGTAAGTGCGTCCATTCCTCATTATGATGCCCATAACAGTCACATAGGAAGAACTTCTAGGACGACCCAATGTCAAACCAGCATCAGATGCAGTGGATCATGCTCTTTGATTTTGAATTCGCCATCAATATAGATTCCTAATAAAATGATCGCAGCAATTGAATTTCAGCTCAGTGGCTGATGCAGGGATGCTTCTCCAAGCTCTGTGGCTCTGACTGATAAAAAGGGTTACGCAATACAAATAAAGGTGAATAGAGTCAACCTGAGAGAAGTGATTTGCCTCGCCTGGCCAGGCGGTGTGCTGCAATGCACGCTGAATACCCTGTGGCTTAAAACAGGAGCAGACAGCAAGCTGAGACAAACCTCATCTCAGTTAAAGGCAATTCCCCTTCATAGTGGTTCTCTAGCCCTGAGCTGCTGGTCCCAAAACAAAGCCAGTCAATCTAATCATGAGAAAAGGTGAGTTGGGAGGGAAGGAGAAAGAAAGAGGTGGAGGGAGGCTGAGAAAGAGCCTTTCTGTGTATGTCTGCGTCTGTGCATGGGAGAGAGTGAGTGGGAGATAGTACTTTGCAACATCAATCCTATGAACTCGGCCCCTGGCTGGCTCTCAGAGGTGTTTATGTGTCTAAAACCCAGAATCATCCTGTCCACTGCTCTCACTGTCTTAGAGGAAAAACTGAGAGATGCTAGCACCTGCTTTTTCTCAGCCCACTCTTAAACCTCTCCTCAGTTTTAGTATTGCAATATGGGCATCCTCATTTTTGCATATACTACCTGGATATTGAGTGCATCTATGAAGGTGTACTTACACAGACCCACACTTTCATCTGGTGACATTTTATGTCCTGCCACCTTCAGAAGTTTTCTGATGACTCTGCTGTGGTGGGATGTATCAGCGGTGGTGATGAGACTGAGTACAGGGCTGTAGTGGGGAACTTTGTCTCATGGTGTGAGCAGAACCATTTGTAGCTCAGTGTGACAAAGTCTAAGGAGCTGGTTGTAGACTTACGTAGGGCCAAGGCACTCGTGACCCCTGTCTCCATCCAGGGGGTCAGTGTGGACATTGTAGAGGACTACAAGTACCTTGGACTACATATGGACAATAGACTGGACTGGGCTAAGAACACTCAAGCTCTTTACAGGTGGTGTCAGAGAGGAGGATGCTGGCCAAACTACATGCCATCTTGGACAGTGTCTCCCACCCACTCCATGACATGCTGCTCAAGCAAAGGAGTACCTTCAGCGAAAGACTCATCCCCCCAAAAAGCACCACAGAGCGCCACAGGAAGTCATTCCTGCCTGTGGCCATCAAACTCTTTAACTCCTCCCTCTAAGTGTCAGGGAAACTGGCACTGATATTACTCAACTGGACATTGGATCATTAACATCACTGCAATACCTGAGATATTGTGCAATATTCTCAATATTCTCTTACTCCTGTGCAATATACCCTGTTCTCAGTTTAATTATTCCATGTTTGTTGATATTTATTAAACTATATTACTGCTGTGCAATATCCACCGCCTAATAAGCTGCCACACTAAACTTGACAGTACACATGATTGCACTATTATCACTTATATTATTACATTGTACTGTACACTTACTTAACTTTATACTTCATACCCACTTGTACTTATTTTGATTAGGTGTATTATAGTGTATCATGTTTCGATTTGCTTGCAGACTTATTTATTATTCTATTAGTACTTAATAGAATAGACTAATAGAATTACTACTTCTCCTGTGTGACATGATAGTAAGCAGCTGTAACAAAGAGTTTCCCCCTCTGGGATCAATAAAGTATTTCTGATTCTGATTCAGAATAAGCTTTATTTGTATAGCACCTTTCATACAAGAAATGCAGCTCAAAGTGCTTTACAATAAATTACATGCACCAAGTGCTTCACATAAAAAAGACTGAACAAATGAACAGAAAAGCAGGGATAGACTGCCATATTTAATGTAAAATAAGATGGAGAATAAAACACACTTGATAATAATAGTAAAAATAAGATATAAATGAGGAATGCATCACATAAGATTGAAAATAAAACCCACAAAACACACATGCAGAGGCATGCACATGCACACTCTTCAGTTTTCTCTGCAGAGAATGGGGCATAAAGGTCCATTGTGGAGGTGTGTGCGGTGAGGTGAGCGCTCAAGTCTAGTCAGCACAACATGGCTTCTCTGAGCTGCTGGATAGCCCTACTGCTGAGCACTGCAAGTACAGTACATCTCAATGTGTTCTGGGAGGGATCAAATTCTACTGCCTTGCAAATCTTACCAAGCAGCAGGCAAAGCACACAATGAATAAATGGAGAACTGTAGGAAATATAATAGAGCTGTGTTTGAACCACTAGAATCCAATTGGAGCCTGGACATCTGTATCTATAAACTATCTGTGGGGAGTCTGGCCAAGCTGGATGTGAAGGAAATCAATGAGATTCAAGATAATTACAGGTTGCATATCATGCGTATCATATTGGCATCTCTTTGTAGATGAAAGGTTTATGCTCTGTAAACATCACTGTATAAGTGAATAGTAAAAAACACCACTGTCTTCTCCTCCAGGATGACAGTTCATACAAATCTGAAGACTTATTAATAATCCCAACCTTCTGATGGATATTATTAATATTTCATTCAGAACCAGACTGAGACAGAAAAGAATAAAGTCCTTAAAGGTCTTGAGAAAGTTGAAGGGCAGAGGTTGAGAAAGGACAACTCTAATCCTAATTACCGTCATCAGTCACTCTTGCCCCTAATGTATCTGATACTCTTTTCTGGAAATAAAAAACCTCATCACTAATAACCGATATCGCATAGCGAGGAGGAGTTTTACCAAGCAAGGCAATTTCTTGCTGATATTTGATCATAATTTTTCTTCTTCAAGGTGGTCAGAGGTTAAATTAATCACCATTTGTTTGCAGAAAGGAAAGGGCATGTTGACAAAACTAGCATTTAAGGTAGAAAGGTTAATGATATATTAACATTCATTTATAAAGGTAAGGTGTTCACATTGTAAATTTTGCTGTCACATGGCCAGTTTGGTGTTGAATGGTTGCTGTATTATCTTCGTGCAACCAGAATGGAATGCTACTCACAGCTGGGGACATACAAGGTTAAAAGAAATTCAGAAGCATCTGTATCTGCATCTGTGGTGCTCAAAGCACCAGTACCATAATATTAAAAAAATGCAGACATCTCTACAGCCGATATCTCCAAAACTCGGCAACTCACACCAAAAGGAAGAGGAAAAATATGTATTTTTGATTTTGGGGTGAACAGTCTCTTTTAAACTGCATTATGTGCCATGCTAGAATGGAAAAAGACAGGCGTAGTAAGGGGATGGGGCTTAGCAAACTGTCAGTTATTTCAGCATTGAATATTAAAAACTGAATATTGAAACTTAGACTGAGTCTCCTGTGTTACTTTGCAGATTTTTTCTTTTTTTTGGTGCATTTTGTTGGTGTAGTCCTCTCTCTTACTTCCTGAGACACCTTGCTGTAGATCAATAGCTCATCACAAGGCCCATTAGCAGAGAGGATGAATCTAATGGGGTGGTGAAATGAAGAGTTGGTTTAATCCAGAGCAGTAAAGCCAGATTCTAATTGTTAGTTGTAAAGAAGTAGAGAAGAATGGGTTACCGGTTGTTTTTGAAATAGGGTATAAATTAACGCTGATTAATCCCCTAAACAGCTTTTGTGATTGACTTAACTTTAGATTCACATATGTTCCTGTCAATGTGATTGCATGGTTATCCAAGTTTGAAAGAAAAGGATAGAACAGAACTAGACTCTGTTTTATGATGCCGGTAATCAGTCTTCTATGGAGCAAATTAGTGTCTTTAAGTGATGTTTTACTCTCACTTATAAGAGCCATTAATACCAGAGTTTTACAACATGGAATTGCTTTCCTGGACCCTGTAATGATCGTGAAGTAAAACAGGTGCCCAGTCATTACACTTCCTCATTCTTCATTGTTTTCTAGTTAAAGGTAATCCATTTTCTTATGAGCATGAATCCCTTAAGTGTTTCATGGCCTATGTTGAGTGCTTTCATTAATCAAACAGACAAACCATACCTTGGAGAGATGCTCGGTCCTCTGTTGTAAATTCTGAGAACGGCAGTAAAAACAAAAAAACTTCATAAAGTGTAAAAATGAAATATGTTACAGCACCAGAAGAGGCAATAATAAGAGTAACTCCCTCTGTCTTGTTTTCTCTCTTGCCTGTATCCATCTCCACCACCACCTCTCCTCTATCTGCAGACTTTCTCTAACTTTCTTTTCTCTCTCATCTCCTCCCTTCATGTGGCTCATGAAGGGCTTCATTTGTCATCCAGCAGGTGATGAGTGCAATGTTTTTCAACCTGACCTCTACTCTGTCATTAATGAGATATCAGCTATGCTGCTTCATGCTCCCACAACCAAGACTGAGACCTGGGTCAAATAATATTTAAAAAAAATTTTTGGTTTGTTTAAGCCTTCTTAGTTACCAGATGTGAGGGATTTTCCACATGGGAGACTTTAATGAAAGGTAAACATTTAAAGCTGTCACCCACATTAAAGAAAATTAGTTTGCATGTCTGTAATTCACAACTTACCTGACACAATATAAATGAATTTAATGCAATAAACTCCAGCCATGTCGTGAGCCAAACAGGTATAAACAAACTAATTGTGCAAATACTGCTTGATTCTGCTTTGATACAGTCACACCAACAGTATTATAAGTTTGGGATTCATGAATTAGCAGCTACATCAACCTGAATACATGCATCATCAATCCACCACCTACACACATATTACCTCTCCTGTCCCCTTCTGCAATACGGAGTCCCCCCTTCACAGCTAAAATTTTTTGAGCACTACTTTTGCATTCCCTCGCAATATGTTTCGCGTTACCTCGCAGTATTTTCTTCTTCCATTCCTTCAGAGCCATTTGTCTATTTCCACTCAGCTGCTCCAAGCACAACACAACAGTGTATCAGCTCATTGAACTTTACTTTGAACTGGGCATTAAGTATGCTGATATAGTACTACTGCTCAATAGGCATGCATGGTTATGTAATTAGTTAAAGTAAAATTAAACAAATTCTTAGATCAAGAGGTCTCTCCAGAAGAAAGCAGTACGGTAATCTGCAGGATGCTGTCAGTTTCATTCGTGAACGGTTACTGTACTCTGTGCTGTACTTTACCCCAGAGGGTTTCACTGAGGAAAAGAAGACGGCAGAATTACAGATGTGCAGTTGAATCCACCTCTTAAAGTTCATGTGCTATATTTGTAGGATTCAAAAAAGCAGCAAACTAGAAGGTGACTGAAATGCTGCAAACAGAGTCTGTGGTTCTGTTGCAGAAAGAGCAGACAGCATTGAACCACTTGCAGAGATACATCAGGAATGCAGACCAACGCAAGTTGGAAAGCATTCACAGGGTCCTCTGTTCTTTGCACAAAACAAATTAAAGTAACCTTCTATGCTGAAATAGGTTTTGGTTGTTCTACATGTGGAGCAATAATTGATGTTCCTTATACAAACAGCTCCTACCCAGAGGTTTGATAATGTTCTATCTGATAACTTCTTTGCAACGAACATCATATAAGGTGAGGTGTCCATAAACAATGCCTAATGCATTAGCTTGAGAATCTCCACATTACCTTCCATTACAAATAGACATATGGCTCAGACGGAATGGAAGAAGAAAAGTATTGCGAGGTAATGCTAAAGTATTGCGAGGTCACGCAAAACAAACAAGTCCTCAAAAAAATTCTTGCTGTGACCTTTAGGGGGCTCCATACCATCATTGTCTGGAAATCTGCATCTGTAAGTCTAAAAACGTTCATAGAGCCTTCACAGTCAGATGTCTTCGCCTAACACCACTACACACGTCATGTCTTTTTTTAAAATTCAGTCTTCATGGTTTCAGTCATTTGCTCTGTAGCCTTCTTGACCGGTCACAGTAAAAACCAGCAGGATAGTGGATGCTGTAATGGAATGAAAAATGAATATCAGCACCTTTGGGAAATTAAAAAGCATTTTTTTTTGTGAGTTGGAACATTAGATGTTGGTGGAACTTGAATTTGAACTTTTAAAAATTCAAAGATTTTCTAATAATGAAGCAATCTTTCCAACAGGACTACAGGTACATGTTTATACCAACAAGGCCTTCACTGTCCTTTTACAAATAAACTGTGCAAATAAACTGTGTTGAAAGAAGTCTTAGCTGAACTGGTCAGTGACAGATAGAAATACATCTGAACAGAGACCACATGTACAGCGGGAGCATATTATTTATGAATGTAATCATTTACACCTCTAGGGTTGTAATCAAGTCTTCCCTGAAACAGGAAAGACAAGTTTGTGCCATGAAGTACAATTTTGAGATACTTGAGTAGCTCCATTTTCTGCTACTTTATACTTCTACTCCACTACATTTCAAAAGGAGATAGTGTGCTTTTTACTCCATTACATTTACCTGACCTGATTAGCAAGCATTTGCTTATTTACACATCCAGCAGCTACAGAGCAACATTATCATTTATTTGGAGTCGTGTTTCTGGCCACCTTATAAATGTCCAACATTCACTCTCTTTAGCTCTGTTTTTGGTCTCCACCAACTCCTGAGTGAAATATCTGGCTCTTTAGCTGCTAAATGCTCCACTATGTTCACCAGCTAGTCACTAACTGTGTCTGTCAGCCATTTGGTGCTGAGCAGGTAGTGAACAGTGGGTTTTTAGAGCTTTTTTAGCTAAAACTGAACTGCTATATGGGAATAATATACTGTATTTCAAAGCTCAACTGAAATGGTGGTAAAATAAGTGATATGGGAGGAGTTGGTTCAGGTTAGGTGACTCCTGGAAATATCAAATGACATCACATTTGCAGACTCAGATAAACAAAGAACATGAAGTACATGTATATAACCAGCAATTTTTCACCCTTGGCACTAAGCAGGATTTAGTTACAGCCAGGCGCTGTAAGTCCACAATAAGCTTTGTTTAGACAAGAGCCGGCAGGGCTGCAGTATTCCCAGACCTTGACACAACACTTGAATTTACAGGCTTTACTGTTAACTTGTGAATGTAATTTTTGTGCTCAGGGCCCGAAACTGTTGGCTCCACCAAAATCTGTGTCCTTTTTACACTTTGTTTTTTGTTTTGTACGAAAACAAATGAGATATAACGTGTTAATAAGTGACATTTAGAGGTAGGCAGATATTGTTACCTTTGGACAGAGCTAGGCTAGCTGTAAATTTGCTGTTTTTGTAATATCATTCAGCAGTGCCCCCAGACACCTTCATGTTTTAAAACTCAAGTTTAAAGGGACTGCAGAGGGAAAAACACTGAAATAACCTGGAAGTTCCACCAACCTGGAAGGTTAACTGCAACCATAGGGGGTAAGAGAAAAAAAACAATACTGATTCACCACCCCTATCCAAATTGTTTTTTGTATATTTGTACATCATACTGTAATACATTTTAACAGTATTATGATTTTTTTCCTTTGTATGTATTATGGAGACTGTTTTCGAACTGCAAGTGACAAGCTTGACATTGAAACTGTTCCTTGTAAAACAGATTCTGTTCTTCCCATATTAAACTAGTTTACCAACAGTTTCTTATTACTGATTCTGTTGGCATGAAATTTAGATTTTCTGCTGGACACCTGTTACATTCCCATCCAGTGGCTTACAACATCATACTGATTGTATATAAGGCAAGTGAGCTGCCCAGATAACATTTAATAATTTCTCAAATGTGTTCAGAATGAAGGGTTCAGAGTCTCAGATAGTGCTGCTATTCTTCCTGTCATCGGGCATGGCTCAAACGCCCGATCCATCCATTGCTGCTATCTGGAATGAACTGAAAATGCTGAGAGACATGGTGCTGAGGAGCCTGGGGACCAGAGTGAGAGACACCGAGGTTTAGGTGGAGGAAGAGAGGAGTAAAGTTTTGCTTCTGACAAGTGGGGAACTGGGGAACATGTCGAAGAAGGTGGAGAAGCAGAGAGCAGAGCTGGTGGTCAACAAGAACAAGATGACTGAGCTGGAGTAGGAAAATACAGGTACTGAGCTCAATTTTTTATTTCAGTGTGTTTAAATACAGCAATGTCTCTGGTAGAACTGCTGACAACTTGAAATGTGACAAGGGTCCCCAACTAGACACAGCTTTTTTGTAAGAAGTCACAAGCCAAAAAGTTTGGAAACACATCTTTAACAATGCATTATATTTTATAAACTTATTATCATGTGCTTTATTTTATGTAAAATCTTAGCTGAAAAGTAATCAGTTGTGATAATACATTACAACCACATGACATGTTCCTGCATGTTCAAATATTATAACATGCAATAATATGCAAAGGACTATCTCTTTGACTGGTGTTAAATGTTATATTAAACATGACTATCCGAAGTAAAAGTACATAAGGAAGGTTGAGGGAAAGCTGGTACATCTCACACACTCTGCCACAAACATTAGAAAGAGATGATTCATAACAGCATCGGAGAATTGCTTATTCTTCTGAGGATGACAATAAATGGGATCCTGACTTTGTGGACGCAGAAATAATATCCACAGTGATTCACAGCCATATGAGCACATTTCCTGCTTCATAACTGTCAGCTCTGCAGTGAAATATAAGCCATTTGGATGCAAAAGTTTCCACAAAGTCAATCTTTTGGTTTGTTTGAAGTTTGGTTTAAAGGTATCCATTTTCATGACTTCCATTGCTGTTCATTTTTTAAAATATTGTTTCAAATATTCTATTTCAGGAATATTATAAATGAATTTTGCTCGAGGCTATGCTTTGATTTGTTATAATAGTATTTACAATAGGTTGGAGATTGTGATTTGTATGTTGAATAGATCTGTTGAATGTATATTGGCAGCTTATGCATTTTCCCTCTTTATAATTCCTGCGCTATCAGCAGAACTGTCAGGTGTTGGACAGAGAGTGGCAGCCAGTAAGAAAGACCTGGACAATCAGAGCAGAGAAGTGGCCACCCTAAGAGGAGCGTTAAGTACAACTGAGACTCAAGTGCAACTCCAGAAGATAATTGTAGAGGACCTGGAGAAAGCAAAAACAGGTAGGATAACAAAAATGATCCCACATTTTGACTGGACCCAACTCAAAACTTAACTTTATTCCAGTGTGGCCTGTGTCTGAATGATGAGTAAGACCTGAAGTTTCAGGTTAAATATTCATAAAAGAGCATCTGATATTTTTATGACTCATATTGCTTAATTGGTGGCACCAATGGGAGTAGACATTTCTGAATTATATTATATAACTAGAGTTACTAATACTTTTCAACTTTAATCTGTGATAAAATTTAAGCTCATTTGAGGAAAATCTTTCTGAACTATACAAAGTCCTTCACACATAAAGAGGAAGTAGCACCAGTTACTAGAACCTGCTAACCTTAAAATACATGAATGTGGGATTCATTTTAATGTTTCTTTTTCTATTAGAAAACATCATCATTAATTTTACGACTACTTCTACTATTAGTAATATTTACTGCACTTATATTTATTACAAATAAAATTATAAAACATATATTTCCTTGCTTTTCTGTCTGCACACTCAGCGCAAGAAACCAGATTAAATGCTGTGGACTTCAGAATGACAACCAATGAAAAAGAAGCAGAGAAGCAGAAGATGGAAGCAATGACTCAGAGCGGACCTTAACAGCACCATGACTGAACTGCAGCTTCAAAACAATGACATAGAGCAACTGCAGAAAGAGATCACAGGTAACATAGACAAATGATTTGGCGTGAAATGGTTATATATCACTTTTTTTGTAAAGCTGAGTCAGTCACATAAGATTAAGGTAACTACTAATGTCTGTGCCATATTTTTAGAGAACATTTTTGAGCCTAATTTATAAAACAATAAGTTTTCCATTTAACTCAAAGGATACAGAAAACTTAGGCTCAATACCTCAGATGATATATACATGTAGATATAAGGCAGATATAAACTTAGTTCTCAATTGCTTTGTTTCCAGTTACATACTACAGTACCAATACTATAAAGTAAATGCTACAGCATAAGTTGTCAGTGTTGTCAGTGCACACAAAAATTTTCCAAATATTGATTGACTATATATTCCGAAGTTATCAGAGTAGCCTTCAATCCACCATCCACAATTTTATCACTTTTTCGTAAGTGTGAGTAGCTCCTTTGTTTTCATTGTGCATTGCATTGTGGGACTATGGTGTCCATTAACCTTGCAGCCAATTTTTTTCCACTATTGCAACTAAAAATTCACTTGCAGCCCAAAAATCATTTTCCCCATAGACCACCATTATAAAAGAGATGTAAAAGTGTTGACACACACCTCAAACTGCAAACAAGGTCAATTATGACTCTTTCTATTATGGATTTTTGATTCATGGAGGTTTCATATTTGTAAAACTTCCCTTGAGCTGAGAAAAGTGATTTAAAAATCTGTGAGGTCATCACAATGTAAAGTCTATAGGTCGAGCGGGAACTCGTGGGCGGGGCCAGCGGGAGAAACACTACTGCGCGTATTCAGTGGGACGCATCTAAATCCGGAAGCTAGAAAACTTTTTTGGAGTATGCACCAGGCGAGCAATTATCATTGCAATGAATAGGTGCCGTCTTGGGGTCCGGTATCCAGTTCTAATAATACATCCTTGATTTTACTGTACATTCTGGCATTTTTTATTTATTTAAATTTGTCATTTTTGGAGTGCACCTGTAGAATGACAATATATTGGGATACAGCCACTAAAGCAGCTAATTCAGGCAGACAACTTGAAACTGCTTCTACTGTGACATGACATACTCTTCTCATTGCAACATACTGTATATCCAATTCACCCTTTGAAAATGGTGGTGTACTTAAAGGGGAACTACACTGATTTTACACGTCAAAGACTGTTTACAGGTCTTGGGGAGTACTACTGCATATATGAAAAAAGTTGTATAAAGCATTTTGTGGCTCCAGAGAGAGCTGCACAAAGCCTGATAAATCGCCTCAAGTCATGTCACTTGAGTCAGCATCGGTTGGGCTGAAGACTACAAGTATGAAAATGAAAAAAATGTGGGTGTGTGGAGGAAAGAAGTGAGCTTACCAGACCACTGTAGCCCGCTCCTCATCTCTGCTTGAGGCTAGCGGCTCGAGACTACTAGCAACACACCTGAATCCAACCAAACTGTTGACGGTCGAGTTACATTGTGGTTAATGGAAGCACCAGATTTTGACAAAGAAGAAGAATGCATGGGGAAAAAAGACAAGATCTCTGGTTCTGCTGCATCAGTTTTAATCACTTGCTGCTGCAGCTGTTGCCACTGCTACTATTCATATAGCTCTGTCAAAAGCCCCACCTCCACCCCAGCATTCACCTGTAGGCTCTGAGTCTAAGTTACTCTAGTGAGGAAATTTTCATTGTCACTCCCCAATGCACGTGACGAGATCTAAACCTAGACCCAAAAAAACAGCTCTGTACATATTTGCCGTTCACATAATAATCCATTCCATGTGAGCTGGCTGACTGAAATATGTTTACAATCAATAATTTAATCACTCATAAAATATATTTTTTTACAGGAAGATTGCTTCGCTGTAGGCTTGACCACTCAGGTGGGGTCGTTCAATACAGAAACCAAACTGAAGTTCAACAAAATCTTTATCAACATCAGAAATGCTTATAAACCTACATTAGGTACAGTTCAAGTAACAAACAAATCAAAGCTTATGTTCACATCTCTGTCATAATGCTTTAATCTCTTTTTACTTATCTTCTCATTCAGGCAAGTTCATCGCACCCGTCAGAGGAGTCTACTATTTCAGATTCACCGCATTTGACAACCGCTATGGGAAACTTTTTGGTCTTCACCTATACCACAATAACCAAAAAATAATGTTGAACTGGGAACACAAC
The DNA here is from genome assembly GCF_020085105.1 of Siniperca chuatsi. Taxonomy (NCBI): domain Eukaryota; kingdom Metazoa; phylum Chordata; class Actinopteri; order Centrarchiformes; family Sinipercidae; genus Siniperca; species Siniperca chuatsi. The sequence continues at coordinate 13,497,054 of NC_058060.1, forward strand.
AACAATGAAGACCATTTGTACCTGTCCAGTGCATTAACTTTTCAATTGAATCAGGGAGATTTGGTGTACATGCAGCTTCCCTCTGGGTATGGTCTTGATGATCAAAATAATCTACACTTTCAGTGGCTTCTTACTTTTCAGTATGTAAGTGATGGTCATGTGGTGGTCACACTGAGCTGCTTGTTTATGGTGAACCAAAACATGAATAAATACTTAATGATCAGCTATTAACCAGTGACTCCTATTTAACTGTTCAAAATGAAAACTGTTATTTGACATTTCATAGTGGTGAAAAACCATAAAATAACCCAGTTGTGAGCTAAATTACCTGCAGTTAAGATTTAATCTGAGTTGTATGAACTACAAGTCAACTTAAAGATATTTTCTTTTGTTGTTTCTGTCAACGAAGACAATAAGACAACAAAATGGATTGCTTTGTTTGGATTAAATCAATCTTTAACTACCTTCATGCATTCTTCTCAAGATGAAAAACACTTTTGTCGGCACACTAGATCAAAGATGCGCTTAGTGAAATTACTTCTATACTGAGACATTATACTGCAACAATAATTGCTGTTATGATCTGTATTTGCCAAGATACTTGTAGTAACTGATAAAAAAAATTATATGATAAAATAAGATAGAACTTTATTCATCCCAAAGGAAAGTTTTGAGCCAGAGATTCTTAGTATACATAGGAAAATAAATGTATACAAAGTATATAGACCTATGCTATCTACACATACATAGTAAAAGAAAATGTAGTAAAATAAAATAAAAATAAGAAAACATATAGTTAAATGTGGAACAAGGCGAGGTGCAATTACAAATTCAAGTTTTAAGTTTCAAGTTGATTTATGATTTATAGAGCACTAAAAGCAGTAAAAGTGCATAAAATAGTATAAAATTAATTAATTAAATAAATAAATCCATGCTAGTGGCTCTGTGAGGCTGTACTTTGAGAGATATGTTAATAAGCTAAATGCTAACGTCTGCATGCTAACAAACTCACAATGCCAATGCTAACATGCTAATGTTTAGTAGGTATAATGTTTACCATGTTTTACCATTTTAGTTTAGTCTGCTAGCTTGGTAACATTTGATAATTAGCACTAAATACAAAGTGCAGCTGAGGCTGATGTAAGAACAAAAATGTGAACCTCATGGTGGTGTGAGAGTAAAAGTCAGGGGATTGCCAATGTTATTAGGATATACTGGGATCTTCACTATTTTTTCCATGGTAATGAAACTGGCAGGACACAGTCAGCCAGTGTAGCAGAGTCACTTTTACCATGAAACACCAAAAAACATGTGATTTTGGGTGCGTAATTTGGAAATGGCACTTCGAGTTAGGCTACTCCTCTTGAACCAGAGCAGATTCGGTTGCATATTAAACACAAAGGGTTGAATCCGTGGAGGACAAATAAAAGAAATTCCCTACGCTCATCTTGTATGGCTCGTACCTTTCTATTTTGGTGCCAAAAATTGACAACACAGCAGTGAGTTAAGCTTGGTCTCTTGTTTGTGTCCTATATACTGCCATCTTGTGTATGAATAGTGATCTTAAAGCCAATTCATCAAATTGTTGTTGAGATATTTCAGTCTGGACCAAAGTGATGGACCGAAAATGAATGAAAGTGCAGGGCATGTTGGTTACTAATATTAGCAATCAGAAGTCAGTGTCACTATGTTACAAATGTAACAGATATATTTTAAAAATAGCTAATTTCTTGTTGGGTCTTTCATATGTCAAAAGAAAAACACACTTGATTGCACCACACATAATTTTGGATACTAATTTAAAACAATCTGTGAGTTGGTTCATTGGACACCAGTATTTGCCACTGACACTGCACTTTGAGAGACACCTTCCTGCTATTGATAAGACTTGCTGTAGCTTACCAAACACCACATCAGTCACCAATAGCCCATGTGAGTGAATCTAGCGCTGACAGAGCCCTTCTGTTCTGAAAGGTCTCCTTCTGCACAGATACTGAGGAAGCGAAGCAGCGCCAGAGCAGCTGGGCACGCTGAGGAGAATCAGGGTTTGTGGGGAAGCTGGCAGGGAAAGATGGAGGAGACATGGTGGGTAATTGGAGCGCAGCGATATCCGCCATCTTGGCTCGTTACCTAAATAACAGCTTTGATTGAGGTGAATAGGCCCATAAAGGGTTGTGGTGGAGCTGATAAGCTTCAGTGTGGCTTGGCTGGTGTTGCGAGGCCCTTGGCATCCATGAGGACTTTTGGCTTCCTGCAGCTGAGACCTGGATTGGCGGGACGGGCACCTGGGATTCCAGATGTCTTGGGGTGGAATCTATGGTGGCATCCCTCAACTGGCATTAGTGCCTACGGTGACATTCATCCTTCAGTCTGGCATGACGGAACTGGCAGCGTTGAGCCAGCTTCCCATCTACCCACACATATCTGTCTGAGTGAGTGCTGCTGGAAGTTGTGCTTCCTTCTGTCTGTGATGAAGAGAAAGCAGAGTTTGTGCAGGACTGCTGTGCTATCTGGAAACTTGGAAAGTTACAGAGACAACAACAGATGCTAATGTAATGAGTGTAGGATTATGAATATGAAACACAATTTTCCTAGAAGATGTCAATGAAATGAAAAATATTTTTCTTTTAAGCATGGCAGGAAGGGCGCTATGGAGATTAGAGCTGCTTTGAAAAATCTCTCTCATCTGTTTGCTTTGAATACATAGTAATATTAATCTGGACTGAAGCTGCATTAAGGAATGTTTGCTTGAAAACATACAAGCACAAAGAAAAAATATACTTAAGGGGATGCTCTAATGCATCTGGGGGTAGTTAAAGAATCTTCTGTCTGAGTCGGTCTATTTACAGCGTCAAAGTAACAACAAATAGAGTGGTAAATCCGCAGGGCTTCACCTTGGCCTCAGGTGGAAACAGATACAGTGTGAGTGTAAGGTAAGCTACACCTCCACGGTGTTATGCTGTGAAAAATATCTAATTTAAAGTGCCTCTGTGTGTGTGTGTGTGTGTGTGTGTGTGAGAGAGCACAAATAAACGTGTATTTACTGTAATCCCCCCTTGCTCAAGGATTCCACTGCATGACAGCCGTCGGTAATCACTGTTATTTTCCTACAGAAAAAAACTAAACATTTTATGACAGCTCATAAATTGTTCAATAGTCTTCAGTCCTCCCTGGGGTTGTTTGGTCAAAATCTACTTTCATCACTTCTCCCAGCTCATGCAAACATAACGCAACAGTACATTCATCACTGGGTTTTCTCCCTGAAAGCATTTTTCAGAGCGCACTGCGCTGACTGCATGGGGTCTTGTCCCAGACTAACTAACTTCTGATTCCCTCCACAACAAATGACTTAATAGTTTTGGCTGGATTAACTGCTGGCATTGAATAACAACAGCAGCTGGAGTGGCCATTTGTAGTCTGGGGACATCATTTTGAAGCATTTGTATAGTTATCCCTGCTGATATTACAGTGCAGACAGGGTGGTGGATCTGCTCAGAGAGGTGCTGAGAGGCTGGTCGAAAGCACAGTGATCCATGTGAATGAGAGAGAGTCTGCTCTCGAGAGGAAAAAGAGGTGTTTAATGGGATATTCATGCTCTGTTACCTGCCTGACAGGAACAATCTCACTCACTCACCTTGTTTGCCACTCAGAGGCCTCTGTATACAGGCTGCTAATTAACAGAGCTCCTGAATGCTTCATGAACAAAATGGTTACATGCACAGAGAAGCCTGGCTCATATTTGGAGTAAGCTATTTATAGTAAATGCATTTTATATTCAAATTACATCACAAGGGTATCAATCAAACAAATATTCAGAAAATAAGCATGGAAGCAGAGCTTTCACAGTCTAGATAGGATGTTTATGGGTCGATATTTTTATCAATATTGTCATATACTAGAGATTATGTTTGGACTCAGAATCATGAGCTTATCGGGATAATGAAATGTATTTATACACATCAAGACATTGATGGAATTCTTGAGTATCTCTAGTTGATACGTAACATGCTAACATGCTCACAATGACAATGCTAACATGCTGATGTTTAGCAAGTATAATGTTTACCATGTTGACCATCTTAGCTTAGCGTATTGGCATGCTAACATTTCCTAATTATAAATGCAAAGTACAGCTGATGGGAATGTCATTTGTTTTGCAGGTATTTGGTCATAAACCAAAGAATTGGACACATTGAAATTTTGACCTGATGATGGCGCTAGATGAAAAGTCAGAGGGTCACCAAAGTTATTACAGTTCATCTTGAGGGGAACATGAATGCCTGAACCAAATTTCATGGCAATCCATTCAATAGTTGTTGAGATATTTCACTAGAAACAACAAATGTCAACCGCATGGTGGTGCTAGAGGATCATCGAAGTCAGTAGGATTCATCATCTGGGGATCATGAATGTCTTTACCAAGTTTTATGACAATCCATCTAATAGTTGTTGGGTTATTTCAGTCTAGACCATATCAGTTATATCAGTCTGGTTCTCTGACCAACATTGCTGTTGCCATTTCAATAAAACCCTCCACATACACCTACATAAACAAGATGCAGATTATAGTCCATCTCATCCTGCAAGTCATATCTCATGACACTTTGACTTCTTTATACACATGCAAGCACTCACAGTCAGTTTCTCTGACAGGCACAAGCCCTGCTCTTGCGACCTTTAGCTGTGACCTATTGCAGTTGCTAAATGCCACTTTGGGAAAGTCATTTATTGTCCTCTGCCCTGCTGTCAAAGTGGAATGTCACATGCGTCTGAGTGACTATGAGCTGCATAGCTCATGTTGCTGGCAAATTCGTGGAATGATGAAAGTGCCAAAGAAAGCTTCAGCACTACTCTGATGGCTTTAGGTATGTGTGTGTTTGTATGCACAGGAAACATACATTACGTGCGCATCCAGTGATGAATTATCAATCAAGGTTTGGTGAGGTCAATGTGGATCAAATGGCTGTTTTGTACAAAATGCACAGAATTAGGGCATTTGCAGCTGCTCACACCACTTTTCCAATCTTTAACCCACACTTGAATGTGAATACACACTTGCACATACACCTGCTGTTCTCTAGTACCAGCAGTATATGTGCATATGCAATCATACGTCAGTTGCTGCATGGCTTTCTCGGGTTGTAAGAATGAACTCAAGGCAGAGAGATTGATTCTCTGGAGCCAGACAGCACTGGGCCGTACGTACATTGGGCTGGATCAGCATCCTTCTCCCCATCCAACCAACCAAACAGCAGGGTGATTAATAACACCCCCTCCATTACCCTCTGCACACAGATGGGATGTCAGGTTGAAGGTTGATGGAGAACAGCACTGTGTGTGGTGTTACAGCCCATCATACAGATTAGAGTTTGGACTTCAGCACCCCCCTCCACCTTTACCCTTCTGCCTCGTGCAATCTGTATCCTTCAGGTATCCTTCCACTGCCGTTGATGCCATTCGTCACTGCAGGGCCCTGCTGAAGACTCCTTTAAAAAACGAGTGGGGGGAGTCTTCTACTCTGGTTTTGAGTGATTTATGAAGTGCTGGTGTGTGCTCATGGTGCTGTGGTTTTACAATGTTTTGCTCGAAGAATATCAAAGTCCCCAAAGTTGTCAGAGCAAACCACACTGGACAGAACTGTCTCACACTTGTTACTGAGTGCTTTATATCACTGCTTTGACTCTAGTTAAAGCCATATTTCATTCATTCATAAGAGCAAGAGAGAAAATAAAACTTTCGAAGGCATCAAAGCTTTACAAATGAGATTATAGAAAAATGAATCTGTATAACTCACACTCGGACAAGTCCGTTGTGTACGAAGCAGTTTTTAATTTATGCACAGTAACACAAGCAAACATGTAAAAAGAGTTAGTTGCAACTGAACCACTGAATAACCTAATATTTGGTTATACACTCTGAACAGAAATATCTCAACTGGATGAATGGATTTCATCTTATAGTATATGGGTAGCACTCCAGTTGGGGTTCAGAATAGTATTTGCTATGCTCCATCTGTACAGTAAATGCCATTAACATCCTGCTGTCACAAATACATATTTAACTCAGAAGCCAAAGGAATAGCGAACACTATCAAAATTCAAAAACATTATTTTTGTTTTTACAAAAAATATAAAAAGTACACTGACAAAGACTGAACTTGATGCAGGCTGATATGAATACTTCCGATTACTTTTCAGAATGCACATAAACTTTTTTCTTCTCAAAAAGAAATGTTTTATTCTTTAAACACTTGAGACATTGAATAAATGTATTTAGAAAAAACCACAGACATAGGCTTCAAACTTAACTTCCTGTACAAAACAGATGTACCTTTAAAAGCAAAAGAAAACAAAAAAAAAATGTTGCACTGAAAGTTCAATCACTGCTAGCTGCTAGAGCCTGTAACAGAAATAAACAAAAACAAAAAAGTAGACAAACTTGACCACAGACTTCAAATATCTATATCCTGATTCTAGGACTGGGGGGGGATTTTGATCCATCTGTAGATTGCTGCAGCAGTAAATTGTAAAAGCCATCAGGCATCACCACAGTCTTTGTTTTTACGACTTCCAAAACCAGTCCTGATCCTAAGACCAGCAAAAATACAAGTTCCCAAACCCTGGAATGCGTTCAACCATGCAAAACGAAACAGAACGGCAGACAAAACACCTCAGATGAAGTCATGCAAAGCGGTTTTGTGGTTATTTCCCATCATAACAAATACAGGTCTTTTTTATTTAGAGGTGTCACAGGAAAGTTAAAAGGGATCACATTTCCCACAGTCTGAGTTTTTATTTTTCCCTTTTTGTCCACATTGGGAAATCCAGTTGTCCGTTTCTCAGTGAGAGTCAAGGCAAGATTTGCCCCCCAAAAATTGGGCTTTCCAAGTGTACCCCAAGGCACCTGAGAGAAAGTGGGCATTTCCATCTGTTGGCAACACTATCTGTGTCTGTGTTTTCATTACATACCAGCTGCCATAGAGACTCAGAGTGGGACTATCCCACGCATGGTGTCACGAATCTCAATACAAAGCACAAAGAAAAGAATACAGTCAAAATGGATGATGGGGTTGGTGTCCTGCTATGGTATGGAGTCTGAACTGCTAGGGCTAATAGTCATCGTAGGTGTTGAGGTCGGTGAAGTATGCGTTGGTGTAGGTCTTCCCGGCAAGCTGTGGGTTGAAGTACTTATTTCTTTCCTCCAGAATCAGATTGTTTTTGTTGAAGGCCTGTAGATAAAAAAACCAAAAAAGATGGAGAGGAGAAAGGGAGAGGAGTCAGTATGGACTTGTTTGCGACACATGGATCAAGTGATTATTCAGCCCAGATGGTAAAAGCAAATCCATCTAGCCCAAAAAGAAAAAAGAAAAGGAACAACACAAATCAATGGGAGGCCGTTTGGTGAATGAAACATACATTTTACAGATCAAGGTCAAAGCATTTGCAAACAGGCTGGAAAAATGATAAGCCACCACAGAGCTAAATAATTTTAATGCACGTCCGTATGTCCACCTCTGTCATCTCTAATACCCAGCATCAGCAGTTTTTATGGCCCTCGGATTGTTGGTCCTCTAGGACAATCTAAGCTATAAAAATCGATCACAAGAGGGTCTCTTTTCTGTTAAACAATCAGGAAGAGCCATGGGGGCATCTTCTCTGTTGCTGCGTGACATAGTAAACATGGAATGAGCTTCTGATGTGGTGCTCAATACAACATCAGCAATTTGGCAAATGGATGTGTTCATATCCAGTCTGCTGTAGACAGTGTGTGCTGGGAGTCCCTTGGGGCAGTGTAATTGAACACTTGATGAAGCTGCATTTGCAGTTGATGGATGTTTCGACTGACACTGATAGGGAACGAGCATGCTGGACAAAAAACTCATAAATTTTGCTTCTTTCCCATTATGTGATTTGCACACAAAGGGAATGAAATCAACACTCCCACAGCACAGGAGATGGTCATGTGTCTCTGCACAGCACAGGAGATGGTCATGTGTGAACCTCTTTAATTGGCTGAAGAATTATTACATTTGACTTTTTGGTGCAGTAAACAAAATTTGCTTAAACTATGAAGTGGCATTAGTGATAGAGGGGCATCAGAAGAGCATAATAAAACAGCATTACAATGTCAACCCATCAAATCAAGTTAAAAAAATAGAGGACAAAACAAGAAAGACAAACATGAAAAAAACATGCAAATGGAGGCACTTGTTAAAAGAAGAAAATAAGGGGGGATACACTGCCTTCTCACACGCCGGGAGGGAGGGGGTCGTGATGGAGGGATGAAGGGATCTGAGCAGAGAAAGAGAAACTAGTCTGTACTCCAACCTGCCACACGCAGGAAGTGCCACAGGAAGTGGAAGGGCGGGGCACGGTGGGGAAGAGGAAGTAGTAGTGGTTGGGGTCAAAGAGTTGTTGGGGGGGTCAAGAGGCGGGATGTTGTAGAGGTCAGAGGTCAGTGGTTAGTAGAAAATCTCCAGGCCACGCATGGACACCCCCATGTTAGCAGAGAGAGGCTGGTGCATGGCAGGGTCGTCCAAGGGCAAGAGTACCGACACATCTGGCTGCAGGGAGGAGAGGAATGGGCAAGAGTCATCCTCAAAGAAACCCTAAGGCCATATTCTTTCTTACAGGAAGCCTGGAAATATGATCAACTGTACATAAAACTACAGCTTAATGGTGACTTAGGCTTGTGATCATAAACTAGACTGCTGGAAATACTCCAGTTGGCCAAGAAGCCAGTATCTATGATACATTGTGCATACTAACAATGACTAATGTGTCATCAACATCAGGATTTGAGCCCAAAACTCTAAAATATGGCATCAGGTGTTCATCATTCCGCCCTATAAACGCTCAAAGGAGGCATATTATGGTTTTGCACACTTAATGGTTGAAAATTCACTGCAACATCCAAACTGTTTAGGTTCAGTGAGTGAGGGTTAGAGGCAGAATGTGCTTTTGGAAAATTAGACAGTGTTCATTTGTCATGCAGCTCCTTTTGTATTTTCACAAGGACTGTCTATATTCATATCTGCCTCTATCTGCAATAGAACAAACTGAATTATGCTCTATGCTCCTGACTCTAATTGCATGACAGATGAACGCTCCTCACACCTTTATTCCACAGTGAAATTACATTTGGAGACGTTTGCTCCGAGCAAAAGGATCTGTTCTCTCTGTGGCAGTTTTACAAAACACTTTCATAACTGTGAAGTAGTTTTGCAAACAGAGATCCAGGTATTCACTTAGTTTATAAAATATAATATATTGAAGACTTCCTCTGACAGAATAGAGCATATCAAAACACAAAAAAGAAAGCTTGCCTTAAAAAATTGCTGATTCATCAGCATTATAGTAAAAGCAAGTTGACTATAATACCAAGCTTAATATGTGTCAGTGTAAAACTTCACCAGCTGACCGTTCGCTCAACCCTTCCCCTGTACAGCGATCATCCAAACATAGCCTTAGCAATGCCTTACGCCCGGCTAGTCTGTCAAGCTTTCAATTCTTTTTACATTTTGAGGTGGTGCGTATGGGGCTGAAGAACATTTAAAACATTAGGAGGGCGGTGTTTTTTTCTAGCCCGTCCAAAACCAAAAACACAAGAGGTGTAAGGAAACACTGTGTTTGTCTGCTCTAACATCAGCTGCAAACGTTAGTATGTTTGGCTATTAGCTTACTACCGAACGTTACTTCGAAGGCCATGAGTAAGCACATCATTTAATAACTACATCAGCTTGTGGGGTAATAGGTTATGTAAAAAAAAGCCCTGTTTACAACTAGCGCCTCCACTGTGTAGTATTTCCCCATTGTATGGAAGCCGTCCTGGATGCTATCAGAATTTAGGCTAACATTAGCGGCTCTGTTGTGGTCTATATTTGGGGAAGATCACACACCACTAACCCCAGTCAACGTTACGTTTGACAAACACAGTGGTTAGTTTATGGACTTACTATCAATGGAACAGGCTGTTCTAATTCTCCAAATCAGTGATAGGCCTGATGGACTTGGTGGACACTGGAAGTTTATTTTATCTTATCTTATCGTGTCTTGAGAAAGCTTGAACAGATTCTGTATTATTGAATCAACGTTGTTATATTCTGTACCTTGTTTTAGCTTTTGTCTTTTTAAAAATGTATTGACTTTTTACATTTCAAATTTTTCTTAAATTAGTGCGGTCTTGTCATACTTAAAATACTCAGACTAACTAGCTGTACACTGCAATAGAAAAACAACGCTGTTTTTTTCTACATGTCTTCTACATGGATCATCAACTGCAGCATGATGCACCAGCTGTGTGTAAGTTCAAACTTAGCCTAGTTATAATGTAATTTTTTACTAAGATGTGACTTATGCATTACTAAAATAAAAGCGATAACACCACGTAGATAAGTTACAACATAACTCTAAGTAACTAAATAATTACACATGCCCCTAGGGTAGGTGTAAATCATAAAATGTCACAGAATTATACTCACTAATGTAAAACAGCAGTTTTCCTGCCACTCAGCATCATTTTTACATTACTTGCATGCCATTTTGCAACACAGTAATCCAGTAGAGACCTAATTTATTGATGTGATACTTCAATATCGATCTAGCTTACTACGATATGCTATGATGCCAAGTGGCTTGAGTTGAAGCTAACATGAAGCTAACATTAGTTTAATAAGCTAGAAATGAGAAGCCTGCTTTTGTCTACATCTGTCTGAAATCAAGGACCCATTGTTTCAAAAATTACTACAAATTTCAAATATCAAATCTGCCACCGTTATTATTGTAAACTGCATATCTGCCCTGCGAGAATTGAAAGCTTGACAGGCGTAGAAACAGTAATTACAGTAAGAGTGGCGGGGCTTAGCAAATGGTCAAGCTTACCTTCTCTACAACTAATGATTTATACCATGCTTATCAGCAGGAAGACCAAAAGGTGCTAAAACTTTTAAGTGGCCAGCTAGTGCTAGTTGTAATTTGTAAGACTTGTGGTAAATTCCTTTATTGGTATAAAATCATGATACCAGATTCAATGCTTCTCAAGCTCCCTTTTAGGTTGAAAGTGGTTAAAGCACCATTAAATACAAAGCACTGGGAATCCTTGAAAAAAGCCCAGCTGGAGCATGGAGTAGCTGTGGACAAGCACTAATCACCAGCTCAGTCTGGCACTAAAGGCTTGATGTATCAGTGGATAAGAGGCTGTTTGTACCATGAGAGTAGCTGGATCTCTGTCACTGACTCTGGTTCATCTGAATGTCTGCAATTTAGGATGCAATAATGACACAAAGAACCTGTCTAAGCAGGGAAATGTGCAGATGCAGAGCGTCGTCGCTGATTACCTACCAATGCACCGATAAGTAATTGCATTAGTATGTTATGAGAAAGCAGTGTATGACCACTGACACAGAACAAAGTCACACACTGAGACACACAGCAGAGGAGCACACAGAGAGAAGATGTACGCACAACTGCCTATCTGTTACACGACTAGAGAGTGTCAGTGCACGACAGGAGGTGGTGTGACAGTGAGAGTCATGCGGTAAGAAGTGTATTTAATCACAACTGACACTGGAGGAAGAGACAAACCGGAGAGGGAGTGTGACATCAATTGATTAAGTCAAACAGTAAGGAAATGTTATAAACTGCTGCTTTGCCTCTACACATCCTGGCATCTGTCAAGCATGACCTGCAGTGAACCCAATGCAAATCTATCCACAGACCTTAATGGCTTCCACCGAGTCGTATTTGTCCAGTTTGTTGATGTGGTTGGTGATGCTGGTGTTGAGCGGTGCGGCTGAAATGGGGTGGATGACAGTGGCGTCGTGTGACTGCTGTTGGTAGCGCTGGCAGTACGAGTAGACCAGCAGGGTAACCAGACAGCCGAGGATGGAGCTGCTGAGCCCCACGGCGATCATGTGGAAGAGGTTGAAGTCTGGAAGAGGGAGGGGGTGGGGAGGAGGATGGGGGTAATTCTCTGTCAGTGGAAGTGGTAATTGAAGCTGCAATTCATATGGTAATGATGGAGTGTTCTGCAATCAAGACAACCCCTGTGGACTGTATGCCTTGTTTATATGTGGCATTAACATGCAACACATTGGCTGTAATTACAGTAAGATTTTTTCCTCAGCTGTCAAATATAAATCTACCTCTTTTTCCTTAAAAAAATGCTCATTTACATTTGAATTCTTCTGTGTGACTTCCTGCTGTGTCATAATTAATTTCTGTATTTTTATACATATTGATAATAGCAGTTAATACATGATTTAATTAGTCATTGTACTTTTAAAAATAATTCTTGCACAATAATGGTAGCCTAACATAATTAATATGTATATGTAACATTGGTTTCAGTATTATTAATGCACTATCCCTAATGAACATCATGTTTCAAGGATAGAAACATACAGTTACAGTTCGAATATGAACTATTTTATCAAGAGCACTGTCCTCTACTGGCTTTTATCTATGTTCAAAACCATGTACAGGAGAGAACTATAGTTTGTTTGGTTTTTTGCCCTGAACATTGTCTGCATGCTGCAGAACTCCCTCTCAGACTGCATACGATGTATGCCACACAGCCTCCAACAAGCTAAATAATGATCATAAGAGCAGCCTGTAACCTGTGTAAGAGGCAGAACTCAGGGCGCAAAACTTAGATGAGTCTATCTGCATTTTTATCAACCCAGAGCATTCTCATATCTGGATTGTTGCAGCTGGGCTGTAAGATGACACTGTTAAAAGTGATTTTTTTGATTCACTCAAACTCTAACTGTAACTGTGGAAATTACAGCGTTTTGGTCACCATGGCAGGTTGTATAGATGAAAGTTCACGATATACCATATGGAGCACTACAAACAGTATATATACACAAGACAGCAACATAAGCAGAGATGTTGTCTACTGCCCTTAAGATGACGTTATTCTTTTTGGGAGGAAGTTATATTTATGGCTTGAGAAGTGCAGTGCATTTATAAAAAACTTGACAAATTTCATACAGTGCATCTTTGACTATCTCCAGATATAATCAGATCACCATTTTTCTTAAATATATCTTGGGTGCGTTTACAGCTGGATTTATATGCCGTTAAGCAGGATTGGAAAGCAAAGATGCTGTACATGTGCAATGCCAGGTGTTATCCTCCCCTCTCTATCTTACACACACACTAAAAATTACCTCCACAGTGCCTCTCCTCCTGGCTGGAGCGTGCAATCGAGACTTCTGACAAAGGAGAAGAAACAGCAGAATTAGGCCCAAAAACCATATACACCCCTGTTAGCATGACAAATTGTACCCTTGAAGGTGAGTGTGGAGATGAAAGCTGTACTCAATATGAAACAGATTATCGTAAAAACTCCACAAGCTAATCACAGCTGTGGCACCTGGAGTGGTTTATGAAAAGTATCAGCTCTCATTAAAGGGAATGAAGTACAAGACATTGCTAATGAACCTTAATGGACTACCTTTCCCATTAAAGGGGATGGATGATAAGGTATAAAGGCAAATGGGTGATTCTGTAAAGACCTGTGAAGGGTTTTCATGACTATTATTTCCCTGCTAATTTATACAGAAAGGTTACAAATTTATGTTTCAATCAAATGTTTATTCAATCTAATAATGAATGATTCCTGAAGTTTAGGAAATCCAGGACTCTGGAATATACAAACATTTTAGTTTGCAGTGATACAATGTGAATAAACATCCTTTCTTAAAAGGAGGAGCTTTAATGATCTCTGTGTAGCAGAGATCAATGCTCTAGGGTGTCTCGCATTACTGGCTGTCAATAGGGAGATGCCTGTCTAAGCAGATATCAATACTAATGGTGCGTGTGTGTGTGTGTGTGTATATATATATATATATATAGGTCTTAGAAAGACTTTCAGAAAGAGTTTAAACAACTCTTCAACTGACCCCTAAACAGTTCTAGTCTTATTGTGGCTTAGCAACCGTAACTAAACATGCCACATGCTAAAGCGATGTGCATGAGACTGTAGTAAGAGCGATTTTTGGCATTTAAAGAGTTTGGAGGGTGTGTTTTTTAATCTTTCCAAAACCAAACATGAGCAAAAGTGTAAGTTATGCAACAGTGTGTTATGATTTTTGCTGAAGGAAGGGTTAGTTACTTTTTTGGGAGAACAGGGGAGGGTCTTTTATTTCCTATTATCTCTTACTCCATAAGTCTTTTTTATTTCAGCCTTCTTTCATGTGCGCCACGGGTTATAAGGGTGAGTTTTACATGCAATCCTGTCTCTGACAGTCAGACATCTGATCTCATTCACATCAGTCTACAACATCATCTGGTCTAATTCATATTTGTTTTTAGGCTATTTGTTGTAATTCAGTGTGGGATGAAAATATTGTGGCGCTTCAGCAGCCACAGAGCTGGAGCCTATTCATGGTTCGAAAATGTGGAGGACGTAAACCCATTTATTTAGCAACTATTTATTCAAAGTTAGAGAATGGCTGTATTTGTACCTCTTCATAAATACATTGTTTTGAGATCTTGGGGGGAGGGGATTGCATGTTTTTTTCAATGTCATGGGGAGGGTCCAACGAAAATATAAATAAGGCTGGGGAGTTTTTTTATAAAATGAAATTTTCATTGAAATGAAATGAAGATTCAGCCCCCCCGTCCCTTATCTGCAACTGTTAGCATGCCTTTACAAGGCCCTCCTTTTAAAACAAGTATGCTTGAAACATTAAAAATTTAAACAACTCATGGAGCTAACATTAGCTTAATTAGGTTGCTAGCTACAGTTGTGTGAAAATGGACAGCTTGAAAGATGTAGAAAAAGCGAGGGGGGCAGGGGTCAGCGAACAGTCAATTTCTCTGTGTGGAATCAATAAAGTTGATCGTATGTTATGTTCCCTTATCTTATCAGTTTTAGTACGTCACATGTAGTTAATTCAGTTGAGTTGACATTTAAGAAGTTGCATTTTTGACAAACAACAGAAAAGCTCCCACACAACTCAACTCAACTTAACACTGCAATTACTTTCATTAAGAAAAATGGAGTAGCTTGAATGACCAGGTACAGAAAACAGCATACAGGGGCCATTTCTCCCTTTCCTTCCAACATTTGAAAAAAAGCGAAACTGCTGGTGTAAGTGCTTTTTGCATGGCCTGACAAGACACCTAGGCTCATAATGAAACTAATATAGCAGCAGGGTTGTTGGAATGAGTAGAGAGACAGCCCTTAAGTGTAGCACCCGGGTTCACGCCCCCATGTAATCACCTGCTGCACTCAGGAGTCCTTGAGCAAGACACTAATCCCAACCATCACCAAAAGTGTTGCCCTGTCGCTGAACCTGACCTCCGACCTGAGACGAGTCCCTTGGAGGGATCAATATCGTATTTCATTATCACAGGATTCTTGGAAATGAACTGAATTACCGCTGTGGGCATATGGTCGTGGGTGGTGCAGAATGAGTGTGTGTGCTCACAGTTGTGTGTTAAGTCATGCATGAGTGCCCAAGACTTTCCTAAAGAGAAGAAGCCTGTGTTGTGTGTGTGTGTGTGTGTGTGTGTGTGTGTGTGTGATCACCTGGTATAAAATTGGAGTCATGAGAGCATGGCCTGGTCTCGCTGTTGTTTCCTGAGCACTGGTTTCCAGTGGGAAACAGGACATCACAGTGACGCACCCGCATCTGGGCCCCATTGGAGTCACAGTGGGACCACTCCGACCAGCTGGACCAGCTCTCTGGAAATGGCAATGACGGTATATCTCACAGCCTGTCCAGTGTGCACCCATATATGAGTTGCGTGTGCCCTCAGCTGGATATTAGTCATGCATGAGTGCCCTCTGAGGGGCCGAGAGAGACTAAAGAAAATAAGCAATGAACCTCTGATGGATTGGTGGCCGAGTCAGAGCCCTAAGCTGCTTATCACGGAGGTGTGTGTGTGTGTGGGTGTACCTGGACAGGGCTGTGTGTTGCACAGTGCCTCCTCAGTGTGCAGGCCCAGGCAGATGTCCCCTCCGTAAGCTGGCGGGGGGTTGCTGCAGGTACGCGTCCTCATGTAGTGTCCCCCTCCACACGTCACAGAGCACTTGGACCATGAAGACCAGCATGACCAGCTGCCGTCCACTAAACCGAGGATGTCAGCATCACATTGTTTATGTTATTGCTAAAGAACTGCATGATTTATATTAGTATGAACATTTTGTACTTCTGTAATTGTAAGGAGAGCAGGAAATAGTCACTACATTTCACAGTTTCTCGTTTTCTAGGAGAATATTCCATAAAAGTTGTATTTTCATGTTTGCTAGGATTTAGGTTCCAGGTCATTTAAAAAGACAATTTCCTCTGAACATCAAGTGATTGGAAGTCATTCCAAGCCATTTCAAACAGCGATGCGTAACACACATATATGAAGCAATTTGAATATGTTTGTATGTGTAAGTGTTTTGAAGTGACAGGGAGTATGCTTCAGCCAGTTGTTACAGCATGACCCCCCCCCAAACTCAACAATGTCTCCTCTGACTAATAAGGATAAATGAAGCATTGCAATGCACTGTTGTTGTCCTCCCTTCATGTGGTGCCAAGTGGCAAACAACAGACGGTTAAAAACACGTGAAAATTCACGCCAGTATCAGCACACAAAGAAGACAAACAGATGAATAGAGGGAGAGAAGGAAATCTGGGAGGAATGAAAAGAGAGGAGGAAAAAGAACAATACAATGGGGCAATCTTTGGCCATGAATCACAGGGAGGCAAATATCCTTCTGGTCAATCATTTGGATAAAACCTTCATTGTGGCAGAGAGATATTCCCCTTTCGGAACCACTTGTGAATTGCTTTTAAAGACCTGATGATTGCTGGCAGCACAGTGCAGGTAATTGAAGTTGCCGATGCTTCTTGTCATCTCAGTGTAATTTCTCTATCACAAAGTGACACATAAGTCGATTCCTGGCCCTCGATGACGGATCGTCTCATCTCAGGCGCAAGCGCATGAAAAACACGGATTCATTTGTTTCCAAACCAGATGGATGGTAGGCATAACACCCTTTCTCTCTCCTTCACAGTGCACTAATGCATTTAAAAAGCACTGGATTATCCATAGGAGGATTACAATTGGTCTACTGGCACGGTCTGCCTGCCTCAAAATAATATCTCACTTTCAGAGGGGTGCTAATTGAGTATGCATTAGTATTCATTGCTACTCAGGCTGGGTTAAGTCCGTTCCTTTGGGGGACAGGGGTGCGGAGTTGTTAATCAACATACTGTAGCTATGGTATTATTACAGTCAACAAAATAGGTGTACTACATGTATTAGCATAGTGATGCGGCGCTGGAAAATCAAAGTGCATTCAACATTTTACTCGGGGGGAACACTTGTTGCAATCATACAGGCAGAGCCCTCCTGAATGAAGCAAATCTGATGCTCTTAGATCCATACAAGTCTTCATCTGAGCTCGCAGCTGATAAAAGCTTACCTTATTAGCGACTGCGCTCAAGCTGTTGGGAGCTGAATGCATTTGCACTGAATGAATTAACAGGCTGTAAAAATTGTATTGATGGCTGTTCACTCTCTTGTCTCTTTTGCTTGCTTACAGCGTGGCAGCAACTATGACGACAATCCATGCTTTTAGTGGGATACCTAAGCCCCACTCCAGGGGGCTTGATTAATAATCATCTGAGACAACGTCCTGCTTGTCGGCTTGGCATCTGTGCTGGATACCAGGTGTGCTTTATGCCAAACTAAGCACTGGATTTCCATTTAGACAGCTTACTTCCTTTGTCAGACAGAGTATTCTTTTAATTAGAAAGCTTCCTCTCGCCATCTTCCTCTAGAGGAGTGTTGAAAATGCATTGTCTCAGGGCTTTTCACAACAGAATAAGGCCTCCCATAGCTGGCAGCATAATTACTCAGCAATCTAATTACATACTGGAGCGCCACAGGGATTGTCTCTTTGCTTTCTGGTGTAAATTGGGGTCTTCGTCACACCTCTTATCTGCAACTGATTTCGTTTGTGGTTCCTGATGATTTGGTAAGGCATTTTGTCACTGTAATTTTTTATCTATTAATCAAGGAAAAACATAGCTTGAGTATGGTCTGGAGTAGTGTGTATTTATTTGAGTGAAAATGAGAGCTGGCAAAGTAATTAACTTCTAGTCTTGTAAATGTTCTTATCTCTGTGTGTCCTGTGTGTTTATTGTGCCAATGGTGTTTGTGTACAGTTTGTGTGTCTTTGCAACTAAAACTGGCTTATAACGTGTACAATATATGTGTGCATTTCTTACCTGGACAAGGGGTGATGTTACACTCCTGATACTCCTGTGCTGGCCCCAGGCAGGTCTGACCTCCGTACTTGGGCTCTGGGTTACTGCAGGCCCTCTTCCGGCTGCGGATTCCCCGGCTGCAGTCTCTACTGCACTGGGACCAGGAACTCCAGGACGACCAGCCACCGTTCACCGTGTGGCCTGAGATCCTCCCAAGACGAAGCACCTCTCCTGTTAGGAATAGAGTGGGCACAACATAAATAATGAGACTATTGTCAAAACAACTTTTACTGTACGCCAGGCCTGTGGTATTGTTAGCTTTTCTCAGCATTTCCTATAAAACCCTGCTGTTTTCTGGAAGAAACCGGATGATATTTGTCCTTCCTTCCTGGCATCACTGTGTGCATTTGTTCTGAAGAAGAGGGCAGAGAGTCAACAGCAGCCCTTGATAACAGTGCCTTTACTCTAAAGCTTTTAGAGATACTCTAAAAGCTTTATCGTGATTTGTGCTGTAAAGCAATTCAACAG
This sequence comes from Siniperca chuatsi, assembly GCF_020085105.1. Classification (NCBI taxonomy): domain Eukaryota; kingdom Metazoa; phylum Chordata; class Actinopteri; order Centrarchiformes; family Sinipercidae; genus Siniperca; species Siniperca chuatsi. The sequence goes on from NC_058060.1 coordinate 13,515,799, forward strand.
ACTTCATTGAAAATAAACTATTTGAACACCATGTGCATACAGTGTAAAGGCTTGTAGGTGCTGTAAATCTGTTCTATCTGTTTACTAAATTATACATGAAATTATACTGATGTCTTAGGCAGATAGAAACACAGAAGCCAGTTCATTCATTCAAGATCATGTTAGCCATGGTAGTAGCATGGCTCTAACAATGGCAATCTCAGTCTGTCTGTCCACCACTTTGATCCAGACTGAAATATTTCAGAAAGTAATGATCTTGAATTTTGTACAGATATTCATGGTCCCAAGAGGATGAAGCCTTATAACTTTTCTTCTAGCGCCACCACAAGGTTGACATTTGTGGTTTTGAGTGAAATGTCTCAACAACAATTGGATGAATTGCCATGAAATCTGGTAAAGACATTCAAGTCTCCCTTAGGATGAATTGTAATAATTTGAACCATTTTTTTTCATTAGCAACATCATCAGGTCAAACTTTCAATTTGTCCAATACTTTATGACCAAATATCTGCAGAACTAATGACATTCCCACCAGCCTCAGGTGGACAAATGTTAGCATGCTAACACACTAAAATAAACATTATACTTGATAAACATCAGCATATTTAGCATTGTCACTGTGAGCATGTTAGCATTTAGCCCAAAGCACAAAATACAGCCTCACAGAGCCGCTAGCATGGCTGTAGACTCTTAATCTTGTTTGTGTACTAGTACTTTTTCAAGTAAGTGAAGTAAAAGGACTGAATGAAAAAAAAGTAATTATATTTGTACTTCAGTATTTTCTATTTCAAATATTGTACTAGTGGTACTATTGCCACAGAGCAAAAAAGTCAGAGTAAAAATTTACACAAAACAGAATGGAGCAGCAGATGGATAAATCCCGTACATAGATAGATACCACATTGATGGTGTCAGAAATCAGCTGCACAAATGTAATCCATCATTTAATTCTTCACAGACCTCTTGTCATTCTCTAAAGATGGATTCAGTGACAGCTGAGTGTGTCCTGTCAACACGCGAACGCGCCCCCTCATCAAACAACATCAGCTGATTAATCTGTGTACTCTCATCTGGAATGAGTCGAATAGAGGATTCCTAATGAAATATGAAACCATAATTTCTATTAAACTATAATTACTGCATGCATTAATCAGTGCCGTGGAAATGAGCAGAATGAGCAGAGAGAGAAAGCTTCTGGCCTTTTTGAATGAAAAGAGTGAACTCATCTGTTTGAGTGAATGATAATCACCTCCAATGAAATTACAGTCACTGTCCAAGCACTTCTCTGATGATTCACTCATTCGACAAACTGGGTTATTATCTACTTTTTCAGATAACAATGGAAGACTTCATTTTGTGTCTGTGCTGCTTCGCGTCATTCTGCTCTTTCTTGGTATTTCATTTTCTATCTCTTTGCCTTTAAAGGAAAGAGGGAAGAGCATTTTTGTGTTGTTGAAACAGACACATTTGGATCCTAAACCATGCCACACATGGTCATGCCCCAGCAACCGTCCTTTTTTTGTCTGATTCTCCTTATAATCTCTTGATTTATCCTTTTTTTTCTGATCACTATCTCATCTATTTGCTCACTGCCTCTCTCTATCCTTCTCTTCCTCTCTGTCTATCTTTCCTATTAACCTTCTCTTGCTTTTTGTCTTGCTTCCCCTCTCTCTGTCCTCCAACCTGGCCTCGCTGTTTTGTCAGCGTGCTCTTTTCACTGACAGTTAGTGTGGCGCGGCTGCTTTGTATTCTCAGGGAGAGGACAGTGTGTTTACCTAGCCCAAATCCTCGACCTCTTCATAACTATGGCCGACCTTGGCAGTGCGCAGGCCGACTCACCCCGGCATCAAGCTGGCGTGAGTGTTGACAGGCCCGTCGAGGCTCCCGCTCTTTATCGATTCTGAACAGGCAGTGGCACGGACAGTCCTGCCTGCCACTGTGACCCATAGTCTTTATCAAGCCCTCTGTAGCCCAAGAGACTGGACTGCTACTCTAAAGGCAATGGAGTTCTTTATAATCATCCCTCTCATGCATGCAAACATGTGCATACACATTACAAGAGCCTAATTTGGACACACACATGTGCGCAAACGTCCAAGCACACACTAATACAGATATGCACAAATAAAAATATGGATACTTAATTACGCTAGTGCCCACTATACACACACAGCACTCAGCGTACTCAAGCTTTGGCCTGAGACTGCTCTGATGCACTGTGTATTGTTAATGCAACTTCACAGGGCCTGCCCTCCCGTCGCCAAAAACAAACAGCGTGGTGCCCTCCCTCTCAAATAGGTAGCGACTGGATCTATCGATCTGCACAAGAACCACACACAGCCGGAGAGAATTAATCCTCGCTCTCCTGACGAGCTGCGCTGAGCCAAAACTAAAAAGGACACAGTGCAACATCCAATATTCCCCACTGCAAAGAAAATAGGACATGAAAAAAGGTTCCCTCCTCCCTCCCATTGCTCAACCTTACACCCTGCTCAAAGGCAAAATACACTGTAAACAAACTTATGAACTTCTGTGTGTGTGAGGGAGAATATAGAAGTATGCATGTGTGGGGAAAAAGAGGCCACATAGACACGCAATGTCATGCAATATAATGTACTGTATAGGCAACTGTAAAGGCATTCAAAGGAAAAGAGAGATAGAGGCAGAGATGGAGACAAGATGACATCTGCAAACTGGAGAGACAACTCTGCTTTGAGACAGACAGATGTGAGAGACGGAGATGTGGAAAAATCGTTAACCTTCAGCAGTGAAGTGAAGAGATGCACTGGCATGTGTGAACAAAGTTTTATCGACATCAGAGCAACACTGGACCACACTGACAGAAAAAAAGTGGAGAAGTGCTTCTTCCAGACTGTCCTAGATTCAGAACTGCACATTTACTCCCCATTACTCTTCCTCCCTCGTCTTTTACTTTCCCTATCAAATTGGCAATGTCTCCCTGTGGAGGAACCGATTTCGTTGAGTGTGTGTGTTTAAACATACACTCCAAATTTATACCAAAAACTGTATGGCTGTTTTTGCATATATCAAGCTATATAAAACCATAAAATGAGGGCCTCTGGTCGCTTACAGTGGCACAGCATGACAGTATTCCCTGAGCTGTCCTGAGGTCTGCCAAGAGATAGTCGACCCAGAAACCCTCCAGAGGGATATCCTCAAGGAAGAGCTAATTAAAATGTGTGAGTACACAATTAAAACCCCAATTCTGAAGAGCATGAGGGATCAGTGCACATGTACAGAAACACAGACGCACAAATAGCCAAGAACAATAGCCTGATATGAGCACAGGGAGTTACTGAATGTTATGGGATGTTTCATGAATTCACTTGAGGCGTGGCTTGTTTTAAAAGGAGGATTAACCTGCACCTTCAGACTGTGGTGTCCTCTGTTGAAACACTCCCCACTTACAGGTTCGATTGCAGAAGTTTATTGTACTGAGGGGGTTTTATTCAGTGTCAGTCTGTAATGTTTGGGCTTATAAGGATAAAAGGACTGAAAGCACAATATTAGACCTACTACTAGCACGAGCCATATTTGTTTACTTTGTGGCGTTTGCAGGGTTCAACGTTAAAAGGGATTTGCAGTAGGTTAAACTCCAGTTTATGGTTGCATTTCTAGACCATTAACTTCAAATCACGTACTGTTTCCATCACTGCCAACATCTCACATCAGTCAGCTGCGAAACAGAAACCTTTCAATGCAACAACACAACCAAACTCATGTTATTGTTTTCATAACATCAGTGTTTGCTTATTGTTTATCTGGTGAGTTTGATTTTCTGACAACATAACACAGCAAGATCTGATTTTCAGCTTCTGGCTGACAATTTGCCCTTGAATACACCATCAAGGAGGGCGTTGAAAATAGTCCCTGCTGCTCCAAACTGCAGCAATAACACAACTTTGACAAGAAAATTAAGGCAACTAAATAAGTTTACTGGGATGCATTACCGTCCACATGCAGGTTTTTAAGTCACCATACATTGATATTTATGCTGTGGTGAAATGAACTGAAACCCGCAACTGGTTGGAAGGTGGAAAATCAGTCTAAAACTATGGTATGTTCTAGAAAGTTGTTGTAATTTAAAACCAATTAAAAATACAAAGCACTGGTGTGTTAAGTGATTTCAAGATAAATGTGTAACTTTTTGAAGTATGTATTTATGTATATGTAAAATTCCAAATGTATGACCTTGGCACATGAGCTCTCATGACCAGCTTTTTCTTGTTTTTTGTTTAAGTGAACACACTCAAGACCAGTTTCTCTCCATTTATCCCTCTTGCCAATACAATCACAGATAACACAGAATACCAGCTGGTACTGCTGGCTGCAGTGGTGGGCTTCAAGTGTGTGTTTGTCATAATTGTAGGTGCTTTTCAAAAGAATGAACCAACTCCAACAACCTGAAATTGCCAACAAACAGTACAAACACGATTGATTTTTTTCCACCTAAGGAAACTTGCTTCCATCAAAGAAACAGCCATTTCCTTCTCTCTGGTAGTTTGAAGTATGACAGCACTGCTCTCCACTCTGAGTTAGCATCCAGTCTGATTGGTAAAAAAAAAAAGCATCAAAGCAGAAAGTGAACCAATGTCAGAGAAGACAGGCGAAGACACGTTCATGACTAATCAGAATGTGTGAGACCAGAAACCTTTCTTGGGTGTTGTTAATCTTAATTGTTGAAACCTGATTAGAAGGTACTTTTAAAACCTTCTGTTAAGATGTTTTTAAGAGCTCAGAGCCATAATTTCATGCAGGCATGTTGAGCAAGGAGTGGCTTTGTGCTGACAAAGTAGTTTTTTTTTTGACAGGCAGTTGTGTTTTTTCATCCCCTACGCTGGTTTGCTAATTTGTTGACTCTGTGTCACCAAAATCTGTGCCACTCTGTGAGTGCCATATTGGGGGCAAAGGTGAAACAGAGTGTCATTGGCTGTCCAATGGTACCCTGCAAATTTGGTGCAAAGGATAATTGCAATAAGGTTGTGAACTCTATCTTACAGTAATCTGGGAGAGGGCATGGGTTATGCACTTAACTGAAGCATAACAGACAGAGAGAGATATATAGGAAGAGATCTTGTCATCAACAGCTTAGCATGAGCTTATGTATTTATTGCAATATAATAAGTGCAATTGTACATATAGTTTTTGTGTACATCATTATTTTTTCAAAATAAAGCCACACCCTCACAAGTACCCACTATTAATGAAGATTCGGCGGAGGGTCGAAGATAGAGACATTTTCTTATTTTTTTTTCATTGTAGTCTTCAAACTTCATGGGCCTTTATTTTATGAACATACTTCACAGTCATGTCTAATCACCAAAAACCTTCTCTAACTCAATAAATATTGTGATACATTACATTTACAGTCAACCTCTCCTATTGAAATACATGATGTGCGATAATGCAGTTCTCCTAATTCAAAAGTTAGGAGAAAAGTGCACTATCGTGCCCTTCGTGCCCTAACCTTGATTTACCAAAATAAGGAATACATGGAAAATATGTGAATACCCCCAAAATTTATATGCCAAAAACTATTCTGAATTATTTTGGCCATCTAAATTTACATATACATTTATTATTTTACAGAAGTTTCCTGTAGAAACGGGCACCTCAGGAACCAGATGTGTTGTATAACTTAACTGTGTGTTTACATATTAGCTCAACTAGTTCTGTTTCTTTCTTGACAAACAGTGAGATGTTCACAGAAAAAGAGAGTACTGACTGTAGGGAGAGGGAGCTGGACAGGAAAACAGAAAGACAATAAGGATACTGGAATGGTTGTCATTCGTCAGAGGCGTCCCTCAGCACTGTCCTGTGTCTACTCAGTGTCTGCTCATGACATCCGTGCAGGAGAAACTAATCTGTCGCCCATGAGAAGGCCTTGGCCTTGATATCAGATCAGCTGAAGTGAAACACATCAAGCTGCTGACATGCCACCGTTTCTCCCTGGGAAGAAATGAAGCCATCACTCATCGACAAAAGCCAGCAAAATTACAAACTCACAACCTTCTACAGAAATGTCTTTCATTTTTCCCTCAGTGTGTCTTCTTCTGTCTTTGTGAGATGCAAATGGAAAAAAAAAAAACTGTGATGAATGCCTGATTTCAAAGCCTTTTTAAGCTTGATAATACTACTGCTGCAACATAAAACTAGCATGACTGAACTCTTAACTCATTCCCATTATGGAGAGATATTGATTAAATAAGGCAGGCATATCTGTTTCATAGGCATATTGCTTCACAGAAAACATCATTTAAATTGTCGGTATGCGCAGTGGTCTGGCCTATGGCAGCACAGACAAAGTGACTCATAACTGAGAAGTTTTATAGTTGCAGGCTGACTAATGATAGACAGGTAGCTGGTTTGAATCCTGGCAACAGTGGGAGGGTGAATTCCAGCTATATGCAGACTACTACTTAATTTGGAGTAATGTTGGTTTTCACATTATTTTTATCCTTGGTGTTTATTTTATTTTATTTTTATTCTGTGTGTTGACTTTTAACACGTTATTGTTTTGTTGTTGTAAATTTTAGTCTTACAAAATGTTTTTTCTCTTTTTTTCTTTGTTTTTGTTGTTTGTTTTGCATAATTTTACTATGTAAAGCAAGCAAGTTTACGCTCCTGCAACCCCATCCAACATTACTTGAGATAGTACTACATTTACCAAACTCATCTGTTAGTGCGGCCGTTAAAAAGTGAAAACATACTGTTTGAAAAGCTAATCAGCAAACAGGATTAACTAACTCTACACCGCAATACAAGAACAATGCTGCTCCTTTATTTCCATCTATATGCATTATCATCTGGTTAATGACTTTTTGCCTGGGGCATGCAGCTTTAGCCTCAGTCTTTTAGGACAATATCATGTAGCCATCAAGTGCATATTCAACAGCTCTATCGACAGCTTTTACAGGATTCTTGTATTAAAATGAGTTAGCTGGAAACATTAAAAAAATCAGACGGCGGTGTTTTCAACCAATTCATGGAGCTAACATTACCTTGATTAGCTAGAGAAACACATAATGTGATTAGGGCAGTGTGCAGGATGGAGAATATGCAACGGCCTTGTTTAAACCACCTAGTAATATTAATTGTGTATTAATGCATAAGTATTATATGAAGACATAGTGTATTACTGAGTGAAGACAAGAGTCACACAATGGGCAGGAAAAGGAAAGCAATGTTTTATAAATTACCTGTAGGATTTTACTTTATAGATGTTTAAGAAAATATGTATATACAGGCAATTATGCAAATGATCAAATGTTTGGTTTTTCATTCAGGCATGTGAATTGTGATAAAAAGGAAAAATGGCTACAAATGCTACAAGACTAATCACTGGGCGTAGATGACAAGAGAGGGCTTTAAATCACTACATATTTTAAGCAATTAACTTATTGCTATCATTAAGCTATAATCACTGATATGAAACAAGTCAGTATGTTATATAAAAGCTCATTGTAAATGCTTGGTTAAATCATATATTTATAATTTATCTCTCATAATAATAACAGATTGAGATCTTAATATGAGAGACATTGAGACACAAAGAAAAAGATATGCTGGGGGGAGGTCGCTAACATATCTCAAACAGCAATTTATTCTCTCCATTGACAGGGGGATTAGTTCTCCATATCTGTGCGTCACAGAGGAGACTTCCAGGTGTGTCAATAACATGCGCTGCGTCTCTGAATACAATCAAAATCCAAACGTCAAATGTCAGGTATATCTGATAAATGCTCAGAGCTACAAACATGGTGACATTCTGCCTGAGCAGGAGGAGGCGAAGAAGATCTCAGAAAACATGGCAGAGGGGGCTTTTTATTGAGTAGCGGGGAAGCGACATCAGTGTGACAGCGAGACAGCGACAGAGAAAGTATTCTTTCAAAGTTCATGCATCGGTTTCAAATGAGAAAACAAAAAGGACAGTTTGGGCTCTAGGGAGAGTGTAAATTCACTTGAAAGTCTCTAATCTTGATGGCTAAAGATGTTTAGTACATAATCTGTTTAAAAGGAGAATGTTGTTTGTTTGCATACACAATCTCTACACACACTTTACCTCACTGACTTGTATTGAGTCGTTGAGACATATAAAAATGAATGCACAAATGCATACATTCATATGCAGTTTTGGCAGTAACACATTACGTTTTACAATATGTGATTACTTTTTTCAGTGACAAGTAGCGTAAGGGATAATTTGAAATATAAATCCCGGTAATCTTCATCACTTCAACAATTTGGGGGTCGACGTGTTTGCTGTCTTACTGGGAGTTTAATGGGGGGTTGATATCAAGGACAGACTGTTGTGGGATGAGTTATTTTGGCGCAAGTGCAAAAAGGTGTGGGGAGGTGGACAGTCTCTACTAAAATAAGAGAAATGTCACTCTTCTTGTGTTTTTCATATGTTGTGTCTTTTTAGCTCCCTGTTAGCCACCATTATCTTTGCCTACATTCAGTTAGTAAGCCTATAGTTGAGGACGGGACTTCTCTAGAGCGCTCATGCGGTCAGTCACAGGGGCTAAGCTATATCTCCAAACAGTTGGCTGGCTGCTCATTAAACCACAGTGTCTCATTCTTTTTCAAGTAACCTGTCCAACACTGTTCATATGGCAGCCTATTTTGTAACGGCTTATAACGGAAAATCCCAGATTGTGTGTGGAGCTCTAATCGAAACTAAGCCGGCTGATGCAAATAGTAAATCTTTATCGGGTGACACACCATTCCTTTTGGGTGCTCTTCATCTCAGAGGGATCCTTTGCCCCGGTAGTGGACATCAATACACACCACCACTGTGGCGGTAATTATCCTGCAACGGCCTCTTGCTTTAAGCAAACAGGCTCAGGCAACCCATGCATTTATGGGAGGTGGATGACGGGAAGAGGACATATTGGAAAAATGTCAGGTACACACACACATACGCGCATGCACACACAAAAACAGATCCACATAACTACACCCCTCCCCACACAAATACACACACCAGCGCTCTCCAGATGGATGGCAAGTTTGATAATGGTTGAAATGAAGAAGTGGATCGCTAGAGTCCATCCTCTTTTTTGACAGTTATGACCTAAAAATCCGCCAAGAAGTGAATCATATTGAACTCTGGAGATGAACAATCAACGCGAGCGAAAGAGGAGAGTTGCACACAGAGATCACGTACACCTCAATAGGTGATGTTTTCACTCCAGCTGTACACTACAACTGGAGTGAAACAGTTTCTTTTTTTAAGAAAGAAGAAATTGTTTCATATTCTACCTTGAAGTTTTCACCTCAAACGTACACGGTTGCGCTTTTGATAAAAAGAAGAACCACACCTTTGAGTGAACCAGTTTTGATGTTGAAAAGAAATGTTTCACTGACATTCCAAAAAGAAAATACATTTCTGATTTCATATAAAATCACGGTTTTATTCACAAGGCCATGCTTTGTGGCAATGAAGACCAGCAATATTGCCTGCAGTGATGTGAATTACTTATCTAGTTAAAATGCCAATATCGGTGGAATATAAAGTGCAATAGCATAGTGACAAATCACTGCTGTTGATAATCTTTGGCACTGAGTGTATAATGAAGTCTGTCTCTATTAACAAGGAAATTATAACCTCCCCTCCAGAATACAAAAGAGCGTCTAAATGTAACCTGCAGCACTGCTGGTACATAATTTGCACCTTAATAAACTCAGTTAACAGTGTTTCCCATTTTTTTCTGATGGCAGATTTGTGAAAACAACACCCATGTTTGTTAAAGCATCTGCCTGCTGTAGCCTATAGGCTGCTTACATCCTACAACACAGACTGACACATTGCCAAAAATGACTGCTGAACCCTCAGCCTTTGCTTTTCAATTGGCATAATTAACACTGAAGCTAATCTGATGTCAGGCTTCTGTTGACAACCTCTAATGAAACACATAGTATCTGTTACTTCCTCCCACTAATCAAATACAAAACAGACTTTTTAAAGCTCAACACTTTGTTCCCTAATGTATTGAATGTGTGGCTGTCACTCTTAAAGCTTTGAGTCTGCAGTCAGGTTTTCTCTGTGCCTGCCAGCGCTCATTTAAAACCCTTCAGGAACATTTAAGCGTTGGCTTCAAAGTGTGAAGAGAACAACTTGCACCAGCGACAGCACTAGAGGACAGACGGAGATTCATAATCAGAAATGAGGAGGAAAAGAGAGATCAAAAGAGAGAAAAGCCCACTGATAGTGTACATTAGGGCTAACCCAGGTGATTACCGCAATGTGTGGCATGTGAGTGGTGTAACGACAGACCACCCAGAGTCATAGATGAACTCAAAGTGATAGGAGGCAGCCGCAGCTTAGCCAGCCACTAACTCTAAAGCCCTAAAAAAAAAAATCTGCTTTTCCCTCTGAGGCATAGAACAACGCCATAAACAAACTTTAACTGCTGCATCTGTTTCTGAAGCCTCTTTGCTGTGGTGTGCCACCCCGCTTGTCTCCCCTCTAATATGAATCCTTCCACTTGACAACATTAACAACTTGTCAATTAGCAGCCTGTTTGTACAAATGTTTACAGTGTTTAATTCACCAGTGGTGTGGCTGACTGAGACTCTGTGGTGCAGCAGCTCAGGCAAAGGGGGAATAGCTGGGACGATGGATAAAGAGTGTGTGTTTGTGCTTCTTTGCGAGACTATAATTTGAGTTTGTGCATGCATCTGTGTGTGTTTGTGTCTTTTGTGTGTACGATAGCGTGGTAGAGCTAAAATTAGTTGTAAACTGCTGATCGGCTTTGAGGATTGGAAGTTCATTAACATGTCTGATGCTTTGATCCGCTGATAAAGTCGAGGAGGACGGGACCATAAACACGAGAGCTGATTAAGATAAAGCTCCTAACTTTTTGCAGGACAGAGAAAGTTTGAAGAGGCAAGAAAGAAAGATCTAAAGAACAACAGAGGCACAGAAAGAAGGGATGGCTTGAGGCGAGGAGGCCAATAACTAGCTTGCAGAGACGCAGAAAGCCAGTTGGAGTGAGATAACACAGAAACGTCCAGAGGCTGAGATAGCTGGAAAGAGACCATCTGTCTCTTCCACTCTGCACTCACCGTCAGTGGAGCAGCCGGTGGATCCGTCACTGGAGCAGTAACGCATCTCGATCCTCTGCCTGCCTATTTCCAGCAGGCTGGGATCTGGGATGCGAGCTTTGCAAGTGTAGCGGAAACGCTGCTCATAGTGACCGCCGTTGTCGGAGATGTTGACGGGCGTCCAGGGAGTCCAGGGTGTGGTCTTCTTCAGGTCAGGACACGGCAGGGTGTTGCATGACTGGTACTCCTGCAATTGCAGAGACGGAGAGCATAGAGTGTTTTTTCATGGCAAGCACGTTTGCAGGCAGGTGAATTTGCTACGTCTAGCATAGGAAGAGATAATCACAAATCATTAAAGCAATAATTAAACATGACAAGCTCAGACAGGAATTTCTGGTGTATTTCCAAAGCAGAATAATGGACAGGACAATGGCTTTTGAAATTCTCAGCAGTGACTAATATGAAATTAAACAGCTTATTTTATGAGGAAATAAACAACATTTTCTAAGCTTTCATTATCATTCATCCTTGAAAGCCTCTTGATTCCAGTTCTGGCTGGTTTACTGTACTATATGTTGCCAGATCCAGTAGCACTAACTCCCCAAAATACCCCTTACAATCCAACCAAGCCCTGTTTGCCCAGCCACAACATAGCCTGCCATTCTGGCTGCTCGCACTGACTAAGGATACATTCCTAGTAGACCACTTGCCGAACATGGCAAGAGGCAAACAAGCCAGACAGAAGAGATCATTGATCAAGTTTAATTTATAACCAAGGGGAAAGGATGGAGGAGAGGAGGGAGAAAGAGGAGGAGGGGTGATGGAGAAGTTGATAGAGAAAGAGGCGAAGAAGTGGAAGGAGAAAGAAAAAAAGAAGACAATAATGGCAACTCTTTTCTTTGCATCTGGCTTTGAGAGCCGGGCAGTAAAAATGAAAAATGCTGCGCTGAAGCTCTAACAGTATGATATGTGAGTCTCATTCAGATGTGTCATAAGTATATATTTTGCCTCCACTTCTCTCAGCCAACTTCTATTTGGACTGGTGGATGAAAAAACTAGTCTGCTTCTTCTGTGGTGCTATATATGATGATGTGATTCAAGAAGATAATAGGTGGGTAATAGGCAGTCCAGACCCCTTTTGTGCCTGGCTAAATAAATAAGGAGGTGGAAGTAGTGATACGTCTGGAGAAAATGACACCACAGAAGGGAAGGTGAGATGGCTGCCATTTTCCTCACACTTGTTTATTTATGCTGAATAGCCCTTGACTGACTGCCAGACCTTGACAAAATAAGATAAGAGCTCCTTTCTGCACATCCGTCAGCCTGTCACATGGGATAGGCTGACAGGTCAGCTGAGGCGAGGGGCACTATACATTACACAGTATGCGGGTCTATTTTTCACCATCTTACTTCCTCTTTTATGCTCTCTCTTGGTTTCACTTTCCATCCATCTATCTCTATTTCTTTCACCCTCTTTTTCCACACACTGTTCATAACTCGCTTTGTGTTAGCTCTCTTTCTGCTTCTCTTTCTTTTTGCCTCTGTATCTCTGCTTCATCTCTCTCTGTCTCTCCCTATCGCTCCCTCGTTTCTGTCTTTTCCTCCTCTCTCCTCCTCTCTCTCTTCCTCTCTTCCCAGGGGGTGCCAAGGTTAAAAACACAGGGAGGATTTAGATTCTGTTAGGGCCCCGTGATGAATGAGGGTGTCACCTCCACCGCACTTCCTGCCTCTCTCCATCTAGCGCAGTAATCATCTCCAGACATTAATATTTAACATCATCACGCATCACAGACCAGCCCACAATCTGTGATTATCAGCCAATAACAAAAAGGAAGGGGAAAAAAAGTCCACCTCAGCGTCTCGCCGCCGCCTGCAGCGACAAAAAAAAAGCAACACATGGCATGAATGGGGAGGAAAAGGCAAACGATCTGTGGGTGTTTGTTGTGTGAGTTGTTGATGGTGGCCAAACACAGTAAATATTTAATGAGGCTTGTCTGGTAAGCGTTTTTTCCTGTACTCTCTCAGGATTAGTGTTGATGCAGAGGGCTAAGGAGATAATTACTGGGTTTAATGCTGAACCTCATTCAAGGTCTCCGAAGGCATCCACATCAACTACAGCTAAAGTTTATGTAGCAAGCAAGGTGGTCAGTTTATATTTAACAAAGATGCCCCATTGACTGAACAAACATCAAAAGCTCTGTGGTTTGTTGAGAGGACTGATGCCCTTGTATGAAAATCCATGCACTGGAACTTACATAAATATTTTCAAAGTAGACAAAGGGTTTTCAAATGCGGGGTCCATCTCCAGGCCTCTAAAATCCTTCAAATGAAACAATCTAAGAAGGAAAAATGACTCTTTGGTTGAGATGCTCATAAAGGCCATAACCTGTGACATGGGGTGACGAGTAGAGTAGACTTTACTTCATTTTAAGGGGTCACAAGTCAAAAAGGTTGGTAACCTCTGCCCTTAGGGTCTGTGGTGGGAAATCACAAAATAGGAATTAAAGTAAAAACATTTTTAATCCAGTAGTTTGATCAGATTTGATCAGATTAAATTTTGAGACTGCAGTTTATTTGATTAATAAAAAAGTATACTGAAGGACAATAGTGAAGATTTGAGGACTACCTGAAAAACATAATTATTTTGAAAGAGTGCAATGAAGGATGTTAACTATATCCTGTCGCTCTTTCTGCTGTTTTACTTTACAGGTCCATGAGATAGAATGTTAATTGGAAGTTAATTGTTTGCAATTCGAAATGTGCCAGGATTAAACTCTAGATCAAGACAGCAACAGTGAGGCTTAGCTAAAGAGCTTGGCGTTTGGGTTATTTGTGTAACCTATAAAATAAAATTGATAAATAGCTGTTCAGTGAGAACCATGCCATTTTAATATCAAACAATTTTGATATTTGCATGAATCTGGACGGTAGAAGGAGAAAAAGGTGACTGCAGGGGAAAGGGGAGACGAAATGTGGCTAAAACCGCACAGAAATCACCTGACACGAAGTGGAGCTGTCCTCCGCGTCATCCATTACAATCATGGAATGTACAACTTGTCAGGTATTCTTCTTTCCCTATTTATTCATGTGGAAGGGAATACGTATTTATTGAAGACTGTGTGTTTGATGAAAGGATTTGAGAAAAGAAAGTTTGTTGACTTTCATTTAGAAAATTCAATAAAAATAGCTGAATAATAATAATTACGCTTGGAGCAATGCTAAGATATGGTAGTGGTCCCCAGTATCATCCCTGTACCACCTGCGGGTCCATGATATGAAAAAAAGGTTGAAGACCCCTGCTGTTGACTATTACATCTAATAAGAAATGTTTACGGACAGTGGACAGTTTATTGTCTTTTCTTGCTACGCATGAGAATAAAACGTGGCATAATAACAAAAACAGTTCTTCTGGTTTAAGAGTGGCAATTTTTATAACGTTTTGAATAATGCATTAAAAATGATGCAGAGGATGTGAAATAAATATCAGTATAGCTCTGTTCATAAAAACCCTTAACCCAAACACACACACATACACCCATAGGCAAATGGCATAACTCCATTCAAATGACATTTACTGAGCCAGAGCAGTGAATAGGTCATCTTAGGCATACATTAAATCTTGGCCGTGTAAATGTGCCTCTGAACAAAAAGAAGGAGCCACACTGTATTTGAATAAAACTTTGATTCACTGTTAAAACACAAAAGAAGCTGATCGAAATGAGCTATTTAAATGTTTCATCTCATTCTTTCCAGTTGAGCTAATAACACAAAGTAATAAAACTACAAGAAAACAACAAAAACCAGGAAACATTTCCTGCACTCTTCACTCAGCCACGCTCACATCTCAATTTCAGAGAAATTAACTGATAGTGAAAACATGGCGGAAAGCAGTCGAATGTGACAAGTGGCATGTGGAACACAAAATTGGATTCAATTAGTCCGCTGATTTCGACTCATATCTGCGCCCCCCCTGGCGAGAGCAGTGATATGCATTATGGGCAAATGGAGAGCAGCAATTTTATGCTGTGCAACACCTTTAACAGGCAGCTGCTCGGAGACGGGCAGCTCTGTAATGTGTTTCTGGCTGGAGCTCAGGAGAGCCGGGTGGGAGGACGCCTGATAGCATCTTTACTGCCTCACACAAACAAGCTGCCTGGTTGGTCAATATGGAAGTGGTGGTCGGGCTGTTTATGTGCAAGACTGTGTGTATGCATGTGTCAAGTTGACTATGGAGTGAAAGTTTGACTGCCTGGCTGGTTGGCACTTTGGCACTGATTTGTGTGTGTGTGTGTGTGTGTGTGTGTGTGAAGCGTGTGCATGTTTATAAGTTTATGCATGGCTGAGTTATGGATTTAGGCAGCTCCTATCTCATTCCGTCTCCATCCACAGACCTTTCTGCTTATTTTCTAGGTGTTATGGGCTGAGGGGATACAAGTTGAGGAGGAAGCAGGGCAAAGAAAGACAGCGAGAGTGTGTCAGCATAGTGACAGAGTGCTGGGGAAGTATAAGCCCTCAGACTCTCCTTATTTTTACTGAAGAATGTATGAATGTAGAGTGCAGGATGAAATACATTGTATGTCTTTACTTCTGTGTGTGGGTGTGTGTGTGTGTGTTTTGGGGGAAGAGAGTGTGTGTAGGTACAAAAGACTCTCTGTGGTGTCTGACCAGCTGTGGGAGGTGAATAATAAGGAGTCGTGCCTCTCCAGCCTCCTACCATCATTACACTCATTATACTTCTTATTGGACAGGGAGAGCTGTGAGTGTGTATGAGAGGGAGGGGAAAGCATGCGTGTTGGTGTATATAAGGATGCCTACGTATACACACTAATACCCTGACGTTTAAGTGAATGGTTCAGATGTGAGATGTGAGAGTGACTAATCCTCTCCAGTGTCTACATCTTTATCTATTGTGGTCGAGTCCACAGAGATGGAGGCCTAATGTTCCTCAAGTCTCCATAACACATCAGTTCAATTAGCAGCGCCAACCAAAACACACTTTGTCAAACTCTGACTTCTCTCACTCTCTGTCTCCCCACCAGTCTGACTCCATAATGAAGCCTGCTGTCAGTCAGGAGCAGGTCTCCTGGCTACACACCAGTGCACACACATTCACGCACACACACACACACACACACACACATTGACTAAAATACACACACACAAAAAAACAACAACCCACAAGTGTGTTCACACATCAATCTGCCTACACAAACACCGGGTACTTAACTTTCATTTCACAGCCCAGATGCACAACTGAACTCCTCGCAGGTAAATAGAACAGCTCTCTGTGTCATTAAGCAGCTCGGTGCATCGTCAGTTCTGCATGGCCCATATTTGACTTATTTAACTCTGAGAGGGAGAGTCAAGATGTGCAGTTCAGCTGAGAAGAATGGTCCTTTTTGATCCTTGGATGTGAGAGATATTTGATGTACTGTACTTTATAAAGTAGCTAATACCATGGTGAATGATATCCCCTTGAAGAATCTCTGGAGCAAGTCGTCTTTCATCTAATACTAGGAATTAAAAGAGAATACCAGCACGCCATTTACAGTGAAGTTGTAGCTCTTAGCTCAACATTTTGGCTAGATCTAGATTTAAATTTCTATCTTATATATTTTTACAATATATATTGTAATTGTAAGTGTTACCAGTGCCTAAACCGCTATCAAATATGCAAAACATTATGTATATGTTAAATTTCACATATCCAGATATAGACAAATCTGGCGGCTGATTTATGTGTTTATGTATATATTAAATATATTATATTATAGCTATCAAATAGTCAGTGGGGTGGCGGTTTTTAGCGGGCCCTGGTCGGTCCTTTGTCGGCATGCCACTAAGTATGCGACATGAAGATTTAATGGAGATTTATGAAAGTAAAATTGATTTCATGGAGCAGTGGCTTGTGACTTTTTCTTTCTGTTTTTTCCAAAGAGGAAATTTATTATTGGAGCAGCTGATCACAAGACATAAAAGACATCTAGATGACTGTTACTGGACAGTTTAAGTTTTGCAGCTTTTATCCTGTATTTTAATGGCATTTTCAACATATAACCAGTTCTACAGGATTTGCTGGACAGATTTCTAGGCAAAAGCACTTGAAATTCTTTACATACATTACTTAATGTATGTTTCATGAGGTACCACCGCAGTGATGGTGGCATGTCTACTTCTGCCTAATTCATCTATTGTTAAGGGAATTATTTCCTGGAGATGTTCATTTGTTCCTTGAGTGTCAGGTGAGTGACAGTAAGATGAATAAGTAATGAGCACACTAAAACGTCAACTCAAAACACCATAAAGTATCCAGGAAGTAGAGACTCTGACAAAGCCAAGTTAAGACTGCATGTTTGTTGTGATGCATTATGGAGGTTGGACAAGTCTGTGAGTTTTTCTCTGTTTGTTTCTGCTTCTAGAGATCAACCACCTGACTGTAGCACCATTAATAATAAGAGTAAATGGATGTCTTTTTTTCTCTTTTATGCTGATGAACAATGGTTCCTTTCTAATCAACTCGGCATTAACTCCTCAGTCAGCTTTGATAATCAGCATGTGGGTTTCAACGTGATGTGAACTGCATCAAAAGGGTTGATATAGAGAATTATTTTCTACAATTTACCTTCTAAATTTATGTATTACAGAATAGCTAACCTTTAATGAATAATGAGTAATTGCTTCATTGTTTGGAAAAAAGGTGTTTTTCTTCCAGTGTATCCAAGGATGCCTGACTGAGCACACATACTCTTTTTTTAGCAGAGTCTTTGAGTCACAACACAGGAGAAGATGGGGTTAAGTACTGTACTCGTGGTACAGTACATCACTGCCGGGCCACCAGAGCCTTGCTTGTTTATTTCCAGCCCAGATTTCACCAGCTCCTCTGGGGATTCAAACCTGTAATGCAGATACAGTGAAACGAGAGAGATGGAGCAGCGCTGCATGGACCAGGGCTCAGACTGATGAAGTTGCAGTCATGTGGCCTTTTGCATCAGCAAAATGAGGCACAGAGCACCTCAGGACTAAATACTTCCATGATGATAAGACTGCTGAGGCTTAAGGCAAGGACACACAGGGCAACATTAGGGCAGGTTTGATGAAAATAAAGCACCTAGAGAGTTTGCTCTTTTAATCATGCATGTGGCAACATTTTGTTTTTAAGATAGCAGGGTTGCATAGAGAGTAGAGACACTTTAGTTTAAACTGAAGTGCCCTTGACCTGAATCCCTACAAGCTTCACTTGAGCTGATTTGTATCTGACTCTGTGCTGTGAGCTCCCTACGTAGAACATTTTGCTTCAGGGATCAATAAAGAATCACAAAAAAGTAACAAAACATTGAATAGATTTTTTGCTCAGTGATTCACTTCACAGCATGTTGGGAGTGTTGACCTGAGACTGGTATCGCCAACTTCAGTCCATCTTTTTATACTTTTCAAAATAAGTTCCAAAAGTTACTATTTCTTGCAAAGTTTCCACCTTACATCTCTGTAAAACATCAAGCAGATGTTAGCTCATTGCTGTCGATTAATGTCTGGAAAACGCCTGAATCTGACCACAGGTGGCTGCGGCGATATCAGTCCTGACAGGTAAACATGAATGCACACATGTATATACGCACACCAATGTCAAAAACATACACAGTGTTTATCCTTTCAGGTCTCAGCAGGGTCTCTAGTCTAAAAAAGTAGCTGTGATGACAGAAGCTGCAATGTGTGTGTGATTATAGGTGTGTGGTCTCCTTCTGTTTAATTAAACATGGATCTGTCCAGGGGTAGAGAACACAGACAGATGGTACATAAAAACGAACTCCATCACACTTTTCACTTTTCTTCCTTGATGAAACTAAAAGAACCATCATCGATGATCTTCAAGTGTTGAATACAAATGTATATAATTCATTTTACTGGAAAGGTGCATGGTGTTTCAAACACTGTTTCCTGTCTTGAACACTTGAACTTTACTCCTTAGGGGCTTTATCTGCATTGAAGTAATTGTTATACATTAACAGCTGTGTCATTAAACACCCTATCAGAGTTGTAAATGAGAGGCAGCAAATATTTCTTTGATCTGCGTAAATATGCGGCTATAATACAAGTTAACCAAGCTGTCCAAATAAAGTCCTCTCCGGGAAAAATAAGGTGCCCGTGAAATCTGCATGTAATTACAACTCTGGTGGCTGAGATGGCCCCAAATAAGTCCATGTTGCAATGGCAAAGACAAGGAGTCGATGAGGAAACAAAACAAAACAGAAAGGGACAACAAGTGAAAGTCTAAGAGCAGTAGTGAAAAAAGTGACTAAAGGAAGAAGCTCTCTCTAGTATGTCACTTCCTTGTCTGTAATCACTACGAAACTGTCCCCTCCCCTGACACCAATAAAAACTATCTCTAAGATCTCCTGCTCAGTGAGCCTGAGCTTGTCTCCAAACATCAAAAATACCAACAACAGTCAAAGACAGGCTTTCCCTTTTGGAAACAGCGGTGACGAGGTGCTCGGATTCCCTTGTGCTGGTCGTCACTTTATTCTTCTGAACTGAGTTCCTCTAGGAATGCCGTTGCATTCCCAGGATGCTTCAGTGAGGATAATGGTCGCTGCACAGTGACAGAAATAAGACAGCTGCCATCTGATGGGAATGTGTGTGTATGTGTGTGAGAGAGAAAGTAGGTACGTACACGTAGCAGTAGATGATATGGTGTGACTGCTAAATTGCTACTTAATGGGAGGTCAGTCTTTTCATTTAGGTGTTCTGCAGCTACTAATGTGTCATGGGCAATTATCAGATACTATATATGCTCTTGAGGTTGCAAGGTCTTGTGTGGGATGTTTCATAATGCTGGCAGTGTATTATTTAGCTTCACAATGGGCCATTCCACAACTGTGGGATGTGTTTTTTCAGCTAAATGTGATTTGGGGTGTTGAATGCTTTTTCAGCATTTGGCAGAATTTTTTTTAAAACAAATTCCATCCAAAATCCCTTTAATTTTACACAGTGAATGGCTGTGTCCAATTGTTTATTCCACATACATACAGATACTGTGAAAACGCACATATTTACATAAATGCACATATAAT
Organism: Siniperca chuatsi; assembly: GCF_020085105.1. Taxonomy (NCBI): domain Eukaryota; kingdom Metazoa; phylum Chordata; class Actinopteri; order Centrarchiformes; family Sinipercidae; genus Siniperca; species Siniperca chuatsi. The sequence goes on from NC_058060.1 coordinate 13,535,937, forward strand.
ATAAAAGATGTGGTATGTGTGTGTAATCCTGATTATAATCTTAATTCTAAACCTGAAATCTAAGCAAGAAATTTAAAGAAGTTAGGTTTAAGAATCAGCTTTTTCCTTAAACCATCCAAAACCCAATTTTTCTACCAAAATAGTAAGGAAAACCCACAAACAAACATAAACGCACATCAAAGATCCCATGCATCCACAAGACCCTGACCCATATTCTTTAATCCATTTCCAAGAAGGACACAAGAAGCTACAGCTATCATGTTCATTGTCTTATTTTTACCAGGACCGTGGATGAGAGTGTGTGTGTGAAAATAGCACCAGAAATAACACGAGCATCACATAATTCTGTCAACAAGGAGAAAGCTCGTATTTCAACACTTCCTTGCATCATCTGTGCTTTGGAGAAAGCTTTGTGGCAGAAAATAAGCCTATTCATATGTGGAGTGATTACTGTATGTGTGTGTGGTATTAAATAGGTCTTGGTAATAAATCTGATGGCTGCTGCCACTGTATAAATATAGCCAGGGGATTTGGTCATGTTAGATGTTCCAGTTTCATCATCATTGACTGTACATCGCATCAAATGGCTTAGGCTAATAAGGATGATGCATGTGAGAGCTATTGTTTTGTGTGACATACCTGACCACACCCAGGACAGTCGTTGCCGTTCTCACAGGTTCTGCGTCGTGACTGGACGCCTCCGCCACAAGGCACGGTGCAGCGTTCCCATGCCGACCAGGCCGACCAGTAGACATGCGGTGGGCAGGGCAGGTGTTCATTACAGTACCTGGGAAGGAAGAGCAAAGACCGCAGGGGATCAGAATGTAACATTATTCAATAAGACGGTGTAGTCCCTAATTTGTCCAGGAGTGTTCCATCGTAGCAAAGGTTTCAGTCATAGTCATCTGGACACTGTTTTCAGAATCAAGACGTTTCGGCTCCCACCCGGAAGTCATTCTCAATTGGGAATGACTTCCGGATGGGAGCCGAAACGTCTTGATTCTGAAAACAGTGTCCAGATGACTACGACTGAAACCTTTGCTACGATTATTCAATAAGAAAAGTCAGTAACTCTTAACTTTAAACCCCCTATTTAGCATTTATAAGCAGTACGTAAACATTAAATAAATAGCCCATATCAAATCCACAAATAAATAGCTCATATTGGATATCTAAGGTTACACCTTCAGGAATAGATTTTTTTGGCCACTTAGACAGCACAACAAGCTGTAGAAAAGTATTGACATATTATCATCTTATGAGGTTTTAAGGATGAAGGTGTAAGCAAACTGGATCCATAACTGGATGTGTAAATCCAGCAACATTAACATTCGGAGTCGTGTTTCTGGCCAACTGGTGAATGTAAGTCTAATATTCACTCTCTTTATAACTGATTTTGTTTCCGCCAAGTGAAGGTGAAATATCTGGCTCTTTAGCTGCTAAACGCTCCCCAGTGTTCACCAGCTAGTTGCTAACTTTGTCTGTCTGTTTGGTGGTGGGCAGGTAGTGTACAGTGTACTGTAGAGCCAGCTGATAATTATCTGTGGATTTGTCACTATGAGTGACCTTTCACATTAAACATATTCACTTGATCCATTGTTATTATTAAATAATATATGAGCAGCTTTAAGTACTGTAATTACTGGATTGTGTACTGTAGTTACAAAATTTAAATGATAGAAGAGATATGAGGTAGTTTGCAAGCTTTGACAATAAGCTTAACTTACACTGGGTACATACAACTGGATCATGTATGACAGTGTCTTTTGATTTGTCTGTGGAAAATTGAATAGCTACTTTATCTGACAGAGCACTAAAATTATATGTGAAGGCCACTGAGGACGTCACCACACTTTTGAAACCTTGCCACTGAACTGAAATAGCTACAAAGAGTTCATACCACAAACTCTTACAACCCCAACATATCTCTTTGATGTGGCCATGGAGTGCAGAGAGAACACAGTGCACTGTGAACCAGAACATGTGATTGAATCATGCCACCAGAGAAAAGGTCTGTGGCATATTTCTGTGCATGGCATAATGGCCAGTGTTGCATAAAACTACATCTAAGAACATTCCATCTCAAATCTTAATGAACGTGCATATGCATTTTGCATATTCATTGACACAGCCTATTAAAAAAGCCACAGAGATGCATGCATCATCTCTAATTACATCGTTTTACAAGACAGGATTACTGCGATGTCTAAAATACTTAATTATGCAGTCCTCATTATACAATAACGTCAGACGATTGCCAGGCTTATTAGATCCATATAATTTATTTTATAACTTTTACACATACTATAAAATTGTTTTTATTGCTATTTTGTTGTGTTTTGGCACATGACTGCCTTTTGAGAAAACTGAGTCTTCTTGTGCTAAAATAGCTTTAACTTTATACCCTTTCTCCAGAGGCTTAGGCTGGGTATTTCTATTGTACTATTCCCAAAAACTCTGCTATTGTTCATGGCAAATCAAAAGCTACATTCTGTATACCCTGGTTGTAAAAATCCTTAGAGCAGTGTGTTCTTTTGCACTTTTGCTAATCTGCACGCTTGTAGTGGGATGATATAGTGGGGAAGAGGAGTGGGGAGTAGTGAGGAAGAGTGTGGAGTACAATCTCGCGAAAGCCTGACAGAAGGAGAAAGACTACACACACACACACACACATTCATGCACACAGGCTTGTGTACAGACACAAAATACCCCTGCTGCACCACAGCACAATGAAAAACTGCTGCGATCAATATGAAGCAGATTTAGAGCTTCAAAATCATCATCATACACACTTTAATCATTTCAGACAAATTGGTGGCTTTAGTCCATCTTATCCTTTTCTCTTCACACACAGAGCTGATTGGACTAAAACGCTGTTAATTACTCGCTATAGGCTGAGTAAGCAGTGTGGACGATGTCAGTATGCTAAGGGAAATACCGACAGAAGGTTCATAAATGCAGGCATTAGCCAGCCAGATTTAAGCCCATAGCGCTGCCGTGCACAGTTGGTTTCAGAACATTTGCTTTATCTTTAAAAGCTCTGCCTGCTGCAAACAATCAGGGCCAAACTTACGGGAAGCCTGTTGGCTAGAAGACACAGAAAAGAGGTGAGAGAAGAGGTTCAGTTTTGGGCTTTTAAGCTAATCTTTTAGTTTTTATAAATATGTATGTCATGTACACACGAAGTCACACTATATGCATGCATTTTTGAACATAAATCTTGTGCATTAATCCCAGCAGGGCCCTCGAGGCAATATGGGAAGAACAAAGTGAGTAGCGAAGCTTATTGCAGACGCCTAACACCTCTGAAAGGAGGCCTGTGCCCCATAAAATAAAAGCCTTTCACAGCATTAAAAGAATTGTTCAGCGAGCAAAAGCTGATAAAGTGCCAGTCCTTTTCATGCTATGCGGATTAAAGCTTGTACAGAAGACTTTACCTATTTCACACATGGGTAACTTATATACAACAGATGTGGTAAAAATTTTTGGACACCATTACATGGGTTGAACATCCAATGAGAAGTTTTCCCCATTTTTTCCAAGAATTGGCGATATACATGCCTGACACACCTGGATATGCTCATATTGAACACACACAGCACAAACATTTTGTAGCATCCATATCCTATCTATTTCTCCCTCAGGCAGACTCAAACTGACACAGCATAATTCATCTGTTAACACTTTTTTTCTTTCTATCTCACTGCCTCACTGTTCATCTGTTCTTCTCTCTCACACACATACATACAAATACTCCTCTCCTCTCACACCACCCTTACAAAGATCCCTTTCCAGCCCTCACAGCTGGCCCCTAACTAGCCTAAGGTGTTTTAAATAGCTGAACAGAGAAAGTACTGAGAGCAGGAAGGGGAGATGAAACAAAGAAGATTAAAGCTCGGAGAAAGAAAGAGAGGGGGTGGCAAAACCTGCTTCTGGCCTCCCGTGGTCTTCTTGGTGTGGTTCGTGAGTAACTGGGCTGTGCCGATCACTCCGTATATTTTCCTCAGAGCTCTTGGTGGAGCAGTCCTTGAGAAAAGGACTGCTCCACCAAGAGCATCAGTGAGTAAGAAAGGGGAAGGTGGGAGGTTAGAAGAGGGAGAGAGGAAATGAAAAAGTGCAGAAAAAGGAGAAAAAAAAGGATGTAATATAAGGTTCATCCTTGAAGGCCATATCCAATTACTTGTCCATCGCAATGCTGTTTCTGTTGCTGTGGTAACGATTGATAACAATTTATTTCTCCATTCTCCTTCCCTGTAGCCTCTGAACTGTATTTATTTGCACTTTTTCTGCCTCTACGTGTGGTTAACGACAGGAGTTGGATGAAAAACATCAGCATGATGCCTCGCTAGGTAACAAAGACACTAAGGACACAGAGAAAAAAGGCCTCCTTCATTAAGAAACAGGACACATGGAAGCCGCCATAGCTTTCCTCATTTTCTGATTTGGCAACTAAACTAAAGTTTGAGATAACCAGAACAAGTTGAGACACGAATAAAACTTTAACTTTAAGAATACTCATCTCATGACCTTTTCTACCTGGGCTACTTTGTGTGTCTCTTTGTGCTTCTTCACATACTTTCTCCTCGCAAAACTGATTTTTTTTTTTAGGCCTTGAAGGTTGCTTAGAAACCACACAAACATCTTTAAAAAGGCAGACTCGGTCTGTGTGTGAAAGCCAGATAATTACCCAAGCACAGGCCTATCCCACTCATTCCTTAATTGGCTGTCACAAAGTTGGACAGAAATGAGGAAGAAAAGAAAAGAAAAAGTCACAGTCAAAGTCATATTTCCTAACTGCAAGTTGCAAATTATGGAACAAAATGCCGCCCCCCCCCCAATATGCACAGAAATCGAAACACGCATGAACAGAATGTATTTGCTTTAATCAGTACATGTGAATGAATGTATAAACATGTAGGTGTGTGTGTATGTTATACCTCTCCTCGCGGTTCTGGCCCACACACACTCGTCCACCGTGACGAGGGGTTGGGTTGCTGCAGGAGCGCTGGCGGACCTGGAAGCCGATGCCGCAGCTGGTGCTGCAGGGAGACCAGGAAGTCCAGGGAGTCCACGCTCCGTTTCTATGGTGACACACAGAGCTACATCAATCTAAGCTACTTTAGCCACTGAGGAACAGATGATGGTAGCTGGAAGAACACAGCATCACAACAAGATAATAGCAAGAAGATATTAACTATTAAGTCACATTGATTTCAGGAGTTGTTCACACCATGAGCCATGTCTCATGTCTTTCAGAATTTGAGGGTATAAATTAATCTAATTAAGAACATATAGTAACACTAAAGAAATACTATATATCTTTTTAGTCATAGAAGATGTTTTTTGACTTTCTTCTGCCAGATTCTGCTCTTTATTGTCCAAGAAGGAATAAGTGCATTATCATTGGTTTCAGAGAAGAAGGGTAAGACCTCTGTATACTGCACTAAGATGATCAATGATGGGAAATACACTTATTTACACAATAAGAATTAAGTCAGAATTGAATTGATGTGGATGAAATTATAAATGGTACAAACAAAGGAAAAAGTCATTCACAAGTTCATGGAAGTATATGTATATACAAACCTACATTGCATAGCATTGTTTATCAGCTAGCACTTTATTATCACTCTGTAGTTACGTCATATGACTTGCTCTGAAAGAGTTAAGCAGGAAGGCCGGGAAATTCTTATGAACCTAGTGCTGAAACATAATCCATTTGTCGATCAATAGAAAATTAATCAGTGTCAATTTTTTATAAACCATTAATAGTTCAAGAGATGAATAAAGTAAATTTACAAAGCATTTCTGTCTTACAGCTTAGCTGCATTTTTCTGTTTCAGTTTGTATATTTAATATCATTGGGTTTTTTACTGTTCGATAAAATAATTAATTTTAATTTGGGCTCTGGTAACTTGTGATAAGCATATATCATTACTTTCAGACATTAATTAGACTAGAATATGAATTGATTGTTGAAAAAACAATAGATAAATTAATTAATAATGAAAATAATCCTTAGTTGCTTCCCCTTATCAACTCACACGTCGTATCTTTCATGCAAGGATATGATCACAAGCCCTGTTTAGCAGGCAGAGGATTGATGCGCAGCAGCAGCATCTCAGTAAATTTATAACTGAGTGTAAAATTTGTAATATGTCAGCCGAGTGAGTAAAAAAACACAACACCCAATCAGCACTTGTCAGCCCCAAATAACTGATGCTGAATATGCAACACGGAACAAATAACTGTATGTGGTGTGAGGATGCAGGGAATTAATTAACACATTTTTATATCCATCCCCTTACCTCTCCATCACACCTTCCCATTGACAAAGACAGAAGAAAGATTTACAGATGTGTGGTGATGCCAAAGAATGTACCTGGAGCAGTTGGCGACCTCCACGCTGATGCCATGGCACTGCTGGCCACCACACTGAGGGGCGGGGTTATCACAGGCTCGTGTCCGACACAGACAGGACCCTGCGCTGCCTCCATCATTGTGACTACATGTGGACCAGCCTGACCAGGCACCAAAGCCTCCATCGACTGTCACATTACGGATCTGTTAGCATTGAAAAGGGCCAAAAATAAATCATTTAAGAGTAATGGCTTTTCTCAGAAACTGGTCATTGCATCAGACTGATGCTCTCAGGGATGTGTTGCTCTGGGAAACGCAGCCCACGGCTACGGTGGATGCAAACAGAAATCAATTTTCCTCAAATAGATGCAAAAATAACTGCATTACATCATCCACGGCACATCTAAAAATTTTGCAGCTATACGGACAAAAATGTGCTGTAAACACGAGGAAGGTATATGAAAATTGTCTCAGGATATGATGAGACTCCAGAATAGCAAAAGAGAGATTCAGAAAGGCAAATCAATGATGTGAATGGACACATTCAAAAGACAGAAATATGAGGAAATAAAAGTGGCAGCATAAATAGATATCTGAAGCAAAACAGAATGAAACAGGAAGTCTCCGTTATTACAGGAGCTATGAATTACAAGTGATGTCCTGGGCATACGAGTTAAATACAAAAAGCATCGGTGTGAGATTCAGAGCTGCAGATGATATGAGCCATGTCGCTGCTACATTTCAGGGTGATTTAAAAAAGCAAAGAGCACTTTCATACGGGGCGAAAAGGGAGAGTGATCATCAGCTGCTTTGGCAGAAGCAGAAATAACGTCTGCCCTCCACTCTTATTGGTAATTGAACTCTGCTGTGTGCCTAAATGGGGGACGCTTGGCAAAGATAGACAACATTTGCATCAATGGGCTGCCTAGAAAGTAAACAACTAGAAAGAGGCAGACAATATCGCATCTCTTCCACCAATCATTTACAGCTGAGAATATAAATGATATGGTGTGTATGACACTATCTATTTCATGCTGTGTATTTGTCCCTAAAAGATAAATATAAAAAATAAAATTTTTTTTTTACTGGTGATAAAAGTACATGTGTAATTTCTTTCATTCAAATAGGAAAACAGAAAGGAAATGACACCAGAAGGATGATAGATCAATTCTGAGGGATCATAAAGCACTTGTGCTTATGTGGATTATAAGAGAAATTATTTCTTTTTCACAGGCTGAAATCACAACAGCTGTCTCTTTTTTATTCTTAAGAATACTGTAACATCATGTTTTTAAAATGACTTTTAGGCAAAGTAGATTTCTTACAAAAACAAAACAAAAACATTTCCAAACTAATTGTTGCTTGTTTCCATATAGACGTGAGACTGTGGTGCCGGATGGCGTTTGTGAATAGGTTGGTAAAGCGTATCTCCTGTCTCTGCCTACACAACGCAACTCAGTGTGCAAACCCTTGACTGATCTCCAGCTCCAGACTTCCAGACATTCTGCCAGTTTAGCCTTTTTCAAAACTGTTAATGGACTCACAGGGAGTGAAACACTAACTGTGATAAAAGACAACTTCTTGATTTTTCATGTCTTGGCATTGAAATGTTGCAAGTGGATAATTTTCCCATTCTGGTCTGGCTTCACGAGCCCTATTGTATAGCAATTTCTCTCTGCCAGCATACAAAGTAATTACTGCCAAAGTTAATTCATGCTCACTCTAAATGGATCGGACCTGGTTAGACCAAGGTTAAGTGAGTAAATACATATTCCATTACTGGTGTGGGCAGTGGTATGTGGCCAAATGAAAATACATCAAAACTAAAGGATTGGTGGCTACACTGCTGCAGGAAATATGGATATTATCTTAGATCAAATCCTGCATTTAAAGTAATAGTTTAGAGACAGTTAGCTTAGTTTAGCATAAAGCCTGGAAAACAGGGTGAAAAACCTACCAGTACCTCTAAAGCTCACTAATTGTACGCATTGTATGCTTAATATATTGTTTGTTTAATCCGTACAAAGTTACAAGTTACGGTTTTACGGGAAATTTTATATGAGCAGTGACTTCCTGGCCACTGCTAAACATGCAAAATGTTAATTAGTGAGCTTTAGAGGTGCTGGTAGAGGTGTTTTCCAGGCTTTACGCTAAGCTAAGCTAAGCGTCTCCTGGCTCCAGCTTCTTATTTACCGTACAGACATGAGAGTGGTATTGATCTTCACATCTAACTTTTGGCAAAATAGCGGATAAGCATATTTCCCAAAATGTTCAACTATTCCTTTAAAATATGTACTGTAAGCAGTACAGCTAAGCTAACTAGTTTCAGACTGAGATAGCTTAAATGAAAGTATGACTATGTTTGATGTAATAATGACTGCAGAAATACGCCAATACTTGAGTTGCAGAATGAAGTGACTAGGCAAAATTATTGTGTGTGCCTGTTTATGCACATATTCATGCATGACTGTGTGTGTCCTTGTATATATCTGAATGTATATGTGGATGCAGTGTTAGCCAAGTTTCTGCCAGAGCTCTGCTGACAGATGCCACTGGGTGCTCAGTGGCTTGAGTGCCAAATATTCCTCTGAACATGAAGCCACATAAAAGGGTACAGAGGCACACAGCACTCTCCGCTGTGACTGGCTTGAAAATGATGTCTGCGAACTGCTGAAAAAAGCAGAGCTATGCTGAAATTGATAGGCTTACCGCCCCCTAATACTGCTCCCATATTTGGTGCACGTTAAAATAAATGGAAGAGCTGATTTTGCTAATGAACAAGCAGTCAAAGGTGAATGATTGAGGCAGCGCTCTAGATCATTCCCAGGGTGTATGTCGCTCCCTTAAAGTCAATTTGTTCAGTCCCGAGATGCCCTTCTTTGGCAAGGATATGGCTGGTTTTAGGGGCTGTTGGTTGTAAGTTGTGAGTGTATGAAGAGAATACAGAGCAGGCTTTCAGAGGAGAGGAGCATAGATGAATGTGAGTATTAAATTCACGAGGAGAGGAGAGCGAGCATGGAGGCCGAGTAAGGATAATTGTGTTTCCAACAACTTTAAAGTTTCAGAGTGGAGACAGCAAAGGAAGCGAGTAATAAGCAAGTGATGTATGTACAGATCAGGCAGCAACTCAGTGATACTCACAGGGCATTTTGTGATGCTCTGCTCCCATTGGCTCATTCTGACACTTTCCTCCAGGGTGGTGCATTTCTTTAACAACAGGTCCCAACCGCAGTATGGGTCCCTGGCCCCCACACACGCTCTGGAAGGACAAAGAGAATAAAGTTCATATTTAATGGATTTTTATTAACCTGTCATATGTGAATACAGATAGCTCTGCATTGTGACAGGACATGAAATCAAACAGCAGGTTTAGACATAAAAAAGAAAGGAGATTATGGAGAACGTTGGAAGATAAGGTGGTGGGGAGAAATGATGGATGAAAAAATTGGAAATGGGAGAGATAAGATGGTGGGTGAGAGGAAGGTAGGGGAGAAGAATGGGAAACAGCAAAAAAGAGATTTGGGGGAAAGCAGAGAGAAGTGTAGATGCTGAAAATTAACATAGAAGAGAGGGAGGAGAGAAGCTACTCAAGTGACAGAGAAGAGGAGAGAGATAAGAAAGGCAGGAGAAAAATGTTAATTTTGTTTATTTATGAATGTAGAGTATTGCAGTGCTTTACAATGCTTACATCGCATCAGCATCCTAAAATTATGTCTTAACACAATGTGCTGACTGATTTCTCAGGTAATCTTCAGCCAAGCACCAGGATTATAGTTTTGTGTCTGCATACACACACACATACATTTCTGACTTAAATAGCTTATCAGCCCAACAAATATTCACTGTGAGGATACTGTAGCAAAGATAGCTGGATCTGTCTCTGCCATATCTTCTTCAGGTGGTTTATTGAGTGCAATAAAAAGCCTGATGTTACTCTTTTCATGCAAATACGAGTCTACGGTGACAGCACAATGACATATCTCGGAGCCACAAGCATCAATGCAGCCTGACATGCCCCTAGTGAAATGTAACCAAAGTTGTCCGTGGGTTTCATAACAATGAACTGAGTGTAGACACAAACACAAATGCACTTACGCAAGGACACAAGATCATATGCATCCATCCATATGAAAATGCAGAAAGGCAAACACTCTGCGCTTGCTTGCACACACTCTAGCGCACACACAAGGTCGCTGACGTAGCGTCTGGGTGGCTAACAAAAAGCACTGGACTATTCGGACAAGGATATCAGGGGTGACGACAGCAGTACAAAATGAAAGGGAGACAGAACAAGCTATAATACCTGTCTTTCAGAGGGCCTTAAGGGCTTTGCAAATTGTACACCACCCATCTGTGAGCCACACGGCACACAGAGCCTTCTAATATTTCACAAAGGTAAACCTCAAAGAAATGTCAGTGATGAACCCAGTAACTCTCCCTGTACTGTAGCTGCTAGTCTGTGTGCATGGTTATATTTCCTTTATTGTTTTGTTTTTTCGGACTCTCTCACACTCTTAAAAAAAAAAGAAAAAGCTGTGAAAGAGGTGATGAAGTACCATAATGGCTGCAACATATATCACAGAGCCACAGCTGTAACATGAAGCCTTAACTCTTCTGTGTTTTCCAATAACAGCTCATTGTGCAAGAGATAAGGAATGCAGGTGTGATTCCTTTGCTGCGTGTGAACATGGATGGGATCCCAATCTTATGATGAGTCTTCACACCCCTTCACACCTCTGTCTCCGGGTTTTCTTCACCAATTTTTATGCCTTGACGGAGCGTCTTCCAGACAGACAGAAACTCAATACAGTATATCTGCTAAACACACACACACGCACAGCTGCAGCAGAACTGCGCGTGAGGCAGAAAACGCATGGTTGAATGACAACGAGAGGAAGACAGTGATACAGACAGACAGAGGGCAGCCGTGGGCACGTCCTATGGCTCAGACAAAAGCTGATTTACAGGGTTTTAAATCTCAGCAAAGGCCCCTGACCAACACCCAGGCCTGGCCCTCTCAGATAAAGAGCATCTTATGAAAGAGGGAGCTTTAAAACTTCGTTGTGTGCATATTTGCTTTTGACAGTTTCCATTGAGATTAATGGTTTGTGCATGTACTCACTCTCTGCTCTTGTGGTAGCTGCATCTCTTTAGTGGGATCTTGATGACCTGGTCTCTTACACCTACATAAAGCTCGCTGCGGCTGTGCAGGATCAGCAGGCTTCGGATCGGCTGCCTCTTCCTGAGAGGGAACAACTCGATCTCCTCCAATAGGCAGCTCCCCGTGGACTGATTGAGAGGGGAAAGCACTTTCCTGATAGTACCGTAATCTGGGAGAGAAAGAGAAGGGAAGAGAGGATTTGGTCACAAAGAGGAAGTTTGGTGTTTATCTGTACGAGAAAGGTAAAGTAATGGAGAGCAAAGGAGAGGAGGGGTATGAATAGCAGGGAATTTGAAGAGGGAAAAACAACAAAAAAATATATCCTGGATGAGCAAAACTGCACACAAGCCAATGTGAACTCAGCATGAACCACACGACAATTACTTCCTACCAGAGCGGCTCTGAAATAAGACTGGTGGTGGCTGGCATACCAAGCTTGGTTGTGCCATCAACATGCTGTGCTATAGATGCAACCAGGGAATTGGTAGGCCTATGGCACCTGAATACATTATTTCTGGCCTACTTTTCTTTGGGGGGATATTCCAGGGAAAAAAAACACTTTGTAGTTCTAAGAGAGAAGAGTGTGGAAATCCATGTCATTGTGAATATCTCCTGACCTTTATTTTATGTAAGGTAGGCCCCGTGAGATGAAGTCAGGGGCAGATTTTCTTTTGGGAGAGCTAAAACAAACATCATCTATTATACATGAAATCCCCTGGGTGAAGAAAAAGTAATTAGGTGCACAGTGATGCCAAAGGAAGAAGGGTGAATTGCTAATAGATAGTTTCAAAGTGAGGAATGTAAAAGTGCAGTATTGCCCCAAGCAGTGTTGGGCAGTAACACATTACTTAGTAACATGTTACAGTTATGTGAATACTATTTCAAGCAATGAGTAGTGTAAGGGTAAGGGATTACAATTTGAGATTCAGAAATTATATTACAGTCACATACTAATCCCAGTAACGATTCATTACGTCTTCAATATGGGGGTTGACTTATTCTTGTTCACCGGTAATTTGATGGAGGGTTGATATCAGTTTGGTCTCTGCGTGTTAGTGAATAGACTGGCCCGGGACGTACTAGCTTCGTGCAGGAACTGGAGGTGTGAGGAGGTAGCTAGCCACTAACAAAATAGGCTCCCGGTAACTCCAAAGTTGTCTTATTTACATGGTGTGTGCTCTTAGTTAGCTTGCGTTAGCCACTGGTAAGCTACATTCAGGAGTCACCTGGTTTTGTACACAATTGGATGGTGTGTGAGTCTCAAGGCTTCACTGTGAGGACGGGACTTCTGGAGAGCTGTGTGCTAACTGTAGCTAACGTTAAGCTAGCTGTTCATGCTTAGTAAATACCTCCCAAATGTAGTCTGGATGCTTGTTAAACCATATAGTAGTTTGTATCATGTTACTCAAATATAAGATAGTATTACATTATACTGTATATACAATATAATACTAATATAATAGATGTAATATATATCTCGTCTTCTATCATAGTATGCTACATATGTTACATTGGTATACTATACTTTACTGACTTGCTGCTACTAATCAAAGCACTATGTCACTTGCTTAGAGACGGCCCTGCACCACTGGTCGTGGGTATATTGCTTGTCTTGAAATTTTGACTTTGCTCTTGTATAGTTTTTATTTAATTTATATTATTTTTATTATTATTTTTTTTTTTTTACTTATTTATTCATTTCTTACTTTTTCTCTATTCATTTGTACCTACTTCTCTGTCTTTGTGCTGCTGAAACACCCAAATTTCGCCCCTGGGGAATCAATAAAGGCTTATCTTATCTTATAATGTCTCTTTTTCTAATTCTACACATGTTGAAATACTTTTGCTTTTGCTGTTGACTAATTACAAAAGTAATGCAATTCAATTAGTGATATATAATGAGTAAGTGATTACACAGTTGTCCAACACTGGCCCAGAGGTATTTTTTTTTTTCTCAAGGCATGTACCTTCCCTAACTCACAGCTCCACAACTGGTTCAAAAATTGGCACTTTGGTGAACCAGGAACTTTGAAAATCTTTTGCATTTAACTGAATTCTGTTCACATTAACTGCAAGAGAAATATGCTGCTGCAAGGCTGAAATTACTAAGGAGTAATGAATAACAAGAGAGGTAAAATCTGCTGCAAGCCACATGTTTGAATAAAAGAACCCTACACCTTGACATATTTGGACCCCCAGTTGGAGCTATCAGGTTTTTCACAACGGCCCCAATCAGCAGAGTGCATTTAAGCGTTAATAAGAGTATGTGATTAGGTACAATATGTGCGCTACCCAATGGCCTTGGCAGTGTTTCAGATGTTTTCATTAGCGTCTGGTTAGTGTCTGGGGAACTTGCAGTGTGGGCAGCTCTGGTCTGACGCTACATTGATCACAGCACCATGCAAACAATGAGAGGGGAGTTTTTGAGGGAGATGCCAAGCACAGAGCCAGTGAACTGGAACAGGTTGTGCGTGTGTGTGTGAGAGTGTGTGCTTGCATGTGTGATATCCTAAAATAACACTGACGCGACAACAGGAAGATCATGTTGACATTTCCCAGTGGGCCTATGGTACATTAGCACAGTGAAGTGGGTCACTACGTTCAAATTCTGTTCAATACACCCGTTCGTAATCCATATTGTCTGTTATATCATAATACAGAACAGACACCAAACGCTGGTGTGTATCAGGGGTCTTGCTGATACTGTTTTTTCAGCACTTTGCCAAGTCTAACACATATTGTCACACCAGTATGATCAAACAGTCTACTGATAAGCAGGCAGTGCCATGCTGTTCAGACAGGGAAAACGTGGAAGGGTTAAATCAGAGCTGTAGGTGTGTGTTATTAATTACCTGTCTGTCTTCTTTTGACACATGGCTGTTGGCTGTTTCAAGGTGTCTCTGATCTCCTAGTGAGGGATTGCATGGGAGTGATATGTGGTGCGATGTGTGTGTGTTCTGTCAGTACATATGGAGGACATATAGGGGTAAAGAATGATCAAACTTGTTTCAGAAGACTAAGCTTTAATGTCTCCTCAGTATTACAGATCTATTGGTTTCAATATTCTTCCTGCAGGCCTTTTTTTCTCACAACTTTCTTTTAAACTTGGTTTAATATTTTAGGCATTCTTCTAAACACTCATGACAATATGAGCATCAATTAAAGCTTAAGTTTGGAAAGTTAGGTTAGGTATTATTTATTAAGAGTTTAACACTCCTAAAACTGTGCTACTCTGCTTCTCCAAGACTGTGTAGGTGTTGGCAACATACACAAACAACCCCACGACTGTCATCACATTTTGAATCCAATATTAGCTAGCTAAATCCTGATTGGCGCATGGAAGCATCAGCTTTTCCCACCCAGCCCCACCACATTAAACCCGACAAAAATACAGAAATCTCTCCTGTGAATTGACCAAAAAAGAAAATGATGTGTTTATGTGAGACCCCATCACTCATATTAAGAAGGTGATTGAGAACATATGTTTCATTAGGGTCATTAAGAAATCACAAAATCATAGCAGACACATGTAAGCACCCACAAAATATGCCAATGAATAAAAAAAGAGACAGTAAAATGTCCAGTATGCAGAGACAAATACTGTACATGTATGAAAACAGAACAAAACATGCACAGAACAACTCTCAAAAGTCAAACACACAGTGCCAAGAACCTACCAGTAGCCAAGTATATGATGTGAAACAGCATGTCTTTCCCCTGCACCACATCCACCGCCACGTGAGTGAAGCGCACATTGTCCTCCATGAAGTAGGGCACAGGAACCACGGGTTGGACCACCTCATGCATCAGCAAAAACTTCTGAGCATCCTGCAGGTTTCTTTCAGTCAGGTTCACATAGGAGCCAGAGTCAATGGTGCCGCACTGTTGAGGTGGGGAAGACAGAAAGGAAAAGTTTGACTGACTACATTAATAAAAGCCAAGCTCATCAGGATAGCAAGTTACGTTAATAAGCAAGTTTTTTGTCCAGAAGTACCGCCAGAGATGGGAAAAGAGAGGGATTGAATGATTAAATGAACAAGGCTTTAAAGTTGATTGCCGCCTCATTGTGATGGTTTACTATCCTCACAACCTTAAGGCTTTGTAGTCAATATACCACAGGTGATGGAAGAAGAGTGAATGAATGTTCGACTGAGCAAGTCGTTATCTCTTTTATTAAATTCTTCCTCATATGCATATATATTGCTGGTGAGTTTTATTGGTACCCAAATATTAATGTTTCTGATTATTAATTTTTTTACCTAAAAAATAAGCTAATATCTTAAAATGGTTTCATCTTCAGAGCTTCATTATTTTTATTAATATTATTACAGATAAAAATGTATTCTCTAAATGCTGCATTATCATGCAAACAAAGGCCTCCCCCAAAAATAAAGTATCACATTGACTTGTACCCAAAATGTTAGGACCTGCTTAGAAAACAGTCCAGTTGCAATAACAGAAGCATCTCACATACATAGGCACAGATTAATTTGGTTTCATCAGGCATTGTTGACTCTAAGTTCTCATTCTGTGTCCCAGAGGAGTTTTCCTACCGAAGCAGAGTCAGAGCCACAGCACTTGGTTATAATATGAAATATATAATATGTAAGATATTTCCCAGAGTTCATTTATTAAAAGGAGTTCAATAAAGTGAAGTAAAGTGTTTCCAAATGGGAGTTAAAAGAGGGAAATATTAAGGAGTCAAAAGTATAGCTTATATTTTGGAGGTTGCAAAAGTGTATATGTGTTTTTAACAATAAAATGTGTTAATTTCTTAAGTTTTAATGACATTATTTTAACTATATTTCTTTTTTTCTGGGAAAAATAATAAATGATTTCTGGCATTTGTAAATATTGCTTTCCAAGCTGAAAGAGGTTCCAACCAGCACTGTATCAGAATCAGAATCAGAAATACTTTATTGATCCCCGAGGGGAAACTCTTTTGCTATAGAATATTATACACTGCTATCAGAGGCAGGCTGTATTATCATGACCCATTGTATCACTAATAGCATACTAAAAACTAACTGCAAGGAATATGCAGTATATCTTTTTGTAGCATGTTGTCACTGTCCAGTGAAAACCATGTAAATTTGGTGATTTAGAGTTTTTAAAAAATAAACTGTGAAGGATTAAGTGTGTGTTTAATGTATCTCCTACTTCTTAGACTAAAGAAACCATTCAAAACCCACTGGATTACCTGAAAAGTGAGCTGTCACAAAGCTGAAAACAGGGCAGTTTTTCTTGAAAATGATGATTGGAGGTACATGGTTTTCACAGGACAGTGACAATTCTCATGCTATTTAATGTAGTGCCTTTTTTCCACCAAGCAGAGCGGGCCAAGGCGAGGCATGAAGCTAGTCCAGCTGAGGCAGAGCTGGATGAGTAAAGCTAACCGTGCATGTCCTTTTCAGTAAAACAGGTCCCAGACTGGGGTCAGGATTGTGGATTGAGCAGCACACACAGAGCATCAAAAACAAACACACTCACCCAAATAACTGGTACTGTTTTTGTTTTGAACATAGTATCAGATGCACTGCAGAGATTTACTCCAGGTTAACCGCACACAGCCTTGTTGTACTTAGCTGAGACTGGACCTTGGGTGGCAATTAGTTCTTGCTGACTAGCTACAGTAGCAACAGCACGGACACTTTATACAGATCAATCCCTGGCCTTCCCTGGGATGACAGATGAGAATCATGGTGGGCTTCCCCGGGATGGGCAACGGATCAGTGCCCTCGCCACATCAGGAGATGGGAATTAAAGCCCTGAAGGACAAAGAAATGCAACACTGTGTGTACGTGCTTGTGTGCCTTGAATGTGTGTGTGGTGTGGGCTATATAATAACATATGTCTTAGGTTTCCTTTTGTGCTTTGTCCTTGCATTGCGTGCATGTGTGTGAATCCCACAGTGTCTCAGTGTCTGAGTGACTGTATTAGTGCCACAGCAAGACAAAGTTAGGCGCTGACCAGTGAGGGTCTATGACATCTGCGAATGAACAGAGAGATGGATGTGGTGATTTCCTCAGTAAAGTCAAGGTGAGAGACAGAACCGTCATTTGGCTGAGGGCCCATCCAACACTCAGCTGTCCCGCTCATCATCAGCGTGCTGTGCTCTGCCAGGATGATAAGTGCCACTAAGAAATATGGTTGTATTACAGCTTGTTTTTGCCAAATGGGCTTTTGTTTAAAATGTGTCCCACATTATTTAAAATGTCAGCATCCCGGTAAGATCTGATTATAATATTTTGTCAGTTTTGGCTCCAAATGATCATACATAATGTCGAAAGGAAAGTGCAGAAAACTGACACCTCTTTTTGTTGCACTTGAAATCTCTAAGATAACAAAACTTTCCATCAGGATTTGGCTCAGAGCCTAACTTAACATATTTTCCTACATATGGAGCTTAATAATGAATGCGTTTTTAAAGTAAGCAATTACAGTGTGGCAGAAAACCTATACAACATAGACACGATATGAGCTCCTAACGCCCAACGAACATGACTCATAGCCTGAATAAACCCAGCAGGATCAATCCGTGTAGTTCAAATAAATGGGGGGATTTTCTCTGCAGACAGACAGGGAATTAAGCTCTCAATCAATGACCAGTGTGCGTGTTGAGTGGTGAGTTCACGGTCCTAATTATCTCTATTTGGCAGCAATCTACACCCCTCTATTTTTGTGGGCGTATTTGTGTACAGTAGATACATACGTGGCCAGTGGCTTTTATTGGTGCTGGTCTCCTGTAGGTGTATGTTTGTGCATGTACATGTGTGTAGGCGGGTGTGTACAAAGGGCTGGGGGGAAAAAGTGTGCAGGCCATAAATCCTGCACTCGTAAATCTAATCCTCCACCATTGACAAATGCTTGATGAAGATGTCACTGAAACCTAGATAAAGTGTGCATCGGTCCAGCGGTGAGGAGCAGCTATTGTGCCTGAGCTTAAGTGGAGGGACGCGGATGGAGAGGAAGAACTGATCCTGGTTTATCCTTCAGGAACACAGCCTTATAAAATTATCATCACCTCTCTGTGATGTACCTTCAGTATGCTGAACAGGATAAATCTGTGCTCAGCACTGACCAAAATGGTTTTCTTGAAGGTAAGTGAATTTCAGACATATAGATATATGAACGCATGACAGCAGTGAGATGCTTTCTATGTTACAGATTCATGTGTATGTGTTTTTCTTAGTAAACTGTCACAGCTAGCACTTTTTCTGCATGAGCATTTCATCCACATTTTTCTGCATGAGCATGCCATTATAGATAATGTGTGTGTAACTTTTTGATAGCAGGCATTGCAAATGCTCATGCATCTGCTGGCTTGACGGAAACATGATCGAGGGCCCCGTGATGGAAAACATGTGTGGAAGTGAGGCGTGTTTCACTCATTGGCAGCCAGATCTCAGAGGGAATTCAATCCCTCATGGAGAGCTGCGTGGATTAACTCCCTCACTATCTGCTAAGTCCCTGCTACAACTGAGAGCCACTCCTGCTAATAAAACATTCCCTCTGTGTCATCAGTATATAGCAGCGCCTTAAAATCAGGATAAGATGCCCCGGCACTGCTCGGTTTGCCCCTCTGGGTTTTAGGACGGAATATAAACATAAAGTGCCACTTGTGCAAAACAAGGACAGTTTATTAGAAAGGGACTACAGTTCACAGAACAAGGCTATGAAACATCTTAAAGGAATGACTGTGCCATTGTAAAAATCACTGGATTTTATAATGAGTGGTCGTAATGTCTGTGTGGATGAGTAGAGAGAGGGATGATTGAAAGAGAGAGGAAATTAATGAGAGTGAAGAACTTGCTGGGACTCTGAGGCAGGCTCATCAGGGTGAACACATTTATTTATCAGGACACACACATACACACCACATGCATAAATTTCCTTAGGCACGCACACAGCCACACATATTGTTTGGCTGATTTGGCAGTGTGTTGGGTCTATAATACCTCAAGCATGCACAAATGACCATTAAGGATTAGTTCTGAACTTTAACTAACACATCATGAACTGCCTTAGTGAACATGTTTTTAGCTATGCTAGCAGTGATAGTTATGTCAATGTTGGTGTGTTGGTCAGTCCAAGATTTTGGTCCAGACTGAAATATCTCATGATGTTTTGTACTGACATTCCTGGATTCATGGAGGATGAATCTGATTGACTTTATTGATCCCCTGACTTTTTCCTCTCTTGCCGTCATCATGTTAAAATTTCTGTTTTGGTTGGACATTCCCATCAGCCTCAGCTGTACTTTGTATTCAGTGCTAATTAGCAAATGTTAGCATGCTAAAACTCTAAACTAAGATGGTGAACACGGCAAACATGCTAACATCAGCATGTTGTAATTTTGAGCATTTTAGCATGTTTACATTAGCATTTTGCTCAAAGCACTGCACCACCTCACATAGCTGCTAGCATGTCTGTAGACTCTTTGTCTTTGTTTCTGTGCTATTCAAATCCCCCAAAATATGTACAGTTTTGTTACCTGAAAGTCTGGGATGGGGTTGGGGTAGGGCAGCCACGCTGACCGTGAGTTCTCCTAATACTTGAAGGGCCCGTTGAAAACCTGTGATATGGCACTGAGATTGAAGGCACACACCGCAGATGCAGCAATGCTGTTTCTGAATGTCAGGAACAGAAAAAAAAGGGAAGAGAGACCCAACAAAGGGGGATGAGAGGATGGAGGGGATGATGGATGAGAGAGGGAGAATCAGGGGGAAGTGTTGGAAGAAAGACATTTTGAAAAGGAAACTGTAGCACTAGCAGAAAACTCTTGTTCTGCTAACAACTTTTGTTGGTAATTGTAAAGTTGACCATTGTATGGTTGTATTGCTCTCAGCCAACAATACAAATCAAACACCAGACAGACAGACGCAGACGCCGGCGTAAGAGATCGTCATTATTGGATTATAAATCCAGCAATAGGACACAATTAAGATGTTCGGCTTGTCTGATTAACTGTAAAGATCTCGGGCCTGAAATACAGCTTTGACTTTTTAAACTGTCAGTTTCAACAAGTACCGGTCTCCTTCCTCCGAAGAGAAAGTAAAGAATGAGAGTATTAACTCTCAACTCAAACTGTGAGACTTGGGCGATGTGAATTATAATCCAATGCGGCTGTTCATTAAACTCTGTGCCTGCAGGGGGAAATGTTTCCAATACCCTTCAAAAGACTTCTTTTTCAGCAATGTGAAGGCATTGACCATAAAGAATAGATTACTCAGCTTTTAATAATGGTCTGTGCATGCGTGTGTGCGTGCATGTGTGTGTGTTTGTGAGAATGAGAAAGTAAAAAAAAAAAAAGATGGAGACAAAAAGAGGAAGGAAAGGGTGTTTAGAAAATAAAAAATAATAGTTTTCATCCATGGATGCATCCCATATCTTATGTCCCCCATTGGCACAATACAGTGTATACTTTTAATAAGTGATGATAAGCTTCTTTCATGGGATTTAAATGTACAATGTTACTGGAAAAAGTGATCCTGTTTGTAGCTGGTTTAAGTGTTTATGGGAGGATTTTATGATTTATGATGCACTTGGCCATGTAAACAGCATTGTCAAATATCACTCATTTTATATACTCAGTGTGCATGGTACAAAAAGGTCACATGCCAAGTTAATACAGATACAGTCGAAGTGTGTTTGTTTACACAAATGACAATGTGATGCCAAAAACACTGAATAATACATGAAGCTATTCTGTGGGTGCATTAAAAACAACAAAGAATAAAAGGAAAATCTGATGAAATTTGTTGGTATTTTTCATCTGATATCAACATGCTATGAGCTGGATCTCACTTTGATTCATCCTTCACAACACAAATTGTACAGACTATCAAATATACAGCACCAATGGAACTGGGGTGATTGTGGGAAATAACTTTAAAAATTTGAACTTGAAAATTGACTTAATCTGATTATTTACAAAGGCTGGATTTCTTTCAAAGAAGTTGTATGCAAATTACAATACAAAATAGAAAATAATAAGGACTTAGGGAAATCAGAACATTTTTGAAAAATGTGCAAATAAATCACTCATGGTGCAAAAGAAAAGCAATTTGTCAACAAATAAATTTTATAAATGCAAAATTGAAATGCGTTTGTTGAGCTTGTATGTAAACAGGTAAACATGTTAGAATGAAATAATGAAAAATCTTAAACTAGATTCTTATCATACTTTAACAATAGGACTAACTAGGTCTACACTGCAATACAAGAACAACGCTGTTTCTTTATTCGCATGTCGTCTACGTGGATCATCAACTAGTGGACTCTTTTTCGATATGCATATCATGTATGTAGCCATCGAGTGCATATTTAAGACACCTTTTACAGGGTTCTTGTTTTAAAAAGTCAGCTAAAACTCAACTGGAGACCGAGCGGTTTCAATCAACTCATGGAGCTAACGTTATCTTAATTTGCTAGCTAGCTACAGCTGATAAAATAGGTACCGTTGTCATAGGCAAAATCGCCGGTCGCTCGAAGTTCCTTTTCCTAGAATCAAGGAGCAATTGTTTCAAAAAACACTAAGAACATTTTCCATCATTATTATCATAAACTTCATATGTGTCCTGTGAGAACAGAAAGCTTGACAGGTGTAGCAACAGTAACTAAGGGGGTCTGGGTTTAGCTAACGGTCAATTCTGTTGGAACAATGCATTTTGTAAGTACAGTATGAAGGAAGTAAGGTATTTGTTGTCATTGCACTTTTGTAAAATCTCATGTTACTCACACATTGGTAGTGAAAATGCCATAGAGTAGCTCCAGCTCAGGCAGGTAAAATGTTCCCTGCAGTTCGTTGTAGTTGAAGGGGATTTCGCCTGGTCGGGAGCAGTTCAGCCTGGCCTTCATGAAGGTGGTCCATGTGTCCTCCAGAAGGAAACGGCCGCCGATGTCATTTTTACAGACACGCCCTGCGCGGGAAAATACTGTCCGGCCACAGTCGTGCTCCACCGCGTTTTCCCGGAAGAAGAAGTAGGTGAAGTTGCCGATATCATATGAGGAGACGAAGTTTGGCTCTGTCAAAGGAGAGGTAACAAGATACATGAGGAAAATGAGTTTGAGAAAGGAGACAGAAAGAAAAATTGAAAAGAGCTAAGAGAAAGATGAAGTGCAGAGAGATGAAGAAGAAATACTGAAAGAACAATATTTAAGGCTGTGGGAGTAAGAGCGAGTGGGAGAGCGAATGGGTATGTGTTATGACTGATTGACTTGCAGTGTGTGTGAGTGTGAGGCCCACACAACAGCAGGTGATCAGGATTAATAACTATAGGCCTTGTTATTAATGGCGTTGTGCTGTAATAAGAAAACTCATTTTTCACTCCCCAAACCGAAAGGTTAGGATGAGAAATGACCAAAACAGGTGTAGCGTAATAGCTCTCACCCTATCTGAAACACGCGACCTCGACGACACTGTCACAGCTAAGGTGTTCATCTTTATGTATGACATTATTTGAACTAAACTGCACACTTTATTCTTGCTGACAGTGATTTAATTCTCGTTTAAATGAAAGTGTTCCCCCCTCCTCATTTCAAACCTCTTCTCCTCTGCACCTTTGGAGGGCAGGGCAGGGGGAGACAGAGGAGAAAAATCAATTCGCCATAAAATTAGTTATTACACCTTTTCCCAGAAGGTTGCTGTAAAGCGATGTATGTGGTGGCTTTTAATTTATTTTTTCAATTTAGCTTAAATGTGAATCAGATAAGAGTCACTTGCTGACAAGATACTGATTGACCTGCTCCTCTGTAGGCTGGACATCTTAAGCTGTCTGAAGTTCTCCAATCTATACTGAAGAGGTTTGTGCTTGAAGTGGGTCTGAGCTTTCAGGGAAAAAGACACTGATTTCCGAAGAATTCAAAATTCTGTGCCTCCTCAATGAAAGGTTGAGATATATATAAAGATTTTGTAGTTGCTTACTAACTAATAATTGTTTTTACTCATAAAAGGCAACAGAACAATTACGAAGAGGATTATCTGTCTCAGCATTACTCAGGTGGTGATTTGAGTGGGAATACAGTCCTTCAACCAAGAGAGACATATTCCAACTCCCATGTTAGATAAGTATCTGCCATGCTTAAGTTTTCTTGGGCAAAACACTAAATCCCCACCAGCTGCAGTGCTGATGTTCAATAGCTGTGACGGGGAAAAGCAAAAAGACTTGTCTCTATCTGGACCCTAAACTTTGGCAGCCCCCTACCGTTCAGCCACTTGGAGTTGTACTGGGCAGTGCGCAGCGGTGGAAGGCCGCCCAGGCTGCGGTAGATGGCGGGATCTCGCCCAGAGAAGTCCATGGCCGTGGCAGCGTACAGCTCCCCGTTAGAAGTGATGAGGGCAGTGGAGTTGTGGAGGGGGTTGTAAGGACATCGAGCCATCCCGCTGATCTGATCATGGATCTCTGTCAGATTTGTCAGCTGCAATATAGAAAAAGAAGAGGATGATGTAGGGGACGAAAGTGGAAGCTTTATAGTGGAAAGAGGAAAAATAGGCATTGACAGGACGTGGACGTTGCCCAGACACTACTTAGAGAAATTAATTTTGATTATTTGTAACAGGAGTATCCATTGAGTTAAGAAACTATACAATGCAATAAGATGCAATATACTTGGGAATAAGATGCATTTTCTTCTTATTTCTAAATAATGGATCATTGTAAAAACCTGCATAAAAATATAGGACAGAGTATCAAAGTGCAACATTAAAATGCAAACCCGAGAAGCCTGGCAATGTTTTGTTTGTTCCTGCCAATATGCAAATGATGCAGACTAAAAAAAATGCTTCATCTCTGTTTTGTTTGGTTTACATCTACTCAAAGATATATATGCGCAAAATCTTCAGGAGCAGGAAACATAATCAGAGAACGTATTAAAGATCATTAGCAGCATAAAATGCACAAACAGAGCAGCTGCCTCAAGTCCAATGTTAAGAAACCACCTGTTAAGAAAGCAATACAATTTAGGCTTCTTAAGTAAAGTTACTCTTGGCTGCAGTGTTTCCTTGTTTCCAGTGTTTCTGATGTCTCTACACAACCAGCTGTTTGTCTGGTTATAACATTATATTACCACATCTTTGAGAAGCTTCTCTGAGTTCAAAAGAGGCTTGATATGTAGTCTTTCCTCACACTCTGCCTTTGAATATGAGGCCCAATCCGACTCCCCGCTTTTTAAAAATACTTTACAGCATGACCCTGGCTTAGCCCTGACACACTGCACTGGTTCCTAGTTAAAAAAAATACAAGCCATAGCTCAGTGACTCAGCCTTGAATACCAAAAAGGAGTAATGCATTTTTTAAATCCAATATGTAATTATATTTTATGGTGTAAAAGTAAACACAGTATATGGGGATTAGCTCATGGTTTGTGCTTCCATCCAAGTTCATCTAAGTTCTGAGGGCAAATGCAAAGTAAAACGATTGCACTAATCTCAGGTTTTGAAATCCACAAATGATAATTAAAATGATTCTATTTGCAATTACTTTTCCATCAATCAGGGTTCCACAGGGTTTTTGACTCCTCACTGGTTGCAGAGAACCTCCAGTGACAGCACACGTCTCAAAAGATTCACAGCTCAATCTCTCCTCTCTCCTCACGCATTTTCACGGACTGAATAATCTGTGGACAGCTCTTCCCCACAGTAGGCCAGACTCTATTCAGCGCATGTGTTGGGGAAACAGGCGACTTCTTTTGCCAATTTCCTGGAGCCGGTCGATTTGGATCAAGGGTTCTGTTAACTCCTGCCACCTCTGCTTCACCCAAACCACAACAAAACAGACAAGCCCTGTCTGAGCTCTGAGATGAAAGCCTGGTATTGACGGGACACATTCTGTGGGCCGGAATAGCCGCTTTTAGGTCAATTGAGTCATTTACAAAAACAAGAGGAGGAGTGATAAATAGATAGATTCCAGTGCATCCGTTACATTTTGATGAAGTGGAGTGAAAGTTGTCTCTATAGTGCACCAAGCAGCTGTGCAAGTAGGACACTGAAGTGACTTTGAATGCCTCTGATAGATACTTTTTAGAAAGAGACAGCACACAGTTTATCTAGCAGCTATCTGTAATGTGAGTGTAAACCGAATGAAAGAGTTGTCACAATAAATTCTGGTGTTCCTTTAAAGCTCACTAATTAACATGTTACATCCTGGAGTCTTGTCAACATGAGGTTGCCAGATAACAAGCGGAGACTCCAGGAAGTCACCAATGGGCAAGAAATAGTCCGGAGACTTGTTGGGGAGACTAAATATTGTTACCTCTGGACAGAGCCAGGCTGTTTCCCCCGTTTCCAGTCTTTATGCTAAACCAAGCTAATCAGCTGCAGCTTCATAATAAGTGTACAGACATGAAAGTAGTATCAATCTTTTCATCTTACTCTTGGCTAACAGGCTGAAGAAAGTGAATAAGCAAATTTCCCAAAATGTCAAACTTTTCCATACCTTATATTTGTGTTTTTATATCTCCCTTTAATATCACCACAGCCACGACTAGATAACGGTTGTAAAATAACAACAGCCTAATACAGTCTCTAATCCAGATGATGTTGTTAATAGGAATAGTTTCTTTAGTCACAGTAGAAAGAATAGAAATCCTTATGGAGTTTTCCATTTAAATATTATTGGACTAATACATTAGGAAATTTTACTTAGATTTTATCCTAAAACCATTTTTAAGTATAGGAATCTGTGATGACTACAGTTTTTTAAAGTCTTTGTTACATGTATTTTAATATTGTCCTTATTCTGACTTATTATTGACATTACAAGTTTCATTTACAGAATATTCAACTTTATCTTGTGTTTGGAGACTTTTGCTCCTGCTTTTACTGCTTTTTCTACAACACGGTCGAAAAAAGCAAAAAGAAATTTAGTGAATGAATTTGGTATTTGAACTGGCAAAATACTAAATCCACAAGTCCAAATACATAAATTCAGTACTCTGTAATGAAACCAAAGAGTACACTGACACAATATTCTTCAAATGATAAGAAAGCTGTTAAATTATTGAAATGTGCTCTTTTTTTTATGTGTTTATGTAAAGACATTGCCCTGGCTTCTATTCTTGTTAAAAATAAGGTGCCTCCCAAAAAACTTATCTCATCGCCATGACCACTCTAATTATCAACATCATCATCGTCATCATCATCAGGGGCAGCATGGCTAAAAGTCAGAGAAATTTACAGCTGTTTAATCTATAACCTCTAAGCACTTATTAAACTAATAGAATATTCTGCTCCTTCTCTGTTCATCCATCACAGCTGATAGTAAATCTGTCTGAGTGTGATTCCACTGCTGTTGCTGTGCCCAACCAGTGTTTCACATTAACGCACGTTCAGTGGGTAAATATGACAGCGCCTGATGAAATACTGCTATAATAATGTCATGACATTTCAACTATATGTATTTTCACAGCGGTAAACAGTCATTATGAGCCCGTGACCTTTCGATGCAGCACTTTTGGACAAAAACAAATGTCATCATAATAGTAAACTCCTGCCCCCTCCTCCTCTGAAATCCCACAGAAGGAGATGCAGATATTTGATATGTTCTAAGGTAAGCACAATGCTCTGACATTTTAAATGTTGGTCTATACTTAACTTCTGTGGGCACTTGTCACAACAATAGTATTTTAAAAAGTTTCTTAGCTGACACTCCAGTTATTGAGAAACATGGTTATTAGCACTGTGCGCTTTTAAAATAAAAATGAAAGGGTAGACACAAGTTACAATGCACAAAAAAAATCTTGTGTTGCCCTCACTTTCCCAAGAGCCTGCTGGCACACAATAGCAACTCAAACTGAAAAGTCTGACTAAACATCGCTTTAAAACACGGGATTAAGAGCTAGAAGAAATTTGTCGAAGCATGAGAGAGGAGTGAAAACATCACGCCGTGCCAGAATTCAATATAGAAGAAGAAAAGACAACATGATTTGATACAAAGAATAGAAGCTAAACAAAATGACTCATGAAAAAGGGCAAAGCGGCACAGATAAGACAAGGATGTGTTTACTGGTAGGGCAACGGCTTGATTATTGGGAGTAATGAGCTTAAGGCAATATTTTGATTGCGACGTTTAACAAGTTTGAGGTAACACCACTTCTTAAATAAGCGAGCTTAATAAGATTCATCTTATAATTGGTCTACATCCCTGACTGCACAACAAAGGAGGTGAGAACAGCCACAAGAGCTCATCAATAAATCCTGTGATATCAAAATCACGACTCAATCACAGCTTGATTAAATGTGTTGATCAACCTTGAGCTTTCCTTCTGACATTGTCACTTCAATCAATAACATTCAATCTTCATATTTATTATTATTATTAGGCTTACCCAGCTTGAAATATCACAGTTTTTCAAGGATAATGAATTATTAAGATGTGTTACTGGGGTAATAGGTGTTATTTTTTAGATTTTTATTTAGCACTGAGAAACAAATGTGACATATATTACAGAAAAGAAAAAAAAAAACTACGCCTGCTGTCAACTTCCATCCTGCACTGCAACATGGATGGGAGACTCTTGAGGGACTGTTACAACCTGTAAGGTGAGGGTTACGAAATGCACTTGCCTATCGTTAGGGTTACTGAAATATATTTTGTGACATAAAAAAACCCCAACATAGTTAAACCCACAGCCAGTGTGGTTAATATAAGATAACATTGAAATAATAGCTTGCTTAGCTGACAGCAAACATGCTAGCAGATTAACTTGCTAGCGGTAGTGCTAGCTCGCCTTTGGTTTGTATGGTTAGTGTTAGGGTCCCTAAAGTGTCTCCCCAACATTAATATACAAAATGACTTGCTGACTTTACTTGGATCAGACAAGGGAGTTTACATGGTACTTTATGTAGAAACAGAAGCCTTAATTGGGTTAACAATAATTAGCATTCTTGAACGTAGTCAAACAAAAGTAGCCTGGTAGAAACAAACAGAAAAAGGAGGCTACAAAGAGAAACTCTGGTGTTGTTCATACCGTTCGGTTGGTGCAGATGGGGGTGAAGGCGTTGGTTCCACAGGTAAACAGCCTGTTCCCATTCACCAGCAGCACCCTGATGTAGTTCTGGCACTCCTCCTGTGGAAACACAACAGCAAACACACATATCACAGTTAGCAGTTAGCAGTGCCATTATCTATCCATTGACAAGCAGCAGCATTAGGCAGAGGGACAAAATTACACTTTATGCCAATAAATGAGACAAACATCTGCAACCGCGGGAGGGATACTTTAAAACGTGGCCAAGCTTGACAGAGTCAAATCAAGGCTAATGCCCACACGGCTTAGCCATGTCACATCTTAATTCAACAGGGACCAGATTTGGAGAGGGATCTGAATGAGGTGAAAAACAGATAAATGCAGCAGGCATGGGAGAGGACCATTCAGGATAAATTTAGAATATTGCCTTGGCTTTGTTGACTAGTCAAAAAGTGAAATGAAAGTGTAGCCTCTTATGCTTCATTCAAGAATGTTTCTTTTTAGCCTGCTCTCTACATTAATCAATTCAAACCACTTTTCTCTAAATTATGCTGAAGTACACGCTCACCACTCTTTTCTTGGCTCGCTCCTCCTCTGAGGTTTTGGCTTGGGTTTCTAGCAAACCACTCAGCATTTGGTTAAAAGCACACGGCAAATAAAGCGAGACAGGCAAAGTGAATGATTGAATGAATGATTGATTGCCGCTGAATGTCCTGAACTCTCAACATTGCCGTCAGGCCTTCATGCAGCTTTGCTGGGGATTTCCATCAACAAAACTCATAGCAAATGGCAACAGCAGTCAGTATTCATGTCAGAGAGCAGCATTTGTTTTTGTCCTAGGACAAAGTAATAAACTCATACAGTCCCCTCCATCTGAAAGGGGCCACGGCTGAGTTGGTGAGGGCCCCTCGTAGAAATTTAAAACCTTGTAAATCTGCTATTGTCTGAGCCACTTGAGGTGCCCAGGGCGACCCTCCCTCACCCTCACCCCCCTCTCAAGGGTCTGATTTAGGAGTGGAGGGCACTGTAGGAGAGATGAAGGGAGGAAGGAGGGGAAGGGCTTTTATTTCCCTCTATCAAGATAGAGGTTGACTCGTAAAACAACTCATTTCCTGGTGCTAAGCACAGCCTAAGTATGTGTGTGTGCGTGCAGTAACACTTGTTATGTATGCCTATATATCTGTGCTGTTTGTACAGCTCGTTGTGTACTGTATGCTTGTGTATATGTGTGCGCATGGGTGCAGGAGTGGGGGTGGGTTGTGAGGGGTCCGTATAATTCAATTCTTCTCTGCAGTTTGTTTCTACGGTAAATAATGCCATATTTAATATTTGCCCAGCCTCACAGTCTTGACTTGTTTATGAAAACTTCCTGACAAATGTTCCACGTCTGTACTGTAATACAGAAGCTGTTATGCTTGGCTCTCGCATTATAAAACAAAACAGAGGCAGCAATCAAGTCCTGTCAAGTCAATTTAACTCTCCTTTCTTCTCCTGGTTGAAATAAATCAAATACACAAGAGAAGAGCGGACGCATGCAAGAAAAAAAAATACAATCACTTGTAAATTCACTCAAAGCACAAGCACGGTATCTGTGTAATAGCTTAAGCGATGGTATATTGCTGTGCGCTGAGCTAGGTAATAAACCATTGAAAGCCCTGTCAACTGCAGGAGAATGAAGTCTTTTAATGCTATTCTTAGTGTACATCACAGGAGCTGATCCTCAGAAAGGAACAGTGAGCAAAACAATTTGACTCTCTCAGACAGCAGTGACTCTCAAGGACTGAGGTAGCTTTGGTCTGTAATTCACAACAGCTATCTTGTGGTGGCCAGCCCGTGCATGCCTATTATGGGCCCCTAACCACCTTTCACAGGAGGATAAATACACAGCGGTGCACACATACACAGGGATCAGGGCTGGGCAGTTCACCTACAAGTCAAGTTCAGCTCTAAAGCAGCTGTTTTGGTAAACAAGTATGGCAGCTAACCACATACATACACTTCTGTACAAAAAGAAACTACAAAAGCAATAAGAACTCCTTTTATATAAGGTCTGTAAATAAGAGTTAAGCTGTGGTTGGGGAAGCTTTTTACTTCACAACAAGTTGATTTATATACTTTTTGAGGACAATCCCACATACAAAGCAGGGATTCCCAGTGAGTTTCTATGTTAAAGCTGAAGAGCTCCATGTTGCTTTCAGGCTTCAATATGTTTCATCATAACTTGACAATTTTTTGATTTTCATGAGCTATTTGATTGTAAAGTGTTCTCTGGAGCTGATTCAGCTCTGCCTGTAAAAATGATGGGAGATCTGCGGTTTCTGTCTTTAGAAAATTGTATTTTCTCTAGCCATTATGTAGCACTGATGCTCCGGTGGGAACGTCTGACATCTGGGGCCTTCAGTCCCACTGGTAAGCAGCATTCATTCATGTATTATTTTTGTAGATAACCAAACCCACAGGAAAATGCTGAAGAATCATTAGCTGTTTTAAAGGCTGCAGCTTTGCAATTTATAAAAGTGTTTTAAAAAGTGTAAGTGCAGTGGTGGAGGATTGCTCTCTAGTTAGTAGTTGTTTGTATTATTCTTGTACTATTAAAGGGGAACTTCATCAGTTTTACACATCAATATGAGTTTATTTCTTCTGGGGCTCTGGAGGCAAGACAAGGCAAGTTTATTTGTATAACACATTTTAACAACAAGGCAATTCAAAGTGCTTTACATAAAACATAAAAACAACATAGGGCAATATAAAAAGACATTTAAAAACACTTAAAAAGAGTTAAATAGAAAATAAAAACAAGATGAAACAGGAGAGTAAAAGTTACAGTGTATTGTTATTTAATTTAATAAAAGGCAGTGGCAAACAGAAAAGAGGAGGGAGCTTTGTCAAGTCTGAGAAAATAACCCTTTTGATGTCATCAAGGTTATCTTGGGTTGGCTGTGACATTAAACTTTTGGATTTGTCAAACCCCTGACTCATTTGAAAATTTTAATTTGTCCAATACTTTGGTTTATGACCAAATATCTGCAAAAGTAATAACATTTCCATCATCCTCAGCTGTACTTTGTGTTTAGTGCTAATTAGCAAATATTGTTACAATTTAAACTAAGATGGTGGACATGGTAAACATTCAACCATGTTAGCATGCTTATATTAACATTTAACACAAATCTCTGCTCTGCCTATGTACAGCCTCACAGAGCTGCTAGCATGGTTGTATATACTCTTGCATTACAAACAAGGTGTTTGAAATATGTTGGCATTTACCAGACATAGAGGGTCTAACAAAGAGACATTATTGAGTTGCATTGTGGGAAGTGTAGGATCTAGGATTTTTGTCTCTCGTATATTCCCAACTAAGTGGACTACTAAATTGCTGGAATACCCCTTTAATTGACCAACGGGTTCAGTCAGTGGCAAAGTAACAACCATGAACCTAATTCATGAAGTACACCTTTTACAGAAGAGAAGATGTTTTTATATTACCAATACTGAAAGTTGTTTTTCTCAACATAGTGACAAGTGTCTGATAAAGCAATATAACAGTGTGACATTTCAAATACTCAGGCATCACTTAAACTCACCTCAGATTTCCCACGGCTGAAGCAGGCTCCCTTGGTGAACTCATCGCAGTGCCACTCAGCCTCCTGCAGCGAGAGAAAAGCAGCATAAGAAACATTTGGCACAATGTCACCATGAACCACTTTGAAGACCACTCAGGGAACCCAAACAAAACAATGCCTGGCTCTCAACTGTGGCAAAATCCCCACCTTTTTGAAGTCAATTTGATGTCTGGTGACTTGATGTCTGAGATAGCCCAGCAATAAAAATGCCATGGAAGACATGAAAACACAGTCACAAATATAATAGAAACCCATACTGTGATGAGTTAGACACGCTGGCTGAAGCACTGATGTCTGGGTGCTGACTATTCTTTGACTTGAGTGGGAGGAATGGATTAAAACAAAAGCGAACGGCAAATGAATTCGACATTAGATCTTTACGGTACTCTCAATCCCACATATGCAAACTCCGAAATACCAATTTACAGTACATAGAAGTTTATAAGCCATGTTAAAAATAGACACGGAATCCAATTAAGGTGCATACCAAGCAGACTTCAAGAAACGATAGGCAAGTGCATGCAGAGCTGAATGCCAGTTTGATTTATGTGTAAGGGAAAAGGAGGGATCTTAAGACATAACACGTGAGTCCCTAGAGTAGGATGTCAACGTGATTTACATGTGAGGAAGAAACAGAGGGACGCCTTTTACATTTTACGACAGGAGGGAGACGAATAAGAAGATAAAACCTCGACTCGTCCCCTCCAAGGGTGAAGACAACAGTGTGCTCCAATTTCTACCGTTTAATTTCAGCGTGACCTCTGGGGGGGCTTTCTCATTGTTAAAAGTTCTCTATTCATGAAATGAGTGTTGGCCTCAGGACAGCAGCGGGCCACTAAGACTCTCACACTTGTGACAGGCAGAATTAGCCATCACTGACACCAGCTCCATATGATTGGCAGAGAGCGGAATACATAACAGAAAACTGGCTGGAGCAATAATACGCTTAACGCCAAGTCACGAAAAGTCTCCAAAAGTAAAACTATTCAACTTCTTTTTTTGGCGACAGAGATACGACTTTCCTGCAGTAATAACCTGGCTAGTGGCCAGAGGCACAAGACTTTACTCTCTGTGGGAATATAGTAAATATCGCTAACTAAAAGAGAATATTAGATTTCACCTTGTATCAGGGCTGTTTTATGCCAGCACAAGAGGGGAAACAAAAGCTGAACCCCCCTCAGCACTTAGGAGAACTTCTTTCATTTCCTCTTTGAGAAGGCTCTGGGAGTTTCCTCTGTGTGTTTTATGACAAGGCCTTTGCTTTCTGCCTCACTGGCCTTTGGGAGGCATAGAAACACTTGCATGTACACACACACACATATACACAAATGCACACATAGGCAGTAACAGGAGGGAGCTTAGAGAGAGGAGAGAGCTTAGGGTGTGTGGGACTATTCAGGGAAGATACAATATGGAGTATTAATGGGAGCT
Organism: Siniperca chuatsi; assembly: GCF_020085105.1. NCBI lineage: Eukaryota > Metazoa > Chordata > Actinopteri > Centrarchiformes > Sinipercidae > Siniperca > Siniperca chuatsi. Next base: position 13,569,480 of record NC_058060.1, read on the forward strand.
GGTTTCTCTCTTTCTGTGTGTGTGTGTGTATGTGTGTGTGTCACTTCACATTCCAGACCAAAGCAGGCTATTCTGGGGCCATGCAGCTACCACAGACCTAAACCACACACATCAGCACAAGCAGCACAGCCTGCACACACAGCACCACAGCGTGTCCCAGCTGAATTGAATATGGGTGCTGAAAAGTGCTTTCACTAAGCGCTTGGGGGGGGGGACCTGTTACTGGCGAAACCTTACTGCCTCACGTTCAGTGTAAAAATCAATCATAATACAATGCAAAATTACAACTTCAGATCACATTAAAGGGAGCAAAGTGGTTGCTTTTATCATTACAGGGCGATAATGTGATTTATCATCATCTGAAATAGTTCAAAGCAGATTTTCAGAATACTATATATTCCCATCTTTAAGACATCAACTTGAAGGAGGTGATGTCTATAAGCCTGTAAGTGGGGGATGTGCTGGCATCATTGACCACTAAAGCCATCCTATCTGACTGCCCTGACTCAAATGGTCCAGAGTAAAGAACAGAATCACAGCTATGCAAAGGCAAGTGTCAGTGTCATTAAGAAACATTAAAAGCTCATTTAACATGCTTTTGCTCAGTCACTGTGCTCCTAAGATGAATCTGTCTTGAACTGAAATATATCTGGAATGCAAATAATAATTCTTGGCTTTATCAAAAACAGCTGCATTACAAAGACCCTTTTCTGTGCCTTTGTCACTTAGAAGAAACTGAAATAGAGACTTAAGAGGGGAAACAAAGGAGATGAGAGAATAAGAGAGGACCCAGATTAAATTTAGTGAGCTCAGCATGATGGTGAATTGGCCCAAAAGAATACCCCACCATGACAGTGTAATCACTGAAAAGCATTCACTGGATATTGTGGAAAAGGAAGAGATATACAGGACACTTATGGTTTCTTACGGCTATATATTTTCATATTTTTGGTCATCATTTTCATAGGGTATGATAACATTGTACTCACCAAAGTGATGGGAAAGCTCTGGGAACAACTGACATCACTACAACAAAGTCCAACAGGGCAAAAAAACATGGATGGTCAGTTGTAAACGAGCCAAAAGTTTATCCAGATTGTCTAAATCACTTTATTTGAAGGTAAAACTGAAAGTGAGCACACCCAAAATGTTGTCCTCATTGCTCAGGAACAAGTGCAGGTACAACTTACAATAAGTACACCAGATCAAAGCTGAACCAGGAAGCAATTCTGGTGTAGTGGCCACACTCAGTTTTGCAAGATCATGTGACGCACAGGCATTTTCCCATACACAATCATTTCAAAAGGAACAGCTGTAAAATGATTAATTCATTTTTATGAGCATCACAAACATTCCTAAATGACTCTTTGTATTGTCATAATTTTATCTTCAGTCCAAAAAAAATTAGGAAAACCTAGAATCAGTACATTTTAGAAATAAAAGACTTTGTTTAAAACCTGCATGATTGTCTGATTGCTAATTTTTCGTCAAACTTCTTTTTAGCAATACTGCCGCCCTCCCAGAGCAATTACTTGGCGAGTACAGTGTTTTTATTACCAAAAGCTATACTAGCCAAAACTACAAAAACAAGACCCACGTTGTAACAAACCAGAATAATCCTTCAAGCAAGTACGGTCAGTAGCAGTCATTTGTTGTTTCAGGGAAGCTGAAGAAAAAATCTTGAGATGTTATGTTATGTTCTGTGTGTCCGCCCTCTCTGCTGTCCCCTGTAATGAGTGCAATCCTCAGAGATGAACCATTGTGCTCGGGCCACTCGTCAGCCCTCACACTGAGGGGCTATTGTCACCATGAGGTGGGTGCAGGAGAGATACCAACGGAGAGAGTGGGCAGGGAAGGAGATAGACAGAGACAGAGGAAAGGACAGAGAAAGGAAAATAAGGGACAAACAGACAGAAAAAAACAACAAAGAGAAAACAGAGTCCAACTTAGGAGTCAGCCAGAACCAGGGAGACAGTGTGGGCATAGTGAAGTAGTCAGTGAGACGGAGGAGGGAGTGAGGAGCTGAATTCCAAAACAGCACTGTTTCCAGACATGATATTGAATATATTTTGCATAAAGAGGGTCCAGAGAACATGCTCGCTGCTGACAGCTGTCTAGCTTTATGAAACGACTGGCTGTGTGTCTCATTACAAGGGGACAGCAGGTTGAGAGTGAGAGCTGGACAAATCCTGCCGGGGAAATCTAATCTGTCTTATGAGTAGCTGATATTACCTTTTGATGTGCTGGCACAATATTTACTATTCAGACTGATGTCTGCTGATGTAAGCTGCTGAAAGATTTACACATGAAATTGGTCTGGATGTCATGTCTGAGTGAGTGTGTAGGTCTGAGTCACTACACATATAATCATAACACCATGAAAAGATAAGTCAGTGTTGTAGTGACCCCCTGCTACCCCTCTTACTACTTAGACTCACAGCCATCTTGCTTAAACATGGCATCAAACTCCATAACATCACTGAACGTATTGGTATCTCCAGTCCCATTGATGCTTTCTATTCTATGCATTTAAATGGCCAAGTTAGTGGTTTCTAGTAATTGAATTAGTAATGCTTCCAGAGCTATGGAGGACAGTTTCTGTTAGCTACTGATTAGCAGGGCTAATTGTCTATCTGACAAATTGTAATTGCAAGAGACAGGCCCACGAAATACAACATGTGTGCCTGGAGAGAGCCTTTTGTTTTCTTTGGAGTCCCCTTCCATCTTTACGACGCAACAATACGAGGGGAAGGGAAGAAAAATGGAGGCACAATATACATCTCAACACCATACAGTGTCTGTTGCCAAGGGGAGCTGTTATGGATAGTGTTTTCATGTGCCAGTGCAGCAGGAGAGAGAGAGGCTGGAGTGAATATCTACTATTTTTCTCCTCCTCTGGTGCTGTATTGAATGCCGAACAATGCCACTGATCCTCCTCATCCCAGTGCTTATTGACTGATGCTATGCCACAGTGTTTCTGTTTAAACTCAGCCTCAGTGTCTGCATCCTGTTTTTCGATTTAGCAAGGAAAAAGCAAGCTAATATTGGATTCTTAAAGGGGGTGTTTATTTTTCTTTTAATTTCTTTTTACATTAGCACCTTTGCTTATGATATTGGAAATTCAACAAGCTCTTATTGTGCCTGCAAATTAGACACTTTCAGGACCAGCATAAAAGGGTGTAGCCTGTTATTAGACCAGGTGTGCAAAGGTAAAGATGGAGCTAAAATGGGCAGGGGGGTGATCACTGTATTAGGGTATTCAACAACCTCAAAGGACATTATTTGGTGAGCTCACATGCAGACAGAAACACAAGGCTGAGTGGTACATCGAGCTGATTTGGCCATTCATCAGCCCTGGCAACACAATGGGAAATTGAACACAATGCAAATGAAGAAGGGCCAGTTCATCACTGTTTGTCCCCTCTCTGCAGTGGGCCATGGAAGGTGGATAATGGCGATGACAGTGTTGATTCGCCTACCCAAGGTTGGCAGCAGCTGAGGGCAGGGAGCTGAATTAGGGACAGCAGAAGGACAATACCGAACAGATGTGAGATATAAAGTGGGATTCACCTGTAGATGGAGGAAGGATATTGTGCTTTATGGCTGCTGTTTTTATAGCTAATTCTTTGGCTGTGGGAGCTCTAAATGTCTTGTTAGTTGTGCATGCTGCAGAGTCAGGCATCTTTTTTCCACTTCAGCTGCACAAGTTTAAAAGTGGAGCAAGGAGAAAAGTATCAACCTTTTGTTCTTGACAGTGTTTTCCAGATCAGTGAGGATGAGGGTAGAGGTTGACAGGGAGAGGAAGGCCTCTTCAGGCTGTTGAGACACTGCAGAAAAAACTATAAGGACCAGATATTAACTCCAATCAAGGCCATAGGAAGAGCTGAATCATGTTTCAAAGCCTGACTCGACCCACTTCAACCCCCAATTGCCTTTCAATTTGAGTACATGCTTGCAAGTTCATGTAATGTGGAAGATTTTCTACTTATACGATATATATATATATATATATATGATTCTGAAAGTGTAATCTTGTCATGTAAACAGTTCCTCAGATAAACCTTTATGCCTCTGTTAAGTGACTGAACCCTTTCTACTCCCAGGATCTACTGAATACCAGATCCGAGGGGTTGCCTCGAAAGACACACGGGCAATGAAAACGTAGAAGTTCTCAGATAGCTTAACATCATCAACTCTTTAAACAAAAGTCCTCTTTCTCTCCAACTTCTGATTGTTCTTGGCTTTTTTCTATTTTTTATTACCTCCAAGCATGGAGGGAATTTACTGAGGAGATTATGGTTGTTGGGCTCAGACTTTATTGATCTGTGAGTCTCAACTCGATATGTGCAATAGAGCAGGTTGGACCAGCAGTGTTTAGCTACCACCCTAAGTGTCACCACTCTCTAAACCCTACATAATACAATGGTAAGACTACCAAGTATTCAGGGTTCATTTTCTGCCTTGCAGAGTGCTTGAAAACAACTCATCATACTGCAACCAAGGGCAGGAAAAGTGGGTGGGATTAATTTTGCCTTCATGCTGCAGAAGACCTTGGTGGATGCTTTCATAAATGTTTCATGCATGTACATACAAGATGAGATCAGCCCGTCATCAATCATATGGTAATTATATCTACCTCTTTAGAGCATTATAGGCTGTTTGTATTACACCGGCTCTAAGCCTTGTGCTCTGTCAAACCATGAGCCTCCCTCTTAGCGCTGCCAGCCATGCAAGAACAAATCACTGCCATTGGGCATTATCTGACAGGGCTGATGCATGGGGATGGGGTGAAATCACAAAGACAAGCGTAGGTGTAGCTTTTAGCCTGTTTTCCTTCTGCAGGAAAGAAAGAAAATAAAGAACCTCATGCAACTCTTTTGAACGCCGGTGCAACCGAAATAAAACGTGCTGAACTCGTAACAACTGCTTGTGCTCAAACTTTTTCTGTTTGCTCTGGCACTCTTAGCACCATATCCTTCCCTTGTAAATCTATTTGATCAATCAGCAATGCATGTAATGTGAGAGGAGCAATGGTGCCAAAGGGGAAATTCATTCAAGTCATTCATATCCAACAATAGAAATGACAAATATATGTAGAGGCAACCAGATCTCTTTGCAGTTAATCTTCTGTTTTATGCCGAGATGAAAAAGAAGGAAGGAAAGAAAAAGATTTCAGAGGGAGGTGAATGGAAAAAATAGCACTTCAGCTCTTCAAACTTCAGCAGTTGACCTTAGCCTTCCTCTTGACACTATAGCCCTGGTCCAGTCAAATGCAAAGCAGGGACTAGTGCACAGGTCATCTTAAATTGGCTCCAGGCCTTGGCAGGGATTACCAGGTCCTATTCTCTTAAGAGAAGATGTCTTGGAGATGAGGGGTTGATTGGGTCGGTGGAATCTCCTCGCTGATTCTGCAGCACCAGCCGAGCGCAGGATGAAATAAAGAAGGAGGGATGATTGGGTGCACAGAGCATGTTTAAAAAGCATCTGTGTCCCAGTGAGCTACCACAAAAGATCGGCTCTGCATGAATCCTCGTCTCTCTTCGTGGGGGGTTTCTCTGCTTTCTTACCTCTGTCTGTGTGCTGTCTCACTGCTCCCTGATTCCTTTGTATGTGCCACCCTTCCTTTCCAACAAATTTAGTCTTGCTTCTTATTTCGTCTGACTGTTTTTCTCATTTTTCCTTTCCAGACGGATTTATATCAACACCGCTCCCTCCCATCTCTCTTTTGTTCCATCCCTGCATTCTCACTCCACCGTTTTCTCTTTCTCTCCATCCTCATCCTCTCCCCTGGTTTTTCATGGTGTAAATGGTAAACATCAAGAGTTGTCAAACCATCAAAGAAGTCTTGCTGCTAGCACCTAGAAATAAACCCGTCGATGTGTCAATGTTTGTATGGCAACTCAGTGGGTCACAAAATTCATAGCTGTAAAGAGGGGGGGTTGTGGACACATACAAGTGTGAAAAAAGAAAGAAAAATGAGAGAATGCAGAAATAAATTAGAATGACAACACATGGGACAAAGGGGATAAAAGACAGATTGAAAAAAAAGTATAATTGCATACTTCTACTTATGCATGTTTTGTGCAAATTTTTTCAACATGCCATCATAGGCAGAAGCTGAACTCTAGCCCTGAAGTTAGTTCTTTAATTTCTGTGTAGTATTTCAGATGATTTGATTCTCTCTGGATTTTTTGACCTTGCTACCTTGAGAAGAGCGAGAGAGTTTAACCAAAACGGCAGAATCATTTTAAAGAAATTGCACGAGGTGTTAATACCCTAGAAAATGCGGAAAAGTACAGCTGCAGAATATATGTCATATATAGTTTCAAATTGGATTTAAACACGAAGGGTATTTACACTGACTAGACTTTATATCAACACTCTTTACCTCCCTCTATGTATCAACCCACAGCACGTTCGACCAAACCCACTGCCACTCCACCGGATAGGAACTTGTTGTGACATGTGAAATGCTAAACCATTTTACTGTAACAGCTTTAAGTTGTGTGAGCTGGCAGCATGCGACAACTATAGCATGGTGTTTGTTGGAGGCAGGCAGCACAGAAAGACAGAGCAGGAGAGAATTAGCACTCACCTGGATCAGTGTCAGGTCTTCCAGATTGAGTCTGAAGAGGTGATTTCTGTAAAAAGAAGGAAGTATGTGAGTTGATGGAGCCATTTTCTGCAAATAAACCAAGGACAACAAAGATGTGTGGATGTTACAGCATCTCTGTTCAAAGGCCAAAGCTCTTACAGTTTTTATCTGTGTTCTCTCCAGTCCTTTCACCCCCCCACCCCCACCTCACCCCACCCGCCTCCCACCCCCCACCCATAGTGCCACCAATACAAAGGGAGTTCCACCTCCAAAAAGGGAGCATACAGACTTAAAAAGCAAGTTGGCAGTGAAAATTCCTGGCTTAGACATGTTGGGAGCAAAAATGGTTCAGAGGATGTCAACAAACTTAAAAGCATATGCCACCGATTTAGCATTGCACTTCTATAACACTGTCGAACTCATGATGGACAGTTTATTCCACACATTCTTCTTCCTTGTCAAAACCTGGCGCACATTACCCACAATACAACTTGATCGCCGACAGTTCGGTCGGAGACGCGGGTGTGTCATGCTAGTAGTGGCTAATGTAGCCTTGAGTGGCTAGCCTCAAGCGGAAATGAGGGGTGGGCTACAGAGGTCTGTAAGCTCACTTCTTTTTAACTCCACACCCCCAGATTTTTGTCAATTTCAAGCTTGTAGTCTTCAGCCCCAAGTGACTCAAGTGACATAGCTTGAGGCAATTTATCAGATTTCACACAGCTCCCTCTGGAGCCACAAAATGCTACATACAACATTTTTTCACATATGTAGTAATACTCCCAAAGGCCTGGAAACAGACTTTGAAGTGTAAAATCGGTGGAGTTCCCCTTGAAAACTGCTGCATCTGACGCTTCAAAGGTTTTCCCCACTTGAAATTAAAATTAACCTTTTCATTGGTGGAATAAGAAGGAGTTTAGACAGGGTACTCATAGAGACCACATTCAGTGGATGGTTGGATTCAATCACTGCAGCAAATGCTGGACCTCTAGGTTTGACCAACCTAGGAGGCAAAAGTGCTAAAAGCTTGTACAGTATGTTCCTATGTTGCTGGAGTTTTGTGTGCATGAGCAACAGGGAGCGAGAAAGAGTGACAAAGAAAGAAAGAGATTGAAAAATCAAAGCCCGGCGGTGAAACCTCACTCGAAGTGCCTATCCTGCCTTGCCTGAAGCTTTTCAAATTTGCACAGCACAAACAAAACTATTTCAATTGCATTTCCAACTTTTCAAGAAACATTAGGTTCTAATGAACGCCCTCTCAAGAGGAATATTCTGTATATTGACTAACGATGTCTCAGGCTGTCTACTAAAACCATTACACCATCACCAGAATGAGATCAGATGAAACCTGACAATTAGGACTAAAAGCATTATTTATTGTGATTTTATTCCCTTTGAGACTCCTGTATTATCTATATTTTGTAGTTTTTGTTCCATGGCCAATCATGATCCAAGAATATAGTCGGTCCATGCCACCAAAAGAAAATTGTTTTAAACATTTAGTAAGTTTAGTGCAATTTCACAGCAAGAAAGTAGATTGCAGATTGACCTGAAATATTTTTATTGCATTGCTTACAAACTGTTTTGCAGGCAGAGATCATGCAATAGCTTTAACAATAACCCATAATGTGTTTTTCTTTTATATCAGCAATCCTTTTTAAAGAGAAAGCAATGTTTTTTCTTAAAGTAGACATCTAATTTCAGAGTTAAAATCTTCAAGCATGTTCACACACACTCTTGCACACACATACACACCTGAAGAGTGGCTATCAGCCAGGTCTCAGTGTGGTTGCGGCCCCGTTTTACTGTATTGATATTTGCATCGATCCTTCTTTCCTTCCATTATCACTCATACTTCCAACACAGCCTGCGGCCATCCATCCAGCCACATCGCCTTTCATAGTTAGACACTCAACAGCATTGGCACCGAGAATTGAACTAAATCTCTTATTTGATTTTTTGAGTGCTCTAAATTCCTATGTGTTTATAGAATTGGCTGGGTTGTAGATAAAAAATAAAAAATTGCAAGCAAAAACATTGTGTGTCTGTTATATATTATATTATCACAATTTTGCCAGCAGTTTCAGTGGGAATTCATTCACCTCTTTGACCTTTGCTCTTCATCCGTCCACACATACACACTTTCCCTGATTAGCCTTTTCCATCTAAGTAACTGGGGTGCATTAGTAAATTCCCTGGGCTCACCTTGTTTCTATTTGTTTTGCTGCTCTCCTTCCTGCTGGCTCCTCTGTTCTCTCCTGTTTACGTTGTAGTGAGTGTTTCTTTCTACTGACAACTAAGCCATTAAGTGAAGTGCAGAGCACACGTCATCTGGAATCAGCCAGACTCACAAAATGTGAATTTATACACCCAGTCCTTACACACACACACACACACACACACACACACACACACACACACACATACATTAAAGAACACACACACATGCTTTCATTTTTCACACACATGAACAATGCAAAAACACACTGTTGTTTATCACTAAACCTGTACAAACCCTTTCAAATTCAGTGTCTCAATCACTGAGAAACTGCAAACACACAAACACACACACAATTGGCTGGGCTTGATAAAGACAATGGACTTAGAAACAATCTCCAAAGCCATTTTTCTCTGGCTTTAGAAGACATCTATAGAGCGACTGATCATTACTCATGCAATGCACCAACACTGAAAAAATAGGGAATGAAAGAGAAGACAATAAATGGACTGACAACAAAAAGAAAGAGGCAGGAAGGAAGATAGCGAGACAAAATGAGAAAGAGAAAAAACTCTGGCTTGGCTTACCTGGCACCGACGATCAGTTCGTTCTGGCCGGGGTCAAAGGTCAGCTGTGAGTAATCCACCGTGCCCTCTGCCTTGAACCTGAAGATCCACGGCTCCATCTCTGCAAACGACACCACAGGACACAAGAACAGTGAGCCAATCAGAGCGGAGAGTTTATGACTGCAGATGACAGCTGTGCTGATGAATTAGCTGCGTTCAAAGGACTGCTGCAACTTTTCTCAAGACACTCAAAAAGTGGGGTCCTTAAAGGCCAAATTTATAACAACAGCAAGTCTCTCCACTACTGCCTTTGTTCTGATGTTTATCTTTTCCACCAACCTTTTCTTCATATTTAGTGAGCGTAGCATTTGTGACATAAATACTAGAGAAATCACACTTGTATTTTACATTACAGCAAGTTCCACAGTGTCAGAATTTTGGCCTGTAGTTATAAGGCAGTAATGCTGCATTATTGGCATGAGCAAACGGTTGTTGCCACACATCAGTAAAGCCTGCAATAACAGACTGAAGAGGTGGGGTTAATTTAAAATAATGAGCTGCATGGGGTGTCCGTGTACCTGCCATATACTGTAAACCAATGATGTCATGAACCTTAATCACAGTTGAACATAATGTTCAGGAAAGTTTCAGTTTACCATTGAGAACCAGCAGCCTCCTGACAAAACATATTATGCCTGAGCGAATAGCTCCGGGACAGTAATCCGTGGGGGAACACTGGGAACAACAGTGGTGGAAAGTAAAATTCATATGTACTTTAATAGCTTTAGTTACTAGTTACTTTGCAGATTAAGTTTATCAAATACAATGCATTGTTATAGATTAAACTACCCAAAAGTATATGGACTAGCTCAAATTAGGTCCATGTCAACCTGCTACAACTTTAAAATACTGCTTACACATTAATTATTAATTAATCAGTAACAATAATCTAACAATATAATATATAACAGTATCACACTCACAGGGGCCATTGTTCAGCATAAAGAGTATCTTTACTTTTAAGACTTTAAGTACATTTAGCTTCTGTTTAGTTATTCAAGAAAGATTTTGAATGCAGGACTTTTACTTTCAATTGTGGAAATGGATCTAAATACATTTTCCACCAGTGGGAACCAATATCATCTTTAAAGTCAAGTCAAGTTTATTTATATAGCATATTTCTTACATTGTAAGCTCAATGTGCTTCACATACAACAATTGTGAACAAAATAAAATAAGACATGAAAACATATTGAAATACATATTAAAAGAAAAACAAATTCATCCAATAATACATCCCCTGCCCACCCACCAACATAAACATACCCACCCACATATACCCAAAAAGAGTGGAGTGAAAGAACATTTAATTTCCTTCTGCATGTGTTATGGATCATTATATTTCTCTGTTATAACGGCAGCAAGGGAAGCATTTGCCATTGTTGTATAATTATATATGTTTAGCATATTTTGGAATCACAATTCCTTAACCAAACTGTCAGGCAAGTTATGCTATGCTGCTATGATACAAATATGGGCCCTCCTACTGAAGGGAATGAAAAGGAGATTAAATAAAGAACAAAAATGCTCAGCGCTGTCCCCAGCTGATAAGGTCACCCATTCAAAAAATCATTTTCCACGGATCAAAGTACTCTTATATTAGTGCTTCTCAGGCTCTTCGTCTTAAAATCCCCAAAACAAAAGTGAGTCCTGAGACCCCTGTTCATAAGCAAATGTGTACAAAATAGTGAAATGTAGCTTCTTGTGACTCAGTGGGCAAGTCCTTTGATTTCTGTAAACCATCACTACTGATGATTGATCGCTTTCATGCAAATGCATACTGTGGATGAACCATGAAGACAGATGAGATTCTGATGTTTTATAGAAACTGACCTGGTCTCTTCCAGCATGGCATGGAGAATACATACACACATAAAGGGAGAGAGAGAGAGAGGCAGAGATATCCCAGACAGACACTGACATCTTATCCACAACATGCCTGTTCACATGGCGCCCAACCCATTAACCCCTGACCAGTCGAATCACAGGCCCTTGGGTGGTTGCCGAGCGATGAGGACGGTCTGTCTACCGTCTGGTTACCCGATAGGTTTAGTCGAGGGTGGTCAATCAGTCATTATGGCGAAGTGTTTTCTCCATCGCATGCTTGATCTGTAGTCATAATAACTCATCCCAGTACTGTATACACAGGTTGCATTACACTTCCAAAAATCATCACCAAATATAGGAGATTTTCTCCAAATAGCTAGAAATTAGTATTTTTGAGTAAGGTGCCAGAACTCCAGCAAGGCTGAATTTTCTGCAGTGGTTGCTACAAGGATTTAAAATCATACATTTGTGAGCTATTTCCAGACTAAAGATTTCAAAGGGACTTTTTTAATTTACCAGGGAGTTTTCCATTAAGGCCGGAACAGAGGGAGAGGACAGCTTGAATATCCTCCTCAAAACACATTATCTGCTTCTTCAGGCACACCTGTCAGACAGCGTTTCAAATGAAAGCACGCTCTCCCTTCACTGCATCAAAAGCAAGTACTTTGGGTTGCGGGGACAAACGTGGGATTTCTGGGCGTTTCGAAACGAAGACAAACAGAGCAAGAAAAGCGGGAAGCTTCCAAAAAACATCTGTCTCCTCCAGCTCACGTAATGGGACCAAACTCTGGATCTCCATACAAAACAATATAATCTGCTGCGAGACAGCGCCACTGTATGCAAAGATACTTTCCCTTGTTCTCTTTCATGTCTCCCGTGACAAGTACAAGGGAACTGTGAGAGGAAAAAGCATCCCACATCTGGTTGCACAGCGCTAATACATTTTCATTAGCCGATGTGAAATAAATATCTGGGAGATCACGACCAACTTCACCCAAAAGAATTCATTTTGCTTAATGGCTGCTGCTCTGCTTATTCTGGAGGGAGACACAAAGTTTTGGATGTGCCAATCCTGGGCTTGTTTTTCACGCCACTGAGAGGATCCCTGGCATACAAATGTAGCTGTGACACCCCCCGGGGGAAGACAGCGCTTGACGAACCCAGCTTCTTCCCATAAATCTCCCTGACTCACCGGGGGAGGCACGCTAACGGGGGTGATGGAGTGTGTGTGTGAGTGTGTGTGCCTGTGTGTGTGAGACAGAAAAGAGAGAAGAGAGGATCTTTGCTGGAGTGTGCAAAAGGGGCAAAAGGTTTTAATTGAACACAACAACACTCAAAGGATTTATGGCCTTTTGTGACGAGGCCAAGGACCATTCATAAACATTCATAACCGGCGTGGATGGGGCCTCCCAAGGCTGTGGAGCTAAATATACGGAGATTCACAAAGACAAACTCATGGGGGTTCAGCTCACAGTTTGGCTTTACTACAGGGATACAAAACTGTGGCACACTTGGAAAGATTTTTAAAAACAACACCGCAGGATACTGGGTTAGCTCCACCACAGAGACTAATCACACAGATTTGAACTCTGATTTAACTTGTGATATTTATTTTTGGATGGGTTGTAATAGCTACTTTTATGGGCACCCAAGGAGGTTTTTATGATCCCATATATTCAACCTTATCGTTAACCCAGCAGAAAAGGAAACAGTAGGACAACCCCCGGCTAATAAATATCTCTAAAGAAAAAACAAATCCTATCCCCCCATCTCACTTCCTAAATTTCAGGCCTGCTTTGCATGTTACATGGGCTCATATCAGCTGCACTTTAAAAGCATGTGATAATGTAATCACATCACAGCCATGCTTGTACAGCAGTTGCCTGAATCAGGGGATTGGCTGCCGATGAGACGAGGGCGTAATCACACACACAGACACACACGTGCAGACTCACACCCACGGATCCGGATGAAAATGCAGAGAGCAGTCAGGGCTCTGAGCCAACATGAAACCAACGAGCCCCCCCCCCTTTCTCGGTCCCATCTTATCCCCTTAACCCCTGTCTCCCTCCTCCTCAAAATAGAACAGCCCATCACTCACATCCCGTTTGTTATTCCCCGCTCTGACACGGAGTAGTTGACACAAAGACAAAATGACAGGATGTATAAATATTTACACCCAGCATCAGAGGCCACGCCAGTCTTCAGTGTGCCAGCGCTCAAAGTTAGTGTTCTACAGTACTGTCAGGCCGGCAACAATTGCAACATGTGGAACCAATTCTGAAACATGAATGGTTTTTCTGTGAGTGGTGGCAGCAGGCGTTCACATAAATGAAGAGCCAATTCACTCTAAATGCAGCCCTGTGGTACCGGGCAGCAGAAGAATGGCAACTATTTGGTCAAGTTGATGTGAGGAAACGATTTCGCCAAGCGGTCAGAAAACAAACACCTGTTCAGTTTGAAAAAATCCAAAGCAAAAGGCAAGGTCAAATAAGACCTTTGCATGCGGTTCTGTGCTCGAAGGTTTTCTTCCTATTATGTTATTTCGAGCAAGAAAAACAACCACATTTTGCAGCTAAAAGTCCTACAACTCAAATTACCGTGGCTGTGCTGTGGCCCCGGGGCAGCGAGTGAATCATGCAAAACAAACCACCGTGAAGCCTCAAATAAGTGTACAATAAAATATTGAAATCTAATGTGTATTTAAGAGCGGAGTCGTCTGGTTCTAGGGGTGCGGGAGAAGAGACAACCTTTTAACAAGATGACCAAAACTCTTCAGGCCACTTGACAAAAAAGAAGATGGAAATATATATGTAAGAAAATGACATGTGGGACTTATATTGCAGCGGGTGAATGAAAGACATACAAATCCAAAAATATGGACAGGCCCTTCTGCATGCCATTGGCAGCCTGTCATCCATGAAAATAAAACATAGCTAGAACATAGCTGATGGTTCTAGCCATGAATAGAGCAGAGTTAATGTTTTGGAATTGAAGCTCCAAAAACCTTGGTGGACTTTAAATTTGAGGCAATTGCCCTCAAATGACCAATTAAAAGATCTCTGATTCTAGTTGTAGCCTGTTACATTTATGAATGCTATGAGGCCATTTGGTTTTTTTCCTGCTTTCACTCCCCTCTCTCTAACGATGTGTTAGCCGTTCAGGGATGATAAAAGCTGAGCTCAGTCTGTGGCTGTAAAACAAGTCTGCCGGTTCCACTCAGAGACATGGCCCTCAGCTTGGCCTGTGAAGGCATTGTTTACACCACAGTTTATAACCTTTAAAAACCTTCAAGTCTACACCCAGGAACACTTGTTAAATACAACACTTTATTAATACAGTATATCTCAGGGGCTTTGAGCAACAATAACACTACAAATGCTCGGCCAGAAGACCTTCGCCAAATCATATCCTTTACCAAAAATAGGGATAAAATCTTTCAACAACTCTCCTAATATAATTCTATACATTTACATTGGACCTCTGCTGAAGCTATATTCAGACCTGTTTTCGTTGAAAGCGAAGCGAGTGTACCTTTTGAGAAAACATTATGAACGTAGCAGCCGAACTGTAGTGTGTACTTTCTTTCTGAAACCCTACATTTCTAAAACCACCATACAAAGCAGAAAGCGGTCTTTAGACTATAGCGTCCTTGCACCACAGTAGCAGTTCTGTCAGCCAAGTGTTGTGCCAAGTCAGAAAACCACCATCCCCAGTGGGGTCAAACCCATGTGAGACACACCCTTCCACAGTCAGGCCACAATCACACAGAGAGAACGAAATGCTGTCACTGGAACACACTTGACCTTGGCTTCTCATGACAGGTCACAACCACTCTTTGGGCTCTCTATTGTTTAAGTCTTTTTTTATCAGACCAGCTGAGACTGTGAGCTGTTTCAGTGGGCCAAACATCCACAGTAGAATAGCTGCGGATCCAGTGGCACTAGCTACTAAAGGAAATCAGAATATCACTCTTTTGTTTCCAAATACCTTTCACCTACTGTCACCCCCATCCTTGAACAGAATAAGACGCCAGATGCCCAAATAGATTGATCTATCTGCCGCCGATTAATCGTTTACTATTTCTTTCAAGTAATTGTTTAACCTCTAAAATGTCAGAAAATTGTGAAAAATTAACAATTCAATGTCCCATAGTCCAAGGTGATGCAGTCAAATTCCTTGTTTTGTCCCACCAACATTCCAAAATCCTAAAATACTCAATTTAAGATAGAAAACAAAGAAAAGCCAAACAATCCTCACATTTGAGAGTATATTTTTCCTTTAAAGGAATAGTTTGTTTTCTTGCCGAGAATTAGATGCGAAGATCATTATCACTCTCATGTAGCTTCAGCCAGCAGCTGTTTAGCCTAGCCTAGCATAAAACTAGCTCAGTAATTAACACATTACATCTTGTTTGCTAATCTGTGTGTGTAAAGACAACGGTTTTAATGTGTTAATTAGTGAAGTTTAGAGGTGTTGGTAAGCAGATATTGTTACCTTTGGACAGAGCCAGGCTAGCTGTTTCCCCCTTCTTCCAGTCTTTATGCGATGCTAAGCTAATCAGCTGCTGGCAGTAGTTTCATATTTAGTGTACAGACATGAGAGTGGTATCGATCTTCTCATCTAACTCTCAGCAAGAAAGTGAACAAGCGTATTTACCAAAATGTCAAACTATATTTAACCAATTGTACGTTTAGGCCCTAGCTATAAGACTCAAGCCAAATCTCTAAATGTATGCCTGTGTATGCCCAAAAGAATAAGGTTCACCCTAGTGGAGTGTTGTGCTGTTGTGATCCACAGGGGTATATTTAATGTTTGTAGTCCTCCCAGCTTGGCTGAAGAGGAGTCATGGCAGCCTCGCTCTGCACATTCTCAACAACCAGGGATTACAGTACATTACGTGGAGCACAATGACTCACAAAAGAGAATGATAATAGGTTTAACGAGAGGTTTCTCTTCCCTCACACACTGTTTGTGTGTACGTATGCGTGTGTGTGTGTGTATGTGTCGGCATATTCTGTAATGACTCAGCTTTTTTGCGTTCATTGCAAAAAAGCAAGGGCTGTAATTTGGAAGCTCTTAAAAAGCTTTGTATACTGTACAACTCGGAACAATGAGATGTGTTTGAACCGCACAAAGACTATCATCAGGCCATGAAAGCAAAGTTATTAAAAAACTGTGAAAAAAATATAACTGTGAAGGCAAGGCAAGATAAGATAAATGCACATCTTCATGAGACCATGGGAGTTAGCAGCTGCTCTTCAAAGGTGCTGATTATTACACAAGGTGAGAATAAATAAGACTGGGATGTAAGTAAACAAAGCTTAGTGATAAAACTGGTGTTAAAGGGAAAGTTTTTGTGCTTTCTGTCACCACATGACAGCAAAACAAAAAAAAAACCCTCTAGACATGCAAGGTCTGCAGAGCTTCAGAGTTTTATGACCAGGGCAACAAATCTGATTACACTTGCGAGCTTAGAAACTTTGGGTAAACTTTTAGGGGTCAGCGGCCTTAACAAGCCAATGAAATTTATACGCATACATAGTGTGCATGTTTCTGCATCTGTGCAATTTCATTTTACGAACATTAACAGTTTGAATGTAGACGTGGCACTCAGTTGACTGCCTCTGGTTTCCCATGTAACCCAAAAAGAAAGTCAACCAGGAGACAACCAATTGTGCTAATTTTGATTCCCTCAGGAAACAGAAGCACAGTTGTTTTCTTCTCTACTCACCTACGTAAAAGTAGTTAAAAATGGAGGAAATGCTGATCATTGTGTTCAGTGACATCCTGATTCTTTGTGATTTAACTTAACTACTTTGTTGTGCGCTGGTATAATAGCAAGGGGAGAAAATAACTGCCTAATCAGTACATAAATTAATTTGGGTAGCTTTTACCATACAAAATCTACTAATATTTCTCACTGAAGCTACAGAGTCTCTTATCTACCTCCCTGAAGTAGGAAACCACTGAATCATCACAGCTGATCATTCAGACCAAAAACACTGAACCACACACAGTGAAGTCTGTCAGAACAGTGAGTCCCTCTCTCTTTCTTTCCTCTTCTTCTGTACAGTAGGCTTTGTGTTAGTGAACCATGACTGATTGCTAACTGTAATGTCGACCCTTTTTATTAATGCTCCTATATTTCAACCAAAGCATTAAGCCACTGGAGCTTAATGGGCCATTCTGGTACATTAGAGAACACAAACGCATTGACCACAGCTGACCCACTGGCTGGTGTGTGATCCCCCTCATGCAGAAAGCACAAGGCAGGAACGTATCACGTTAGATGGGCAGTTAGTCATCATCATTGCACTCAATTGGTGGAGAGGGAAAAGAGCCACCTCAGCTAACAATGAAGTGATAAAGACTGCGAAGAGAGAGAGAGAGAGAGAGAGAGAGAGAGAGAGAAACTTGCTTTGTAGAGGAAGAGTTCTTGTGTCTGTGCTGGGCGGTTATACTAAATATGAGTCTTTGAATGCATCTGGATCTTTGGACACGCAGTGACCTTGGTCTTCTAGTCAGTTTCGCTGTAGACAGAATCCTATGTGATTATCTGACTGGGACTCTGCTGGACTGAAAACAGCTCAATGACATTTTGCTGTTACACAGTGGGTAGACAGAACTGCATTGATCGCTATTGATACTTTCTTTGGACCAAGTTTCACAGCATTTCATTACAGTTTAGTTGTTCAATAGCAACGTAAGATAAAGGATAAGAACAATGAAATCTGATGCAGAATATTCTGTATCTAAAAACTGCAGAGCCATGTAGTAATTAAAGGCCTACGAGGAAGGTTGTGTCTGCTTTGTGTCTCAAGGGAAAGAACAAAGAAGAAAAAACCTTGGGACCTCAAAAGTAGGGAGGATTTTGCGGAGGGGGGTCCTTGCCCAGAAAAATTTGAGTTTCAGACACTTTTTGGGAACACTTTGTTTCCTGCATTTTTAAAGACACTTTTAAAGAATGAAAATAATGAAATTATAACTGCTCTGCAACAGCATTTTTATGTTAAATACTTTTAATGTTACTTTAAATTCTCAGGAAAGAATACAGAATAATTCGCCCCGCTGGTGTGAATTTGCATGAATCTCTGACTAAATTCATAATTTTTCATTAATTTTTTCCCTGCCCCCTTCTGCAAGAAACTGGAATTCTTCTTTCCAGGACGTCTGAAATTTGCGTATTTGAGTATTTTTTGTCTCTCACTCACTGAGTAGGATGAGGCGCGAGCATGGACGCGAACGCGCTGTACCTACAGTGCCAGAAACAGGTTGTGATAACGAAAAGGAAAAAAAGGTGTGGAAATTTGTCATAAATCAGGAGAGATACGGGAGAATTGTGACCCTGGGAGGAAACCGGAAGATGGCAATGAAAAACGTGAGTCTCCTGGGAAAATCAGGAGGGTTGGCAAGTATGAAAAAGGGTAAGGAAGGGATTAAAGGAGAGGAGGAGAATGTTTTTCTAGACAACCTAAAATCTTTATACAGATTATTTAGTTAATAAATAATAACCAGAAAAGTCCACAATTAACTGTTCACTAAGTCCCCCTTCTCTTAGTTTCTGTTATCTCGAAATTCTTAGTAATCTTTTAAACAATGGGTCCTTGATTCCAATCAGTAACTGCTAATTGTTAACTAGATGCCCAATAAGCTGAGACTGTGAGCTGTTTCAGTGAGGTACTGAAACAGCTACTTATATTCCTGATGAAATGGTCCAGAAACTATCCATACATGGTCTACAAATCTAAACTTTTGAAGAGTGAAGGATGGGAAGGAGATTTCGATGGAGGAAATAATATAATTAAAGTTAGAATGAAGGAATGGAGGATGTAGGTGGATGTAGAGAGACAGGATATAAATAACTACATACAGCATACAGAAAAGTTCACATAATTATGGAGGGAAATAGAAAACTTAATGAGTCGAATCGATGATTTCACCCTGGTGTGTGTTTGTGTGTTTGTTTGAACACTTACCTGAGTGTGGGATGAGCGGGTGCTCTGTCTTGTGACAGGGCGATTCAGGCAGCAGCACCGGCCCTCTCCTACCTGCCACGCCTCCAGGCCGCAGGACCAGCATGCACTGCAGCAGCAGCAGTGCATGCTGGGTAACAGGGCGTCCCATGGGGGCCTGGGCTTGGCTCACTTCTCCTCAGGCCTCAGGGGCCAAGAGCATTGGAGAGACACACCTGAAAGGACAGAAAGAGACAGATTTTGGTTCAAACTAAAAGTTATTTCACATTAGGTTTAATCCAAGTGCTGAAAAGCTTGATACAGTATAGCACCTCGCTACAATCACCAAGGATTCACTCCGGGAGATGAAAAGCAGCAAAAATAAATCCCTACACAAAGGGAATGAGGGAGAGAGGTGCAAAGAAGCGAGAGTGTGACAGATTGGGGGAAAAAAGTGTGGGGAGTTTTGCTGATCAACACCCAGAGACCTCACACCTCTCACCTCTGAATCAGCAGCATTACCTCACACACCTAATGTGTGTGTCTGTGTGTGTCCTCTGATATCTGAAACGATGTGCTCTTCGTGCATGTTGTTATTTCCACTGCAGCTTTGTTGTATGTAATAATGAAGTGCAGCAATAGTTGAATGTGTATGTGCACTCATGTTATTCATTATTAAGAGTCTGTTTGTGTTTGTAAATGTGAGTTCTATATGTATGGAGCTGCATTGCACAGCACTCCTCATGGGTCAATTAAATCCTATAGCTGCTGTAAATTTGATATGTTTTTATTCACAACCAAACCCGCAAATTGCTGGATGTGATTATTATATAATGCTTACGGCAGATTCATGGTTCCCAGAAAAGTCATTCGCCGCAAGAAAAACAAAGCACTTTTCACAACTCAATTGGTTATGATTTCTTTGTGGGGGTGAATTGATGAGCAGTCTAGACCATCTACATCATTACTTTTTAATCATTTATGTGATGCTATTACCAAGAGTGATTCATGCTGTGCGCAACAGAAGAATAAGCCTCCCTGAATGTATACCAGAGTTTGAGCAGCGTGTGTGGTGGAGTGAGTAAAGATACTGAGGATTTTAGCTGTGCTAGTAATGGCAAGCATTTGCTTTGTTGAAGTTTTCATGACAGAAAATGTATTCTGTAGCCGAACCTGCGGAGCATTCTTATTATTTTATTGCATGTGAAATAGGCTTTTCATCTGTTGTCCAGTCAGTGAGGGGAAAAATGGTGCTTTGTAGAGCAAGAACAGAACAACCCTCCCTCCATGACAGAGTTGATTTAGTGTGAATGGTAGGTTGCAAATAAGCAAAAACTATTAATACCGTGTTTGTTGTGGGAAGGCAGCAAAATATGGAAAAATATGTACGCTGCAAAAAAGAAAAAAGACAAACTGAAGTGAGTTAAGAAAGAAAAAAATGGTGAACATTTGCTCTCCTCCAAGACAAACCTCGTCTCCCCTTCTCTCTGAAGTATGAATCCCCCTTAGTGCTGGAAAGCTTGGAGTGGCTCTGGGGTAGAACATAAGGCACCTCTATACTCCTGCTTTCAAATGAAAACCCTAATGCTGTGAGTGTGGTGGTTTTATTTCATTTTCTCCTTCAACGGAAAGTTTACTCTGCCTTTAGTGTGAATAAGCTTCATGACCTTGGGGCCTATATGGAATTCATTCAAAGTCCAGTGTATAAATGCACAGACAGCAGGGATATGTGGTTTGCCTTCAGCCAAAGAGTAATGTAAAACACCTGTCAGCCACAGCAGGGAAAGCAAGTGACAGCTAATGCCAGTTGCCTCTCTCTGTTCCTTTTCCCTTTCATCTTGACGGTTCACACGTCAGCTTCTGTACTCTTTTGCTGTTTCGCTTTAGTCAACCTGTCCTTTTACATGTCACTTTTCTTTGTCTGCTGGTTTCCTTGACAGTCTTAAATGTTTTTTTTCCAACACTAAAAAGTCATTTTACCTGTTGCAGCTGAGAGCGAGCAAGTCATTTTCCCCAGGTAGTCTCTAGCTAGGACATTCTTCTTGTCATAATTCATACAGTCTTATAAACTTTTATGTCTGCATTCACTTAGGGAAAATATTTTACAATCTGGTGAGCACAGAGGTGAACTTGACATGTTCTTACAGTTGTGTGTGTGTGTGTGTGTGTGGTCAGAAAGGCTGTGGTATTGACATGGATTTCTGTGTACATATGTGTCAGTCCCCAACACATACACACACACACACACACACACACACACACACACACACACACACATATACATACCCACGTACACACACTAATGCAGAGGGCTGCCTGACAGGAGCAGGAGCTGAGGCCAGTGATTTGCTCGCTCTTTGTTAACCTCGCTCCTTCTGTAACAGCCCTACACACAACCTCCCATCAGCTCGTACATGCCTGCACACACAAGTACATGCACACACACACACAAACACGTGCATGTTCAGAAAACAAAGTTCCACCGTCTCATATATGTACAATTTGTAATGCTATTTCAAGAACAAGCTATTATGTAACCATTTCTTATCATCAGTTTCTTTATCACTCATGCTTTATCCTTGATTTTCTGAATCACAGAGATTTCAAAACCCTTTCAGTTGTAGTTTAAATTAATATTAGGTATATTATATAAGGTGCCCTGTGGCGTTTTCTAGTTCGTAAACTAGTAAATGTTCTCACCAATGCACATTGTGTGTATCCTTGAGGCCAAACAAATGTTTTTAATATATTTCGCTCCTCATAAAACACTCACAAAGCCAATTTTGAATATTTTAAATTGTGCAGTGTTTAGAAAAAGTTTGCTAGCTTGATATCTTATTTTTCCTTGCCTTTGTTGGCACATTGCTACACCTCTTTGAGCATTACCGCCACCAACTGTTGGTCAGTGGAATTGCATGAAAATGGCTACAGGAATTTGTATTGCATTCTCGTGTGTGATACAAACAAAAGCAGGGACCCAATCATAAAATAATTTCTCCATAGTGCTACTAGTGGTTAAAAACTAAACAAGGTACCTTTAATTTAACCACAGAATAAATACACAAACATTTGTAAAAAAAAATGAAAAAAAAATGACTTTCTCCATCTGGATTTAATGAATTTCAAAATACTTCTATCTTTGTATTTGCATGAAAATGAACCCTAATGAAAACCTGTCATTACATGGTGAAATAATTAAGAACTCAAAAATCTAAGATACTGTAAGCCATCATAACCTGATTTATGCCCACACATGCATTTGCATCATGCCTTTTAAGTAACAGAGCATAGACAGACAGCCATGACTTGATTTAAAACCAAACCATTTGAACAGTTGTTTCATGCCCCTGAAGGGATCTCTGGTGGATCCTAGTTTCTCTTTAACTCACCACAATCCACCGACTGGTCCTGTGGGAGAAAACTGGAAGAGCTTTCTGTGCTGTTTGGTGGTCTAAACTCTAAATCATCTCCAGGGCATTAGTGCAAGCCTCCACCACCACCACCACCACCTCCTCCTCCCCCTCTTCCTGCTCCCACTCCTACTTCTTTCTCTGTCTCTCTTTCACACCTCTACAAATACGGACACACAGAAACACACATACAGTACCAGTGCATTCACAGCACACACACACACACACACACACACTGAAATCACCCTGGGGCCCTGTGATGGATAACACACCGGTGCATTCAGGGCACTTAGCAGAGGGAGCCCGAGCCACACAAAAAACCAAACATGGGTTAAACGACGTTGACATTTGAAATGCATGTACAAGGCAGATAATACAGCATAGTTTTTCAACTTTATATTTCAAAACACAGTATCATAAAAAGCTTTCATCTCTTGACATTTATGATAACTGATGTATGAGTAAATCTACAATCTCAACACATTTCTCCTTGTGTTGAGATTTGTGTGTGTTCCAAGAGCAAATATCATATGTAAGGTAGATGAAATGGTGGTGCGCATTTCTACAATAGTCCCTAAATGGGTGGCTGTGGCTCAGGGGGTAGAGCGGGTCGTTCACTAATCACAGGGTTGGCGAGCTCTGGATCCCTGATGGGCAGGCCAGCGTCTTGCATGGCAGCTCCGCCTCCATCGGTGTGTGAATCAGAGGCAAAATTATAAGCGCTTTGTCTATTTAGCACAATATAATTGCAGTCCATTTACCATAAATGACATGAATTTGTTGTGGAGACATTATAATGTTATGTGATTAGAAGCACAAAGTGCACGCTGCAGTAAGAAACCAGTGAATGTAGATTATTTTGTTGAAATGGGTGTTTATATGACATGCCGTACAGGACATTTGACTTTACAGTAACTGAAATTTATATTATCCCTGCTTTTATGACAAATCTAATCCACTGAAACATTGTGTGGCATGTTTAATTTTGGTGTTGTGATGTCCTCTCAAAACCTACAATTAAAGACAGTATGTTATAAGAATAATAATGCAGACGCAAAGTCCACTTGCACTAAAATGTATTGAGTTGAAAGATGGATTGGCTCAGACAGTCAATAGATGTTTGCTTCACAGTTAAATAATGACACATTCAGCTGCGTAGATAGTATTACACACATACCCCTACAGACTCCTTTGCATCTTTGCATTTTGGGAGTTGAGGTGTCAGCTAACTAATCAATTGAAGTCTTCCTGCAGTAACGAGTGGAGAGAGGATCATATTAACACCACTATTGATTTTGTCTGGGGGGGACTTCATGATGGTTGAATTACACTATACATAATGAACAGACTCCCGAATAAAACGGCGGCTTTGTATTTGTCACACTGGCACACCACACACACACACACACACACACACAGGCTCACATACAAACACGTTTGTCAAATGTGAGTGGTGCAGCGATGATCCATCTGTCCAAACACTATCGGGGGAGTGTGAGTTTGGGGTCACAACACAGTGCTGATAGATGCTTCTCTCTCTCACTTCTCTCTCTCACTCTTTCTGGCCAGACAGGACACACACCAGTAAAATCAACCCAGACTTTGCTTTAGAGCAGAGCACACAAAGACAATACAGAGCTGCTTTATATAGCTATATGTCTGTCAGGCAGAGCACTTGCGTGTGTGTGTGTGTGTGTGTGTGTGTGTGTGTGTTTGGATGCGACTGACTGGGTGTTTGCCTGTTTATCACTGTGTCTATCAGATGGGTTATTGCCAGTTTTTGTTTGTTGTTCTGTGTCTGTCTGCCAATTGGTATCTGTGATTTTGGCGTCTTGTGTTTAGACCAAAGCACACACAGACATGACGGAGATGTTTGCTCTTTACTTTGCTGTCTATCTGTCTCAAAAGGAAAGTTGACTTTGTGAATGTCAGACTGACTGATTAGTTTATTATTGAACAAAATTATTGATTGATAAAAGAGTAAAATGATGACTGACTCGAAAAAAAGACGACTTACCAACTGGCTGACCGAGTGGCCAAATGAGCGAGTGATTCACTGACTGAGGGACCAACTAGATAACCGACTGACAGTCAGGCTGGCAGACTGAATGACAAACGATCTGACACAATAACGAACTAGGTGATTGACTGATGAGGCGCCTGAGTGAGTGACTGCTGCGTAAAACACAACATGAATGACTGACCGAGTGGCCAACTGACCGACCTTTCTTCTTTTCTGGCTGTCATGAGGAGTTTTTTTCTTCGACTTCTATCGTGCCCCTTTCTGTTTCTACCTTTCATTGACCTTTTCCCTCACTGTTTAATGCTTTCAGTCCACCTCAGTCCGCTGGGTGTCTCATGGGGGCTCAGCGGAGGATGACAGAGAGAGTGACGGAGTTATGATAGCGCCATCAAAGGCTCATCGCTGAACAGCAGGGTCTTTTCCACTTGACGACCCCCAGATCAGAGGGCTGATTAATTCCGTGCGAAGAAATGTTTGTCTCTCCGGCTCAGATGGCTTGTTTGTTTCAAAACCTTATCTGCTGTGCACAGAGTGGCTTTTGAAGCACAAATCAAATGTGCACATGTGCAGTGTGTCTTTTTTGCTCTTTCACATTCATTCTCTCTGTCAGACACACACACACACACACACACACACACACACACACACACACACACACACACACACACACACACACACACACACACACACACACACACACACAGT
This sequence comes from Siniperca chuatsi, assembly GCF_020085105.1. NCBI lineage: Eukaryota > Metazoa > Chordata > Actinopteri > Centrarchiformes > Sinipercidae > Siniperca > Siniperca chuatsi. Next base: position 13,594,836 of record NC_058060.1, read on the forward strand.
GCTGAATACATTTCACACTCCACTCCACTTCATACTTTCTAACTCTGTACTGATCTTTCTCTGCATTTGGATCGAATATGTCATTCTGCTTGTGTGTGTGTGTGTGTGAAAGAATGAGACACACATTGGGGCCTATGTGAGCATGTTATTTTGTATTATATGCAATATATTATATTACTTTACTACTGTTACAGATTAAAGAGTTTCCCCTCGGGGATCAATAAAGTATTTCTGATTCTGATTTTACTTAGTTCCCGTCAAGTCAAGTGAAATTTATTTCTATAGCACATTTAAAACAACATGAGCTGACCAAAGCGCCTTACAATACATATGCATAAAAAAACCCAGATCAACAGAGCAACAATCAACAGCAAAATAAATCATGCCTCTGCCCAGGCAGAGAGCAAGATAAAAATATAGCAATTTAAGTACAATTAAAAGCCAAAGAAAAGAGGTTGGCCTTGAGCTGTGCTTTAAAAGACACAAGTGAGGGGGCAGATCTGATTTGGTGGGGCAGTTTGTTCCACAGACTGGGGCCCACAACTGCGAAGGTACAGTCACGTCTGAGCTTCCGCCGAGCCCAAGGGACGACCAGAAGTGACTGGTTAGCGGACCTGAGTGACCTAGTTGGGGTATAAGGGGTTAAAAAGTCAGATAGGTAAGGGGGAGCCAATCCATGAGGTGCTTTGTATACAAACAGTAAAGTTTTGAAATTAACTCTAAAACTGACAGGAAGCCAGTGGAGGGAGGCAAGTACAGGGGTAATGTGCTCAATGCTTACCGCAACCAGTTAATTTTTGCTATAAAATGAGTATATACTGTATATCCTTGGTGTTGTTTGTACTTGTGCACTTCTTTGGTCAAAACTGCTATTTACAAATGGAAGAGATTAAAGTTTTGTTTATTTTTCTGCTGTGACAGTGCCCTCTACATAAGGGCTCTCCAAGGGGGTGTGATATTTGTCCTGACTGAATTTGATTGGTGCAATATCTGTGTGAGTGGGCACTCAAATAGTCAGTAATATCAATTTAAATTCCAACATTCACACAGGCAGTTAACCAGCTGGTGGGCAGAGGGGTTTTGATTAAGAAAAAGTAACATCTAGTGAGAATTAGTGCTAATGTTAGCAAGCTTGTTTTATGTTGTTTTTTTTTAATTGTATTTGTTCTTATTTTGTAAATCATAGCACTGAAGAAACACAATTTTGCTCCCCTGTTTACTGAATATTGTACATGGAGAGAATGACAATAACTTCTCCCTTGTACCTTGTACTTGTATCAACATTCATAAGCTATACAGGTCTATGATGGGTTCCAGGCAGTAGTGCACCAGGGAACAGAAGTTGACAGCATGTCTCCTAACAATCGCTGTCATGGAAAACATCCACAAAGAGACTTGAATGCTGTTTCCACAGATATGTCCAAAAACACTTTCATCCTCTTTTGAAGAATATGCACAATAGAAGAATCACTGCACAATCTATATTTCCTTGCACAAAAAGTGAGCAAGTTTCAGTTCAGTTCAACTTCAAAGCCCAGGGGAAAATGTTACAAATACTTTGTCACCAAGAAAGGTTTTGTTTGAAAAAAATCACTCACTCAAACACTGTTTGCTGATTCATATTGCTTTAGCATATAATGCTATATTTTTGCCTGCACATAATCTGACTCTGAGCCTGAATTCTAGTACGTTCCACAAACAGATCTATATTGGAATAAACATTAAATCGAACAAATACTGGATCAGTTTCCCACTGTCGGAATGACGGTGACGAGATTGCAATCTGTTGTTAGGTTTTGCAACCGCTGCATAAGATTTGGAAAACAGAACTGTGATTTGCTGTGTATTTTCTGATCTCAGCATATGGAGGGAAGTGACACAGCTGATGAAACACAGGCGCTGGGGACGAGGAGCAGCAGAGAGATTCTCTGGTGAAACCAACATCGCAGGTTCTCAACTTAGTTCAAAGTTTGTTTCACAAAACTTCCGCTGAAACGTTTTACAGTAAATAATCTTGGGGTCAGTTTAAGAAAATGTCACCCTCCTCTGCTCCTGAGTAATGGTTGTACACACCTCAGCTTCTCTGGTATTCTTTTATTTTTTTGTACATGCTGAAAAACACAATGAATCTTAAACACACCAAAGCCTGTGCACTGTTTTCAGCTGAAAGGCTTTTTTTTGACCAGCCCTGACTCGCCTGACCACAACTAAAGCTTTGGTCCAGTTAAATCTGGGACATACATCACACACATTTGCCACAGAAACACACACTGACTCTCCACTGTCTTGCTCAAAAACACACCCAGCAATTTCATCCGAGTCCCACCCTAACTCTCCAGAGGTTCCCAAATCCTGCTGTTATTTTTACTGAACTTGCTTACCCTCTAGCACTCATGCTGATGCATTACCACGTGACTGAATGCGGTCTGCGTGTGTCTACACAACACAACTCCAGACGAGGAAAGGCTTCAACAACAAGCAATATGTGACAGAGAAAAGTGACATCATGTGAGAAACATCCGTGTGAAAGCTGTCACATGCCACTAGATCACCAGAATGACCTGGCCCTGTCTTGCTGCCTCCATGATTGCTGGAGGTAGTTCAGGATGACCTGTGACTTAAAACAATTACAGAAATCCTGGCAGGGTGGCTCTTTGAATACAGAGCAGGGCTTTTAAAACTGCTCACTTCCAAATTTAGGTCAAGGTAAGGCAGAGTCAGGACTTGTAGCCTACACAGCCGACTTCATAATTACAGAGAATTAATCATTTCTGAGGTTGGTTGGTTCTTCTCAGCTTTTGACAAGGGTATTATGAAAATAGATACACTGAGTAATCTTTTCATTTTTATTCATTTCTTTTAGGAACTGTGTCTAGTTCCTCTTAAAAGAAAAGTCTGACATTTTGGGATATATGTTCATTTGCTTTCTTGCCTAGAGTTAGATGAGGGGATTTCATGTCTGTACCCTAAATGTGAAGCTATCGCCAGCAGCCCGCTAACTTAGCTTAGCACAAAGACATGACACGTGGGGAAACAGCTAGCCTGGCTCTGTCCAAAACATAATCGGTCTACCAGCAAAGATCAGCTCTAAAGATCAGAAACTAACATGTTTTATTTTGTTCATTATAAACAAATTGACGACAAATCGCTCTTTTACAGGGTGTTATGTGTCAGACTATTTCTTGGCTCCGAGCAGTTGCCAGGCAACAATTGCAGACTCCAGGAAGTTACTTGTCCCGACCAAGAATTAGTTCGGCACATAACTGCCCGTAAAATGGCAATTTGTTGTTTTTACACTGTGGTTTTTGTATGGATTAAACTAACAAAATGCAAAGTGCTAATTAGTGAGCTTTAGAGGTGCTGGTAGGCAGATTTTGTTACCTATGGACAGAGCCAGGCTAGCTGTTTTCTTTATGCTAAGCTAAGTTAGCTGGCTGTGGGCTGCTACTTTATATTTAGTGTACAGCAAATCTTCTCATCTAACTCTCGGCAAGAAAGCAATTAAGCATATTTCCCAAAATGTCAAACTTTTCTTTAAAGTTTTTTTTAGAGAAAGAGACCCTGAAGGAGTTCAAAAAATAAACAAAACCACATGCAGTAAGGACAGATGAATGAAACTATCAGCTTCATCAGGATCTGTGGACATCACACACTCTGCCTTTCAGTGCCAATTAATATTATTCCACCAGCCCTATCTCCACCTCAATGGCCAGGCTGCTGCTGCAGCTGCTGAGAGATGTATGTGTCAACTTGTGAAGAAATCTTGTGGCCGACCCAGACACTGATCGGCTGTTGAGACAGCGCCTCTGACACATAGCCCAGACCCTCAGGCTACCGTCTGAGCTGCTCTCAGTGTCAAGAAAGCGCTGTTCACAGGGAGAAAATTGTCACAACAACGTTGCGGCTCTGGAGTGGCTTAAATCTCAGAGAAGAAACCGATTTTGTCACCACTGTCTCAAAACTACATGTCACTGAGAGTTGATATTTCCATAACAACCTCAGCAAGGTACTACAAAGTTACCTCTCTGACAGGAAAGCAAGTGTTAGGTTGCTACCAGCTCATACAAAGTTTCGGAGTACTTCTTAAATGCTAATGTCATCGATGACTTTGACTTAACAGCTAGCACTGAAGATTAACACAGACCCCAATACCCTAAACTGATTTGCAAGCATAAGATCAGATTCCTTTTCACCCTGGAGATGATCAAAACAATCCCTTCATGGATGTTAGAATAATTTTCTGTCATTTTCTCAATGTTTAACTGCTTGGGTAATGCATTGGCATCAAAGATTTCTTGCACTTCAAAGCCTTTGTTGTCATTGCAGTGTATTAGCAAGGCCAATCCAGACGTCAAGAGCGGTGTCATCTGACGCCTGATCAAGGCAGCGGTGCAAAGATGGCCACAACACTTCAAGACTTACAACAAAATAACTCATCACAAATGCAAGAAATACAAACATTAAACCCATGTGCTGTACCGGCACATGCACACTCACCTGGGACTGCAGCGATAAGGGGCATGAAGCCCACCACTGAGGGATGGTGACGTTTTTAAAGCTTTAATTACATGCTTGGCTAACAGGTAGCCGACTGTCTCACTGGGCGCAAAATTACACTATCACAGTCTACAGCTGTGCACAGACGTGAGTCAAAAAATGACTTGCCATTCACACAAACACACCTGCCTTCTGCACCTCTGAGGTTAAAAAGCAAAGTAAGGGCACTCGCTGCTCTGCCAATATCAAGGGTAACTACTAACTAAAGGACCAGCTCATTGATCTGTACTTTCAAAAGGGCACAGATGCACCTCAGAAGAATGAAATGCTACCTTGATGCTAACCAGACTCTAAATTAAAAGAAAATTACAGTCATCCAAGGATAAATTCCTCTCATTCAGCTGAGAATGTGAAATCAGTGAGTGGAGACTTCTTCTTTTTGTGTTCTGCACAGAATACTGCGGTTTTGAATCATCCAATTACTAATATCATAATCAATCACATCAGCTTTAGCGGTGACAGGCTATGACTGGGGGAATGATGGATGAAATCTCTTACAGATAGATTTAACTGCAGGGGAGGTCGAGTCTCTTTTGTTATACTTGCGGTAAATGTACAGAGCTTTCAGCTGTGTGTACTGTTGGATCTTCTACAGCAGAGGTGGAAAGTTAAAAAGGTACTGCACTTCAGCATAATTTTGAAGTACAGTCATTTCCATTTTGTGAGGTTATATTGTACTCGACTATATTCAGAGGTAAGCTAAATATTTTACTTTTTATTCTTGTGTACTTTATATACCCGTTACTTTAAAGTCAGTTATTACAGGACTAAGGGTTTACATGTGGACCATAAGATATGCCAAAGGATGATTAGCTAAAACTTGCTAATGTGACGGATACGATTTTGGATTTTAAGATATTTAATCCATCAATAATCACCTAATTTATAATGCCTTGGACTTCCATAGAAGGAAAACATGCAAATCTTTCACCATTTAGTCTATTTTGACAGTTTCAGCCATGTTTTCCCCTTTTAAAGTGTACTGTATAACACCAGCAGAATATACATTATGGAGAAATTAGATCAGCTACAAAATAAATTTATTTCTTACACATTAGCTTAATGCAGACTACTTTTTATGGAGTGCTATTCAAAGTCTTTTTTTTACTTTACTAAAGGACATGATTACGTTTTCAGCTACTTGGTGAGATCTAGCAAAGTTGGTTAACTATATGGCATAATCTGCATGACAACATGAATAGCTAAAGAAATCGCATTTCTTCACAGTTTTTCTTTCTTTTAAATCTGGCACCTCACTGACAAAAGTCCCAATTGGTCAAACCCAAAGGGAAGCAGGGGGCAGGGAGAAGTCTACTATGATCAATCTTCCCCCATGTTTCTTGCAATCAACATATCCAAGATAACAAGACTAACAGGCTGCCAACTCCTACAGCTCAGTAATTATATGCCTGAAAAACAACAACAACCACCTACTTGGCACAAAAAAATCATACACACATATACTTCAACACACATAAAGGACCCACAGATGGGGAGGGAGCCATAAGGACACTGCCTTGAGATGAGTTGTCTTACTGTATCTGAAGAAATGTGGCAGGAGGGATAGTAAATTAGCTCTTGGCTCCACTGGAACCAATTAATTACCCAGGCGTGTGTATGTGTACGTGTCTGTGTGTGTCTGTTCAGTGCCTGGCCTTTGTAATTTGTCCCGTTAACACCAGAGACAGGCACAATAGCAGAAAGTTATAGCATTAATGAGTGGGAGAGATGGGTTTGGTTAACGGCAGCTGTTTTAACACAGAAAGGGTGCAGCAGAAGTGGTCTTTGTGTGTGCATGCATGTGTGTGCCTGCCTGAGTTTCCGTCTCCCCAAACATGTCTCCCAAGGGTAAACTGGAACAACAGAGGAGTCGGAGCCTGCAGGCATCCGATGTGATCGTGTCTCTGCTAGACCAAGCAAACAGATGTAGGCCAATCTCCCTCTGTCTCGCCTCTATATTTCTCCCTCAGTCTGTCTTCCTCTCTTTCTTTTCCTGCATGCTAGTGAGGAGTCTGAGGGATTGTGTTTCACCGAGCGCCAAATGGACTACTCCACTCTGACAGTTAGCCTCCTCAAAAATAGAGACGCCTGAGACTTGGAGCCACTTTCAGAACCAACCTGTACACCTTAGCCACAGGCAACTCGTGTCTCTGGATCTATTAAGGCCATGTAAAGGCAAAAACTTCAGCCTAACTATGGAATGTACTACGTAATTCTTCTTCTTTTCTGCTCACTTCTACTGGAGCAGGGCCTAAGGGTAAAGGCTCTAATTGGGCATTTGACTACCAGTTGGAGTCCAGAAGAAGACTTTATTAGTCAGTGGTAAAATTAGGAGGCACTGGACTTGAAACGTATTGATTCTGCATTCATATATATTACATGTACTGTACATACTTGCATAGTAACAGATACACAATGCAAGCACCTGCGCATTGAGAAATATGTTGTGTCAACATTAGACCAAAAGTTAACTTTGTTAACTAAAATTGCAGTGCTGGAGGAAGTTTGATATGTTTGTTCAGTTGCAAGCACACAGACATGCACACACAACCAAACTGTCCGGATTTGCTACACCAAAAGAATTTTTCAGGTTTACTAAAAAAGAGTGTTAAATAAACATATTCACTGTAAATATATTCATTTCACTGGTGTATCTTTAGAGACTCTATTTGAATAAAGTCAGTAGCTCTTCTTGAGGTCATGGGATGCTCATGTTGAAAGTGGCCAGTTAATAAGCTTATTTACATCATGTGAAGATGGGAGTGAGTAAATCAAATGATTTGTGCTGTGTCTTTGAAATTCAACACATTAACGAGGCTAACTTTTAACATCAGGGCTCAGTGATTAGGAATCTGCTGGGAGGCGGTAATTGCACTTTCTTCTGTGTAATCCAGTGTATTTCCCCCATGAGAGAGGCCAGGCTGTTTTTGAAGAAGCACAACAACTTACACATCTCGCAACACACTCTCAGAGGGGTAAAACCGCAAAAGCGAGGAAGAGTAGGGGCAACAATCACAAATATTAATAGATGGGAAGATGTCCATCATTACATAACTGCACCATAATGTGTAATGAGTTTTGATAAATGTAGTCTGCTTCAACACTGTCCCTAATAATAGCCCACAAAACTGTAAAAACGCCAATCAGATAAAACATTTTAATCACCATAACCTCTGCAGAATGCCAAACTCTGCCTTATGGCTCCAGCTCACTTCTCTTCTTCTTTATTTATTTATTTTTGTTAAAAATAACTTAAATTAACCTTAATGCCATCCTCCACTGTGCAGCATGAATATTCACAACTCTATTTATAAATTCCTGAAGCTGATAGCTGACGGCTTGAACAACCCATATTTTACCCCTAACACTGACACTCATTTAAGTCAACACAACTGTGCTACTGTAAGGTAAAAAGCTTAAGACCACACCACATATGACCCCATCATTATCTCACCCACATCAATAGATGCCATTATCTACATGCTTAAGTCCAAAGGCTTAATGATCAGGTTGTCCTTCACCATGTGCTCATTAACCACTGTGACAAAGCCTTTTGTGCAGGTAGATTTCCTCTGTAAATGCCAATTGGAAGGTCACGAGAATCAGTGAATTAGAGCACAAGTTGACAAAGTGCCAGGGAAGAAGCAGTGGTTAAATGAGGGTTTTACCCTCGTGGTGATATAGACAATGGTAGCACAAATTAACAAAACGAATTAACTAACTAACATCAGTGTAAAATTGAAATTGAAATTTCTCTTTGTAGCATTTACACAGCAATCTATAATGTTCCTATTATGACACACTTTCATAGCGACATGGAGGTGGGGGGTGATGAATTTGAGAAGCTGCCACACTTTGGAGACAAGGACAGGATGGGAGACATCAAACTTCTAAGGGAAATAGAAAACTGAGTCCCAAGCAGATTTTCTCCGGATGTCATTATTGATGCTGATCCCTCGGCGCGTCACGCTACACTCTTACTAATCAGGTCTCGCTATAATGTTTCCACACTGTCTCTTTCTCTGATCAATGACACTCTGCCCTCCTTTAAAAGCATGAAACTTCAGACAGAAAGCGTGAACTGCACAGTTAATCCACTCCGCCGGTGTACTGCTTAATCATCAACATGACACATTAGATGGACAGAGGGGCAGGAGAAATGTAAAGTAGGCAGAGATTAGATCACAGGTTTTCAGGGCAAATACACACACACACACACACACACACACACACACACGTGGCTTTGAGCAATTGTCTTTAAAAATAGGGATGCACCCATCTGATCCATTGGATCAGTATCTGGGATCCTGACCACGACAGGACATTACAACATTCAAACATTACATGGACAAAGTAATGTTAGATTTTATTACCCATGCTTGATAAAGTAGAGTGGTTCAGCAGACGAAGACTAATGTTACATCATATTAACAACAGATTTTTAGCAATTAAAGTACGAAACAAGACTAAGAGTCTACAACCATACTAGCTGGTCTGTCAGGCTGTACCTGCACAGGGTTGCTTTGAGCTAAATGCTAACATCAACTACTGAGCTACTGTATTTCCTCCTATAGTTATTTACCACTGCAGAAGGTAACATGCCTTTATTTGAAGCAGGCTTGTATTAGAGGCTGAGGTCATCTTTTATTTCTAATTCTATGTATTTGATAAGTAATAAGTAAGTAAAGTAAGACAAAAAGTAATATTTGTATTTTGGAACATAAAACAGCAAACTTAACAAACTACTCAGTCCAGCACTAGGCATGATGGGAAATGTGGGCTGTCACTACAATTTGTGCTTTTGCACAATTGTACGCAAACACATATGCATGCAGTCTTCAAAACAACAATGCTCTTTTCAGCTCATGTCATAACTACCTTGTAGCAACAACACAGCCTTTAAGACTCCATATTACAAACATTTGTGAATTTTTGAGGATGTCACATTCAGACAACTAATTGCAAGTCTTTGGGGTACGGTGCCACTGTGGCCCTGTAACATTGACAACACAAAACTAGTTTCCTCTAATTGACCTACATGAGCCTTGTAACAAATAGAAATTACTTTGATAATGTGTCATCACCTCCCCGCAGAAAAACGGAGAGCGACAGGGATTCGAGGCTACAAAGAGTGAGAAAACAGATCCTGTCTGACTGTGAGCACAAAAAAAAGTGTGTGTGAGTGCATGAGCACTAATGCTGTCTAATATTATCTGTCAGGACAAATCATGTATCAAACAGACTTATAAACATTTTATCATTTGGGTAAAGCTATAAAGATGAAGAATTAGAATTATCAAAAACTCTCCCCTCCATCTTGCTAGGAGGCGGGTGGATGGCCTATAATTGTTATAAAAATGCATGTGTCAGCAGGTATACAGTAGGAGATCAGGTGTGTGTGTGTGTGTGTGTGTCTGTGTGTAAACGCACTGAGCGGCTTCAGGCTTCATGTTGGTGTTTAATGAGTTTTGTGGGGGAAACTCCAAGGTTTCCAGGATAAAAGTAAGACGCTGTAGTCTCTATTTGGGCCAGTATTAACTCTCTGAGCCTTCGTAGCTGCAGGCTCTTCTACTAACTTGATTAAGCAGGAATGGGGTGCCAGGTGTTTCGTGCCCTCTCTTCACTGAAATGAAGCTTGCGCAAGGACAAGCTGACATGAACACACACATTTGTACACAAAGGGACAAACACACGCCGGAAATCTTTGTCTTTCTTTATAACCTTTTTTCTTTCTTTTAATGCATACATGCCACCACAACCCCTCCCAAAATGCCACCCAAGAGCAAAAACAATACCATCTAATCAGCAGCAACAGCTCCATCAACCTCCCCAACAGATGAAGAGACACACAAGCCGGTATGGCATGTTTCTATAGCTGTGACAGGTCTAATTTAAGCTCACAGCTAAATATACAGTACAGTGCAACGCTGCCCCTCTGAACCACACAGTTTCATGACGCCTTTGATGGCTCAACATCAAAGCTGAATATCATCACTTTTAACTCCAATATATTAATTCACTTTCTATGTTTAGGTTCTGCCTCATATTGCTGCGGAGATGAAAAAAAAGTTAACCTGCCCTCACAATGCATATTCATGCAGCGTACATTACATTACAACACGTAAGAGTCTCCAGCCACACAAGACACAAGCTTGTCTGATTTTGGTCGACTGACCTAAATTTCCCAAAACTTATGGAAGGTATTAATTTGGAAATACCTTCCTGTGTCATTATGATAACAATTACATGTTGTGGTCGTGGTTAATACTCCTTCCCGCTCTAAATCCCCAGGAGTCAGTCACAAGAATACTGGGTGTATTTAATGTGTGGTCTCCACTGGTGTTGACGCATCAGCCCTGGGGTCCATGTGGGCTTGATTGTAGGCCAAAAACAGATGTTCTTCCCCGTATAGGTGTGTTTATGTGTGTGTGCATGGTTTCTTCACCACGTTTAAGCATGTGTGTGTAGAATATGTGTGTGCACAGCTGTCTACCTGACCCAAATGTATTTCTTACTGCTGAAATGCCTCTTTGTCAGTTTGAGTGTACCTGACCCACTTGTATCAGTTTATGTTTACTTGCATGTTCCTCTGTGAGTGTGTTAGTATCTGTGCCTCCTTGTATTTATTTTTGTGTTATATTTTAACACTTTTAAGGGTGTTGTGAACAGCTGCTTATCTGATCCTATTTATTGGTATTTATATGTCTCTTCCTCCATCTGTGGACATGGCATGTGCCATGGTATTTGTGTTTTTTTTTATGTTTGCAAAAATTCATCTAAACCCTTAAGAAAGAGCTTGTGGGTGCATTGTAGAGCTGAAACAGTTAGACGATTAATCGGTTAGTCAATCCACAAAAGATGTATCTTTAACTATCCAAAATTAATCTTCAGACATTCTCTGATTCAGCTGTGAGGACTTGCTGCTTCTTCTCTTTTATATCATAGTTGAATATCTTTTGGACTAAGTCAAATAAAATAAGGAATTTGGATTTTTCAACGTAAATGAATGGAACAGTAACAAGATGCGGAATATATTTTCCTATGCTCTGCTAAAAGATCACTTGGGGCAGTTCTGTGCTCAAATGTTTGCCCAAACTCTGAAAGAAAAAATTGAGAAAACTTCCTGACAGAATGTTGGATCAGCTTATCAGCTTGCTTGACACACAGCTCCTCACTGTGTGTTGTTGAGATTTGGGAAGTGTGCACATCGTCTACTCTGCGAGCTTCTGCGACCTACAGTTACCCATAACACCCTTCTCTGTGTAGATCTGCAAAGATGTTTACATGCATCTCCGCAGAAGGATACTTCTAGCTTGAATCTGTAGATCTCTCTGTAGGATCTTGGGATCATTTGAATTTGACTACATTCTCTGTATTATGTTCATCTTAGACAAAATGATATACAAATTTATTTCAAGCTCATTTGATTATATGGTGACAACTTCCCAACTAGAGTCATTATAATCATGTTTTTTGTATCTTGTGAGTCTTATTCATTTTTTTTCTTTTTAGTGCATCTGAATCCCCACAATCCCTCAGATTAGCAGCAATTTAGAAGTATTTAACACAGATCATCTTATTTCTGTGATTACCCTCATTTAATACTGTAATCTCTACCATATTCCCAATTGTAAAAAGTCTAAATAATTTTGTTTTCTGTATTGAAATATTAGCAGACAAGCTGATGGAAATATTTTCAGTCCTGTGTTAGGTGGTTTGTAGTAGTATAATGGTGCAGAAATCGTCAGAAATCCAAAAGTGCATTAGCACATGGTTACACTGACTTGCATTGTTCAGATGCGAGCAGTCGGTGGACAAAGTCGGAAGAAATTTAAGTGTGTACGTGCGTGACGATGCCTTATAACTGTGCTGCGATTTGTGCTCCAGCTGAACACTCCAGCGAGTTCGTCTGGATGCCTGCATAATATTATATTCACCCCGTATATTATTTTGTGAGCACATGTGAAAATGTGGATATACACACACACACGAGACTGAATGTATTTCTGTGTCTGCCAGTGAATTCTTGGAGGCACCGGGCTGCTCGGCTGTCTGTGAAGAGTGAACCACGATGGAGTAATGGCTTTTAAAATCTTCAAAATGTGGAGAGAGGAGCAAAAGACTGGAGAGTGTGAGGAGGTGAGAAAGTTGTTTAGGGTCACTTGAGATGGATTACTGGTGAGAGGCCGGTAACAATGAGAGGAATAGAGGAACAAAGGCTGAAGGAGATGCAGGAGAGGAGGAAGAGTAGAGGTTGGATGAGATGAAATTAAGGGACAGGGCTTGGATGGAGGAGGTTGGAGGGAAGAGGAGAGGGGTGTTAAAGAGGTTAAGCAGGAACAAAAGGAGCGGTGAGTGAGGAGGAGAATGGAGAGGATTAATAGAAGATGAGTTTAGATGAAGAGAAAGAAAAGGACTTAGGAGTTTAGAGGCACTTCAGAGAAAGGAAAGAAGGGTTGGAAAGAGTGCCTGGGATCTCCATAAATAACACACACCACATGCCATAAAACTGCAATTCCTCACATCTCTCCTGTCCAGTGTGTATGTCATGTGTCAGGAGAGTGGCCCCACAGAGGTAATTGAATCAGGACATGAAAACAACAGGGGAACAGATTCATGGTGAGGTGGTCAGGCACAGCTGGAAAAGCAACAGTTGCCCTCTTTTAAACCAAAGGGAAAGGAAACAGTGGTATTTGGAGTATCTGGGACTGCGGTGTCTAGAGAGCTGACTCTACATGGCCTTTCACAGGAGCCACAGTTCCAGGTGCAACACAGTGCAGTCCTGTTTAACATCCAATTCTATTCCAATTCCTCGTGTCTTTTTATTTTTTTAGACCGCCTCTACCCCATATGTCTCTGTTTTCACGAACACAATAGGCTTTTTTTAATTTTAATTAATTTTTTTTTTAAATGAAAACTGCAATCATATCATCACGGTGTGAAAGGATGACAGAACGAGTGAAAACTGAGTCAAACACACCCCCTGACAAGGAAAAGCAGACTGAAATAAACCAGTTCACACAAAAAACACATATAACAACCAGGCCGCTTTTACAGGCTCGAAAACTGAAAGAGGGAGCTTAAAGTGCTCTGTTTGCGCTGCATTTTGATCCGGGCTCATCAAGCAAACTACCACTATTGTAAAGGGGAAATTGCCTGTAAAAACTTCCCCTCTGCTACCTCATCCCTCATCCCTCAAACCGGAGAAAATCTGGAAGTGCAGGTTCATTGTGGGAGCAGTGTGTAAATAAACATAAACAACACTAGGTGTAAACGAGAAAAACGGGGAGAAGTCTCTACAGCTGGCCCAGACTGTTAATGTCTGCACTTTTTCTATTAGACGGGACCCCCTGGCTGCTTCATACAATTATGTTATTCTTCTGGGGCTGTTAGTGTGGGTGTCTGCACTGTGAGACTGTGTCTGGAGGTGATAAAACAGCAGAAAGCACATAAATAATGACTTAATGATCCCCTCCACCCTTTGCTATAATGATGACGATGAAGTTTTCCAAGCTGAGACGCTTGTGGGGCAGGGTAATCCACATGTGGCCTCCAGGTGTGCTCACCTCCATCTATGTTACTTCTTAACCTCCCAACTCGCAAAGGCTATGTCCACTTTTACTTTATCTGTCTTTTATTATCCCACCATCGCTGTACATCCATCTGTAAATGTATTCTTTCCTGTGTGAGCATTCATCTTGTTGCAATTGTAAAAATATGTCTCTAATACGTATGCATATGAAAGTGGGAATGTGGATGTGTTAGAAACAGAAGAGAGAGAGAATAAAGGAACGGAACAGGTAATTTTGAGTGACAGAACATGTGGGACCAGACGCAGAATCAGACATGCGGCTAAATTATAGTCCAGCCGCCGAGGCAGAAATAACAGTTTGATTTGCGTAATTGTTTCTAGGTACGTTCTGCTACCACTGCTTCACAACAATAGCAGTAAATCATGTGACTCTACACTGCAATTAACATCCTTTACCTCCTTCACAGTAATCATGCTCTGCGGCTAAATATGGATGATGATTTGTGTTAGAAATATTTTAGCCTTTTCTGCTAAATGTATTTTTAATCGTTTTAAAAGCAGCAAATTCGAGTCTGGAGTCTGAATGTCATCGATTCACACTGGGAGAGTGGAAAAGCACGACTAAGAAGCACTAAAGAGTGAGAATCAAAGATGAAATAAAGAGTCCGTAACCTGCCAATTACTATAATTGCTAAAAGTGATGAACCCTGAATATCTGAGAGGGTGAGAAATCACACATGGCTGTGTGCATGTGTGCTCATATGCAATTACTAAAAAAGCTCCCATCTTTTTAAGTCAGGCCAAGAAGAAACATATATTTGGAATAAGAAAGTGTTAATTATGATATATGGGGACCGAGGGGGGGTGTTATGACAGGTTACAGTTGGTCTCATTGTGTGCAGAGAGACCTGCCACTGCCTGTGGGTGTTTGGACTGAAACTGAGCTGAAACCACTGTTGTTTCATGCCTATTAACAAACAACACTGGCCATAAAAGTGAACACAAGGATTGTTAGTGTCCTTGAGTAAGTTACCACATCCCTCCCAGATCACCCTGCACTCTGACATTCCCATATCAGAGGGAGGGCGCGCGAAAAGATTATTTCCCTCTGGGGATGAATAAAGTATTGTATTAATATTTTGGTTTTCAGTACCAGAGTGAGAAGGTGGGTGGGAGCTGTAATGGGGTTGAGGGATAGGAGCAAAAACATCCCCTTTTCTCCAAAAACAATTCTGAATGGTTTGTAGATCTCCAGCTACAAATTTCAGGTTTTTGTAACACAAGCAGAGGCATTAAAAAGAAGAAAAAAACTTGACTCGCACAATCACCTCCTGAGTATCAGCTGCTTGATGGTCTCTAGCAACAGTTTCAGTTTCCTCTTCGCATTGTGCGATATAACTCCTTTTTGTGTGCTTTTCTAAAGTCAATAAAAAGACGTCGACCCTGCAGGAAAGAATCCCCCTTTGCCCTTAACTGCTGCAGAGAAGGGAACACTTTTCCACCCAGAAAGCCTTTGGGGAACAGCGTGGAGCACAAAATAGATCAGGATGCTATGGGGCCCTTACTTCAGAAGGGCAGAGGTCTATTTTTAATGACAACAAGAGCACTGCAACAAAGTGTTGTGGTAGGGCAAGTCCAGAGGAAATTTATCCTCTGTGTAGGAGTTCCTCCCTCACTGTGCCTGTCTTAACAGTTCTGCAACAACTTGAGTCAAAAACAACTGCTAAGGTTTCCTGCAACAAAATCCATTTTATCCTTCATTTATAATGATTTGACTGAGCTGATCTCGGCTTATCCTCATTAAGGAAAATCAGACGATTATCTACGCTTCTCTTAGTCTCCTGCTGACAAGATACGCAGTGAAAGAGTGAGTGTTTTCATGCAACTGTGGAAGGGCAACGTGGAAGTCGGGGTCTGGGTTGGGGTCGGGTCTGGTCAAGCTAAGGTCAACCAATGGGGGCATTCCCATCTCTGAGAAAGTGAAACTGGAGCCTTTCCTTTCAGAGTCATTCTGCTGACCTCCAGGGGCCGGACACATGCAACTGAGAGAAGAGCTGCATGTGAAACTAATACTAAAAACTATTAATATTCTTCATATTTGTACACAGGGATATTTTTGTTACTGCCTTGACTTCGCTCTGGTCACCTTTCATCTATCTGACCGCCTGTTTCTCTGTTGAATCTACATTATATGATGCTGCAGGGTTTAAAGCTCCTCTTTTGCTACGTCAACACAACAGCCCACAGTATACAACCTTAATGTGTGTGTACAATGAGTGTTTTAAGGCACTTTTAAGTGTTTATTTGTATTTGAGTCTTCTCTTTTCTATGCCAGACAGAGGAGGGAAAAACAACATCTCATCCCGGAGAATCTTTAAACAATCCACTTCAGTCCCAACAGGGCAGAAGAAGCACAGGCAACGAGTCAGCACAACTCTTGAACGTAACTCACTTCTCAGGGGGTTTCAGTAACACAATAGAGCCAGAGCAGGAGAATAGAAACATTCTCTTGTTTCATGAACAGCATAATCAGACCACTGTATTAGCCAACCAACACTGTGTATGGAAAAAAGGACACTCCTGGCAATACTTCTAGAATGACTCCATTGTCTTTTACAACTGATATCCTTATCACTGAAGCCCAGTGCCTAGACTTTTAATAGACTTAATGTTCCATAACAAAATATCCCTTGAAACCAAACTCCCACTCGTGTACAATAGTATTCAACTCCAAATGACCACTTCCTCTCGTGCAAAGAGCTTAAAAAAATCAAAGTCAAGTCAGCTTAGCGTACTGTAAGTGCGCAATCAACAAAATAAGGTGTTCACGGCTGGCAGACAGCCAGGCAGCCAGGTTTCTAACTGAGGGTTCATTCTTCCTGATGGTTTATTCAAGGAAGAATGAAATGCTATTCAGAAAGAATAATAAGTGGTTTGCTATTCACTGCTGGTGGTTTAGATCAGACCACACATCCTCCTCTCAGAACTGAGGCAGCATTGTGTCTACGCCGGCATAGACTACACATTCACATTCATGCCCTACACAGACCAGTAAAGGGCATGACTCATGAGAGTCTCATGTCTGGAGTGTGTGCAGAGTGTGTGGTGTTTGCAGGCAAGGGTATGGAAAACAATACAGTAGGTGTGAATGAAGAAGGACTCTCCCATCAAGACCATGCAACTGTATTTTCTTACTTGTTTCTCGCTTTTTACTTCCCTTTCAAGGGCAATGGTTTGGTTTCAGGCACACAATGAAGTCAGAGGTCCTTCAATGAAATACTATGTAAATTGCTGCATTATTAATGCAGTAACCCTACTTAAAATCCCATTTAGTTTCCTTATGAATAATAATGTTGTATTTCCACCTTTGCTCTTTTTGATTGATTTTTAATTCTAGCATGTTTTAAGGAGAACATTAACTGTGAATACATTTTCACAGAAAAAACATGCAGAAGAAGTGGAAGTGCTTTTGTTAATACTTCCTATGAAGACCGCATGTATAGTGCATTATGGGGGCATTTATAGTGAATTATAATGCATTTATAATAGTTTATGACTACACTCATAAATACACATAATGCTTTGTGATGCACTATATCAACAGTCATATAACATTATAGATGGGATTTATAATTCATTATAAGTCTTATGGATGCTCTTGACTAGTTATAAACTACAGGTTGACTGATGGGGCTTATAATCCATTATGACTACCTATACTCACCTATAAACACCTCATTAATCAACTGTAATAAGGACTCTGTTGTAGATTGTCAAGCAGGGTAGCAGGGAAAGAACCCAAATACAGGTAGGCAGGGAAGGTGAAGATCAACCATTTAATGATAGACACAAAAAAGGCTTACACAGATTTCAGGCAGTGCATGCTTCATCATAACGTTTCATTGTTGGTAAGTAAAGTGTAATTCATTTTCATGCATTTAAAATAATCTAGAAGTGATTATTATGTAAGACACCAAAATGCAGAGAATTGCAGGCAAAGTGTGTCAGTGTTAAGGAATGCAACCTTAAGGTATAAAACCTATATGATATATTCTAAGTAAGAAAAAGACAAAATACATTTTGTCAAGCTTTATTTTGTGTGTGTGGGTGTGTTGGGTGTAACTATTACAGTGGCTGCATACAGTTGTTGATGGTTTGTTAGAACACCCCAACTCATTGCTTTCATCCCATAGTGAAAATAAAGCTTGGCAAAATGTATGTTGTCTTTTTCTTACTTTGAATACATAATCGTTTTTCAAATTTTGGTGTGTTGACACTGTGAGGACACTGTTTGGAGACAGATTTTAGTGTGTAAACTGAAAAACTGAAACTGTAAAAATGAGGGGATTTTGAGGATTTTGAAAAGTGAGGGAGAAATGTCCCCTTCATCCCCAGTGGAAAGCACACCTGTGCTTCATTTTCTCTTCCTTCAACTTGTTTTTCTCTTTTCTGTCAGTTCTCCCTTCTCCTCTCCTGTCTTCCCTTCTCTTGCCGCCCGTACCTACTTTTCTCTTTCATGTCTTGTCCCGTCCTGTGTGTCTCTCTGTCCGTCCCTCTATAAGAACCTCGAGCACTGACAGATGAATCCAGCAGATGCGTCCAGGGACTGACTAGACCGCAGCCTCTTGAGAGAAACTCCTCCTTGTATATTTAACAATTTCCCTCCAACCCTCTCGACCTGCCTGTCTGCTCGTCAATCCTTCCATCTCTACATAATTCCTCTTCCTTTTTCTTTTCGCCTTGTCTTTCTCCACTCAGAAAGCAGGCGTCTCCCCTCTTTGTCTGGGAAACTTAAGTTCTTATCTTTTCACCTCTATCTGCTCTGTCCAATCTCCCCTTTCTCTCTTTTTATCTCTCCTCTAATCTCTGTATCTCTCTTCTGTTCCCATTTTTTCCTGCGTGGCCGAACTACAAGTAGTGGGCCGCTTTATCTTTTAGATGTTATCACAATCATTCATATAAGGTCGGATAAAAAGAATATAGCACGCTCTGTAATTTCGTTTTCTTATTCATCTGCTGAGGGAAGCATCCTCTTGCAACTTGAATATTTTTTTTCGAGGATATTGCTCTGATTAGCCCTTCGTAATGATTTCAAAGTGGAGATAAATGTTTTCATTTGCTGAAGATTAAAGGATTTTCCGTATTTATATCCTCTCACTGATCAAATTAGAGCTTCTCTGGCTGTTTGCAGTGGTGCGATAGATGAAGCTCAGATAGTTCTAAACACCTCACATCAAAACAGCTTCTTATCGTCTAATGATATGCTCTGTAAAAGATAAGACGCTGCGATGAACATCCCATGAGGGGTAAAAATCTCAAACCCACGAAAGACTTTAGCTGCGTTACGTCTTGCTGATATGAAAAACATATGGCAAACACAACATCACATGACACACAAACAAATACACAGAAAGCACATAACCATGCACCTGCTTTAGTAATAGGTGCAGGCTGCTAATTTAGCTGTGACTATACATAGTGACGAGTGTCAAAGTCTCACAGGAGGCAGTCCAGTTTTGCTCTCACCTCAGAGGTATGAGCTGCTGCCTGAAAGAAGAAGCTCCTATAAAAGAGAAATATACGAGCTGAGTGCTGCTATCAAATGATCCTCTCATTCATGCTTCAAAGTCATTCATCTTCCAGAGAAATACAGCTGGGTGACGGCCCAGAGAGGGGAAAAAAAGAGTGTGTTTCTCTCTGTGTGTGTTTGGTGACAACTCATGACTCATTTCACCCTTCAAATGGCCCTGTGGCACTCAATCAGTCAATAAACAAAGACCAGCTTCACTCTTTCTTCCTCGATCTCTCATTTTCTTTTCACCTCTCTTCTCCTTACTCATTACACCTCGTCACACACACTCCTCATCTCCTCCCCTCAGCTGCTCTCTCTCTCTCTCTCGCTGATACAAGTGCGAAAATAAAGTACAACAAACTCCAAACTTAAATGAGTTTACAATAATCGCTTCTCCTGTTGTCACAGAAGTTTGGATCCATCTCTGTTTAACCTTTCAAACATCCTCTTGGCTTGATCCCCCAGTGAAAAAGAAGCTTTGGGGATTATTTAATCGTGACCCAAATAGAGTCTCCCTCTCCTTCCTGTACTGGCAACGTGGTTAAAAGACAGATTCCTCTGCTGTTTGAGTGGGGTTTGAGGTTGTAGTGGAGAGAGGGACGAGCTAATGTAGTGTAACAGTGCTGGTGAGTGAAGGCTGCTTTAGCTGTGTTTATTCCGTTTGACGTGTGGACATGAAGCTGGATGTTTTACTCAAACCGCAGACATTCATTCTTGCATCCAGGCAGCAGAAATAATAACACATCCAGGATCGCATATCGCTTGCCTGTGCTTCCCTGCCGCACTGTGAACTCAAATTATTTCCTACACCTGCCCCTGTGCTGTTTCTGCTGTTTAGCATGCAGTGTGAAATGATCCCAGCCTCCTCTGCCTGTTTTACAAGGATCTGTCCCATCAGAGAGCCGGTGTGTTTGTGTTTCTACACATGCCCACATCTACTTTTTATCACTTCATTTCCAGCTCTTTTCTCAAATCACTCTTCATTTTGTATGTCTGTGTTTCCACTTCAACTCACTTTACTCCATCTGTGTAGCATTATAGTGTAATATTCTTGGCAGAAAACAAATTCACAATGTGTTTTTTCAAAAAGGGCACCATGCCAGTTTTTTAAGCTACACACCTTTCAGATCTGACCTTGACGGAAAGAGATGTAACTCTGCTCTATCTGTATGGCAGCGACGTAGCCATCATGCAGACTTTTGTGAGGATAAACAACAGATGCTTTGGGGTTGCATTGTGCATCCCGCTTGATAGCATCCTCACGATCTCTATGGCAACCGTCGTGACATTTTAGCCTTTTAAGAACAGAGGTGGCGTGGATGATAAACGTTTTGCCAACATTTTCATTTCCTTCGTGACTGACGGGGCACTCAAATCCCCTGCAGGAAACCTTGGGGCAGCCATGGCAACATCTCACTAAATAACTGAGAGTGGTGGAAAAGAAAGAATTGTTTACTTATACCCTTGCAACTTTCTCTGTTATGTAGAGGCAGGTCAGACATGTATCTGAGTATGTGGCAACTGGCACACATGAACACAAAATCCCACTAAAAATGAACATAAACATTTTGAATCAGTGTCTTCTCACATGTGGGATGATTCTCTGGAGCTACTACAGTCTTGAAAGCCGAAGTGGCAGGAAGAACAAGGGAGGGATGAGATAATGACAAAGTGGTTGTGATGTATAAATAGCCTGTGGTAGTGAGAGGACAAAGCACAGCGGGAAAGAACAGCAAACCACTTTAACTATTGTTTGAGTTTACTTGCATAAGAGCAATAAATCATCCACAGAGGAGAATTTGCACAATCGGGGCTTCCATGCAATTCACAGCCAATAAACCCAGATCTTTTGTGAGGCTGTGTGTACAGGGACAAACTATCTCAAAGCCCCATCTTGCTGGTGTCAGATAAATAAGTAACCAAAGGGCCTTAAAGAGCACCGAGGGGGCCAGAGGGTAATGGCTGTTTAGTCTACACGTGCATGATAATGCCTTTCACTTTCACTCTCAACAGGGCTCGACCCCCAAGGGGATGCCGAATCACAAAGGTCGACAACAATGGGCTTGTCATTCAGTGAGTTTCCATGGCGACCACTCAGCCCGCTGAGGCCACAGGGGTCATTTTCATCATGGAATTCTCCTGGCTGGGACTAATTGCTGTGTTTGTGCCGGTGTTCTGTGTCAGTGCTCAGGCAAATTCCCAACACAGCGCAAATATCAATCATGCTAATCATATGGTGCTCTTCACCAGGGGCTGGAATGTGTGGCTGGTTTCCATACTACATGCTCATCTGTTTCTGTTGCTCATCTCTATTACGGGGCAGGAGTGTAGGCGTTAATGTTGTTTAGGGCTGCAACTAACGATTATTTCCACTACCGATTAATCTGTCAATTATTTTCTCAAATAATCAATTGACTTTTTTGGTCCATAAAGTTCCAGAAAATTCACATCACATTGGCATAGAAAATTTATCCAACCGAAAGTCCAAAACCCAAAGATATTAAATTTACTAGTATAAAAGATCAAGAAAACCAGAAAATATTCACATCTGAGAAGCATGAACCAGTAAATTCTTGGCGTTCTAGCTTAAAAAAATCACTTAAACCATTAAGCAATTCTCAAAAGTGTTGCCAATTAATCAATTAACAGTTTAATTTACAAAATAGTGACAAATGTCCGTCTCAGTTTCCAAGAGCCCAGAGTGACGTCTTCAAATGTCTTGTTTTGCCTGACCAATGGTCCAAATACTAAAGATATTCAGTTTACAATGATTTGAAACAGAGAATAGCAGCAAATCCTCACACTGGAGAAGCTGCAACCAGACAATGTTTGGGGGATTTAGCTTAAAAAATGACAATTAGCAAAATAGTTGCAGATACATTTTCTGTCAAAATCGAGTAATGACCAATCGTTGCAACGCTAATGTTGTTTTTGATCCATGCAGTATTTCTCTAGCACTTCAGCTGCAATATAAACTGCCAATTTCAGCCAAAAGGCCTCATGTCACATGATTTCTTGATACAGCATTTTCACATCATCCCTCTCTCTCTCGTTAGGTATTTCTTTTTCATCCCTTTTCCCCTCTTTTCCCGCGGGGATTTTAGCATCCTGACGTCTAATAAAGGCCTGGACGCTGCGAGTCCAAAGTGATTCTACCATCTGGACGAGGGTCCTTTGGTTTTCCATTGGTAAGCACAGTGTGAAAGGACGGATGAGCCACAGCATCCTCATGGGTCTGTGGCCATAAGATCAGAGGAGGCTGACTGTGTTTATCAGAACTGCAGCTTTCAGGTCCCAAAAGCTAGCACAACCACAACAATCACAGACCCGTATGAATACCAATGCAATGGAAAAGAGTGTCCGCTCTGTGCTTTGTACTCTGGACACAACATCTGAGTCAAAATTTGCATGTTTTCTAAAAAGGTGCTTGCCTCAGGCTTGAAAAAAAAACCCCAATGGTGAATAAGTGACTTAGTAAACAATTATGTCCTGTTAATTGTACACTAATCAGCATGTTCAGGGTTGGAGTTTAGCATTCATCTGAACCTGCTGCAGGGCCGCTAAGAGCCAAGGACAGAGCCGTGGGCTAACTGAGAAGCTGTGAATTCATGCCGCACCTGAACCACATATATTATCTCCTTCACAACACCAATCACATTTTTCACCTACAGCACAAACAGAGCTTTTGCCATTGTTTATTTAACTTGACTAATCTATTTGAACTCGCTCACTGACAAATAGTACATTGGATATGCTTGGTTTCATTTGGAATGTGTTGAGTGTAAGAAAAATGTTCAAATGAAGCTCTTATTCTGCTTGTAAAATTAGTTTTTTGACAAAGCCTTAGGTAGAAACTTTCAAGGACTCAGCCCTGGCTCTGCCAATATGTGGGATGTGCAGAATAAAAGAAACTCGGCACATCCAGTCGCTTTCATTAACTGTAAAATACAAGTAGACCACTGTACCGTACACAATCAGCATGTTTCATAAAGGTCACACATTCTGTTCACCTCCTTTGCGCATTCAAAACAGTGACATAATTTCACCAAAAGAAAATGGGAATGAACATTTTCAGACTGAACTAAACACAGCAGCAAATACACTTTAAAAGTCACATAAGCAGAACCCGCCGAGCTACAGCCACTAATAAAACACTTCTGTTATTAAATTCAGACATCTTGACACATTTAACCAGGAAACAACAGAGTGTGAAAATTTCCCAATTTGCATTTGGGCTTTCAAGGCACTGACATTTTCAGGATGGGTGCACAGCTTTCTTCTAGACTAATTTCCTTTTTTTAAAGCATGAGCAGTAATATTTTTCATGCTTCTCCCAAAATGCTCTTTTCTTTCACTGCAGTGAAACTACTGAAACCATAGTCCATGATGCCAGACCCTAATCATTTGTCATAAGATATTGAAAGAGGAAAGGAATTTGTAGAATATAAAGATCTGATGAAAGCTGCCAGGGACCTGCTGATGGCTGCACTCTGCCAGCACCACCAAGTGGCCGGACATCGCAAAGTAAAATGCAAAACTTCTAAAACTGATTATTTACGTTATGAGGATTTTGGATTTGTGGATTAGTGTATGGTTCCTGTAAGATGCTGGCTTATTCCCATTCTGCAACATATTTTAACCTATTGTAACTTGTGATATGAACGCAAAGTAAATGCTATATGACCAGCAGTAAAAGTCATGGGTTTATTTTCAAGGGAAAACAAATACCTCGCGTTTAGAAACGGAATGGCAGCAGAAGCCTGTAACATATCTAAACAATAAAAGCAGCTGCACAATCCTTAATAAAATATGATTTGGCTTACCAAGTGAGGTGCCCAACTCCCGTTCATCTAGTAGGGAGCGAAGCTGCGTGTCTTGTCCCGGTGAGAAGAGTGGTAGGGAGAAACAAGCAATAAAGATGATGGATATGAAGATGGTATATCCTCAGTTCTGCTGTGTCACTTGTCAGAAATCGACCTCGGTAAAACTCCGTCTCTCTCTGCAGAGATTCCTCCGTGCTCTCTCTCGTCCCTCCGGAGCCCTGCGTGCTATTTCTGCCCAAGAGAGAGGCGCTCTGTGCCGGTGGCTCCTCGGCGCACGGTTTGTAATCGGACACCTCACTGTCGCGCTGCGCCACAGACACTGTGCCTCCGCTCTTGGAGGGGGGGGCGGACGCGGGTGCCAAAAAAGCAACGGCGCCGAAAAAAAACTAACAAAAGAAAACTGTCCTTCAACTAAAACAGTCGGAGCTTGCGCACAAAAAGCCAAGCGGAGTGGAGGTGGGCGATGTGTCCAACGCTGCTCTCAGTCACAGCTGCGCATCTCACGAGCAGGGTTTTGATGGCTGAGGAGTGCGCCCCCACTTTGCGCGTCCGCTCCAGCAGCGAGGAGAAACGTGGCAGCGGCGCACAGCTGTCCTGCAGGTGGAGGAGAGGATTAGAGCCCACTAACCTCTGGAGCCACAAGTGGGCTGACTGAGATTTGGACAGTTTGAGCTATTTTGACATCTTTACCTCAATGCAATATGGCTCTCTATTGATTCCAGCAGTCCAGTTCTCTTGTAATTTGTCTCTTCCAGGGAGGTCAGAGGTCATCGTCAGCCTCAGAAATGCACGCCCCCCTTCAGCATTGTTCATTTGCAAGTGAATCCGTTTTGAAGTATAGCCCATAACCCATTGACATAAAAAAAATCCTTTTACAGTCTTTCCACCTGCAAATCCTCAAAACTGTGCTTTCTGTGACCGAGCTGGTGAGGATTCAGCTTCAAGGACACTTGAGCAGAGAGCTGCTCACTGAAAGGGGGGCTTGAACCCTGTCATGCATATCTGTAACCAGCTCCAATATTGTGGATGAAGTGTTTTGTAACCGCTATACACATCTGAAAAGAGTTTTTAACAGAGAAAATGAGCAGCAATGAAAAGTTCATTCTTCCATTCAGCTCTGTTTTGAACAACTGCAAATTGATCTTTTTAGAAAGTAAATATATGTCATGTCTGATATGAGTGTGTTTGTGTGCAAGAAGAGGGGAGCAAGACAGAAGGTGACAGCGCTGTTTTTCTGTGCCTTT
Organism: Siniperca chuatsi; assembly: GCF_020085105.1. Classification (NCBI taxonomy): domain Eukaryota; kingdom Metazoa; phylum Chordata; class Actinopteri; order Centrarchiformes; family Sinipercidae; genus Siniperca; species Siniperca chuatsi. The sequence continues at coordinate 13,620,564 of NC_058060.1, forward strand.
GTGTATTTTAATAGTGACATCCCCAGTTCAATTACCTATTTATCCCCCTGATGAAGAAACGCAGCCTCTATTGAGCTCCAACAGCCCCAAAGAGTGTCGCACACAGCTTTAGGGCTACGTCAGCCAGTGTGTGTCTGTCTTTTTGACAGACACGTAGTCGAGTCAACAACAGCCTGTTAATACACCTCTTCGTGCAACAGGAACGTGGCTCAGTGAATGCCTCGGCTCGTGTATACCCACATCTAAATTCAAATCAGGCAATTTTCATAAAAATGTAGCTACCCACGATGGGGTGGGGGGGTAAAGCTGAGATATACATTTCAAATGGCCCCCGTGCAACTCAGGGAAATGCGTGGGTAGGCCTAACTTTTTCATTTCTCTTTGCTGCGCAGGGAGATGCAAAAGGGAGCAGATCTGCTTTCTTAAAATATCAGAATAGATTGGATGAAGATATGGCATGCCAAAGGCGGTGACAAATATAATGAAGAAACTAAAAAAACAATAAACTGAGTTCTGATAAACTGTCTGAACTGAATCAAACGTAGTTAGAAAATCAGCCATCAAATATAGTTTCATCCACTGAAAGTGCTTTGACCGCCAGAACTTTTCTCAGCGCTTCAGGAATTTCAGACTCTCTTTTACTCTGCATGGTTCGCTTTCCCGTACAATAGATGTTTTACTTCGCTCACGGCCAAAAGCATAACCCACTGAGCTCCAGCTAAACTTCAGAGTGAGGCTTTGGCTGTTTAAGCTGCACAGAGCGAGCAAGTTTCATCAGCAAAAACAATGCAGTGTCTCTGAATGAGCCATCAGACTCAGTGATGGATGATTTTGAGTACATTAGTTCATGATGGGAGGCCTGAGACAGAATGAATCAAACCCACATTGGCATTCAAGTCTCCTCTTGTGTGTGTGTGTGTGTGTGTGTTTGGCCACCTTTATTGTTCAGCATTTCTGTTTTGATGTCAGGTAAACGAACACAAGTTGCCAGGCAACCGCCAAACATTCAGTTTCAGAAGGAGCCTCCTATATTTCACCTGGTCGTATAAGATCTCAGTAGGGTGTATTTGTGTGTGTGTGTGTGTGTGTGTGTGTGTGTGTGTTTGGATAGTGTTTCATCTCTCAGCTTTTTGAAAAAATGGGTTGGTTTTTTTTTGGTCTACTAAGCTACTAAGCGACTAAATAATATTTTCAAAGTAATGTCATAATGAAAGAAACTGAAGGCCAACTTTTATCTGTGCGGGGGGGCATAGCAGAGGGGACAAAATATTAATTTGAGAATATTCCCTGGCATGTCTACTCATTATTGTGTTTCCTTCTTGTGAATCTCTGCATCTGTAATGGCTCGTGTGCAAGTTTGTGTGTCTGTATACAGTGATGGAAGGCGCGGAGTTACTAACAGCAGGCCAACCCCTTGCTTTGGTGCCAAACCTCAGTTGACCGTAGCTGAGCCCCCAAATCCCTCTCTCAAACAGGCCATCTGTCATGCGGTTTCTCTGCCGCTTCAAGCCCCGGGTCAGCTCACACCTTTCCAAACACAGCCAGCCAAACAGCCAGCTACTGGGACATGCAAAACACTCTGGCTCACTGACACATAAATGCAACATTTTCGTATGTGGATACAGGCGCACAGATCCGATGCTCACACACATGCATGATTGTGCATGAATGACTGTACATTTGAGTGACTCAGAGAGGTGAGAGTACAGGTGAGTGAGAGAAAGGAGGGGTCACTTCCCAGAAGAAAAGGAGCTGGGGAATAAGGGGGGGAGTATGAAAAGATAGCTAGGGTGAGAGAGAGAGCGAGAGAGAGAGAGAGAGAGAGAGAGAGAGAGAGAGAAAAGCTGGCCAGCTGTGAAAGACTGCAGTCATTCCTCACTCTCAGCTCCATACCTGCAGACTCAATGAGCCATCCCACGCTGCAGCAGGGCCAAAGCCATGCGATTTCTCAGGCTTACTCAGCCTTACTGCGTCCCTGCAGCAGCAGCAGCATCCAGGGCCTTGTAGTGCCAGGACTCCACAAAGTCTACTTTCACTGCCACACTCCATGGGAGGAAGGATTGGACAATGATGCTGTAACTGTCACAGTGTCAGAGGAAGTATGTGTGTGACAGCAGGGACAGCAGTTTTGGAGGTGACAGACTCAGCAAAATTATTAAGAGAGGTGAAGTTTATCAGCTATAGATCTGAGATAATACGTACTGATACTTATTACATTGATCCCTTACATCTTTTTTGTCATGCTAGCGGCATGGCTCTAGGGATGGCAATGTCGGTCTGACGGTCGGCCCACCACTTTGGTCCAGACTGAAATAGCTCAACAACTGTTTGTTAGCTTTCCATCAAATTTGGCGTAGATATTCGTGGTGCCCAGAGGATAAATCCTAATGACTTTGGTGATCCCCTGACTTCTTCTCTAGCGTCACCAACAGGTTGACATTTTTGTTTTTTAGTGAAATATCTCAACAACTATTGGATGGATTGCCATGAAATTTGGTGCAGACATTCATGTTCCCCTCAGGATGAATTATAACACCTTCGGTGATCCCTTCACTTTTAAACTAACACCATCATCAGGTCAAAACCTTTATTTGTCCAGTACTTTGGTTTTTGACCAATTACTTAAAATAAAACTAATGACATCCCATTAGCCTGTACTGTTTTTGATGCCAATTAGCAAATCCTAGCATGCTAACAAGCTCAAATAAGATGATGAACATGGAAAACATTATGCCTGCTAAACATCTTAGCATCTCATGTTAGCATTGTCATTGTGAGCATGTTAGCATTTAGTCTAAAGCACCGCTATGCCTAAGTACAGCCTCACAGAGCCGTTACTATTCTTGTCGACTCTTAGTCTCGTTTTAACATGTAAAACAAGATCAGACTCTGTCATTAAATAGATTACCCCACTGACTAAAGTTTATACTCCCTGTTCTCACTTATAACATCATTATGAAAGTTTACTCCAGCTTCATCTTATTCTTGTGGGTCTGTCCAGTCCACATCAGGCCGCTACAATGCAGTGTAGAGGTATGATAGAGTGTTTTTGGGGCCCAGTCCGTCCAAAGGTAGTGGATGAATGGACTGAGTGAGATAATGAAATGCAGCACCAGAGTCCAGGGGGGTCATCTTTCTCGCTTTCTGCCCAGATTCTGGCTGGCTGTATTTGTCTTTGTCCTCCCCTCTATGGCCCATGATGGATAGTAAAAAGAATATGGCTGATGGTGAGAGTTTTTTTCTACTCTTCTTCTTTTTTAGTGTCTTCTTTTTTTCTGTTCACCATTAGCGAAGTGGCAAAGTTAAGGGCTGGAGAGATGAACTCAGTAAAATTCAATCATGGGAATTGAAGGTTTGGAGGCGTGAGGTCTTGGCCCCATGGGCAGTTTGGAGATTGCTTCAGATTAATTAATGTCAAAATGGAGAGGGTGAGACTGTGGAGGACAATTATGTATGTGACTGCTGGGCATGGTGTTTGCCATTCACAGTAAAGAGTGCAGTCTGCTGATTTTCCTCTGTGTTAAAAAGATATTTTATTCCCAGTCAGTAATTTTGAGAGGCCCAAAGCAATTTAAGTGAAGATAAATTAGGCAAAAGCTACCCATGGCTAAATGGATAGAAAAATAAAGCCACTTATGTAAGTACTCAAGGCACATATAATCCAGAGAAACCACAGTGGGGAAAACTACCACCATCTCCTGTGCATTGTAATCTTCTGCAGGCAGACCCGGAGTTAGAAGGGGAATGCCACTCAATTAAAGAATTCATATTTCATTTATAAAGCTTGAAATTATTCAGTCAAAATATATGAACCGCCATATGACACGTATTGTGTATTGTGTGTGTGTTTGAGATTTAAAAAAATATTTTAAAGATCTTGTATTACTATGGCAATGCTATGAGCTAAAAATATAACCTTATCTGCAGAAAATCATCCTGCAGTCACAGACACTTTCTCAATTCCACTTCATACTCAGCGGAGGTTTGCATCCCAGATTAAGTAGACAAATAAAGTGTCCGCTGCTCCTCGTGGCCACAGGGGACCGACGTGATTGTTCCCCAACACTGACCGAACTGTCTCAGGAATAAATTCTCCAATCTTTAACTCAGCAAAAGCAATTTGTCTTTTTCAACACCATCTTGTGTTTCAGGGTGACTTCACTGGCCTCACGCCATGACATGCTTTGTGCCTTTGTCTCTCGTCTTTCTCACTCTCACATGCGAACACAAAACAGAGCTACACCCGCAGACCGACCACATGCAGAGGGAGTTTGTATTTGCGTGAACTGTGATGCACTCTAAGCAGGTGTGCACAGGAAATCAAGATTGGCCTTCTCGCTACGCTGCATTTCTATCTCCAGAGTTTTGGAAACCTTGATTTATGTCTGCTTCTCAGGTCTACAGAGGAGACGAAAAATGTAAAAAATACTGAGGGGCTTTCACAGTTTGCTAGTCTAACGGATACACAGACTGAATAAATTTAGCAGCTTTAGAAGAAATGTTTAACTTACATTAAAATATGTATACTCTTGGTAAATGTAGCACATCACTGTCTTTGTATATTACAGAGCTGATTTTTGTATCCTTTAGATAACCCCCACCCCCCCTTTCCCAAAACCTCTCTCTCTTTCTCTCTCTCAAAACCTAACACAGCAGCGGCGGATGGCCACCCACCACTGAGTCTGGTTCTGTCCGAGGTTTCTGCCTCTTAAAGGAAGTTTTTTCTTGCCATTGTCGCCAAGTGCTTGCTCATGGTGGGATTTGTTGGGTCTCTGTAAATAATATTATAGAGTACGGTCTAGACCTGCTCTATAGGAAAAGTCCAATGAGATAACTTCTGTTATGAATTGTCGCTATATAAATAAAATTGAATTGAATTGAACACTGACTTTCATAAACTGCCCCATTAAAGGAAGGGAAATAACCAGCAAGGCTGACAACAGCAAGCAAAACTTGCATTAACTGATATTAATCATACACATTACCAGGATATTATCATTTCTTATTATTTTCAGCAATGCAGATCCTGTCTCTAATGAGTCTGCATTATGGCACAGGAACTCATTAGAAAGAAGGCACCACTGGAAATACAGGCATCCATCATCTCTGCACGTCTGCTGTAACAGCCAACTGCAAAGAACTACAACACGCTACCCATTCTTCTCATGAGAAACGAGCTTTGTTGACATGCAAGGGGGTTCTTGGGTAATTATTTTTGCCTCACTTTGGACAAGTGAATTAATTTCAATTACTGGAAACTCTCCTGCTGGAGGTTAGAAGTCATCGCTGGACCAGGCTGTGTGGAAGAGGTAGAGTCTGATATTTATTTTTCCATTCATCAAAGACGACATAACTGTACATTGGGGTGACAACTTACCTGTGAGTATATTTAGACAGACTTTTCTCTGAAGTTGTCTTAAGAGCTGCACTGCCTACTGATCGAGAGAGTGAGCTCATGAGAGTCTAGCTGTCTTCACACAGTAGAACGGGAACCGTCACAATGGCATTATAAGATGGAAGCACCTGCTTGTTTTCAGGAAATTTAAGCCACTCGGCAAAAAGCAGAAAACTCTTTTGATTTGGCTTTGAACATGCCTTTTTTTCTCCCCACCTCCCGGAGTCACTTTCACCTTTTCCCATCTTTGAGGCATGCCTTTGGACAAGATGAAGGCAAATGTCTGAACGCTTCAGTCAGGGTACGCTAGACAAACTATATGGAGACAGCTCATGTGAAGTGCCTCCAAAAGCAAGAATTCCAAGGAGAACAAGAGACTACTGACAGTTTATAATGGTTTAATGGCCAGGCTGCATACTTTTGCACTAAATTGCAAAAGTATCATCACGTAGTGAAAGAACATTTTATAAGAAATATGCTCTGGAGAGCAGAGGGGTATGACTGTGTTAAGTGCGCAATATGTACTGCATAATAATGAAGTCACCTAATTAATAAGTTCTGGTTATAGACTCAAAGGTGGAAACACCGGTATCTTAAACAACTATTCGGCTTATGTGAGGTAAAAGCCTGACCTACAGCCAGTAAGGCGTTGCATTGGCCAATCACATACACACAAGCACCTATTCCTGGTAGACTACTTGATAAAGTGAACGCTGTATTTCTAGCTTGCGATCGTCGTGACAAAAGATAAAATAATTGCTGTGATAACTTTCCAGAGTTGTAAAATCCTATTCATGATTTCATACATTTTTGTGCAGTGTTTTGGCATCTAATAAGCCTTTAAACGTGGTAATCTGTTACTCCAATTGGATTTCCCAGATCATTGTCTCACCAGTACCTTAAACAACGCAGCATCTTGCACTGTTACAACAAAGGACTGTTTTTGGTCTGAATCCTCGCACAGGCTGTATATAGGCAGCGGTATGTAGGTAGCGATGCTATGAGCTAAATGCTAATGTCAGCATGCTAACTTTTGCTGAAATTTGTACAAGATGACGGCGCTGAGTGAAAAGCAAAGGAATCACAAAACTGATTAGGCCTACAATTCATCCTGAGGGGCGCATGAATGTTTCATAGCAATTCATCCAACAGTTGTTGAGACATTTCACTCAAAACCACAAATGTGAACCTCATGGTGGCGCTAGAGGAAAAGTCAGGGGATCACCAAAGTCATCAGGATTTATCATCTGGGAACCATGAGTGTCTGTATGCCGCTAGCGTAGCTAACAATTCAAACTGCATTCAGAGATCTTGACCTCAACAAGACTTCCTGAATAAATAAAACTTAACCAACTATATCTACAGTGTCATTACAAAATATGATTGGTCAGAGAAGAGGCATTTAAGCCCAGTCTACACTAAGTGGAATCAGTCAGTCAGTGAAGATGTTGATTATGTGAGAAGATATTTGTAGCTTGCAGTGAACAGACCTGCTTTTATGTTGCAATTTTCAATATTAGATCTTGAGCAGGTTTTTTCCAGCAATAACAGCTTCTACAGCAATTAGTCATACACAAGCTTCCTCAGCACTCAGCAGTGTTCAGCACTTAATGGAGACTGTTCCATATGTGAGACATTTTGTTAACTGATGCCAGGAGATGAATGCCGCCCTGGTCTTCATGAGTGGTAGAGGTATATAGCTTCTGGGCTTTTTAAAGGTATTATATTGCTGTGTGAATCATGCAGGAGATAGATCAGTGAATATTACAAGCTGTTTGCAACAGATTTAAAGAATTAAATATTTATTTCCTTCCAATCCATTATTAATTTAGGCGTTCATCAGATGTCTGGGAGAGTCAACAGCAGTAATGGAGGGCTTTTAGAGACATTCATTCTCAAGCCAATCATGTTCAGAAATTTTCAATCGCTTTCATAAGACCTGAATGTGTTCTATTGCCCTCTATGGTGATAGCATCGCAGAACTTATCTGTGCAAGTCTACATTTTAAGCAGCAAAATGCAAATTATTTCTTAATTGTATACTTGAAAGCTTTCCCACAGGAAGGGCGCTGATTTCCCAAGTGTGACCTCGTGGTTGGAATAGGGAACGAAATTAATAAACAGCCTGACTTTGGTGCTTTGTCGAGCCAAGTGCACACTTCTCACTTCAGCAACACATGTATTACCCTAATCGCTACATGGGGCCCAATAAACCCCTTGATTGATTGGTTAATTGCTCAGAATCCTCCAACTGTACCCCAATGACCGACTGGTGTTGCCTTAGGGATTGTTGGATTTGTGTCAACATTTCCCCATGCCATCTCATTCATTCTCTCTTTCTGCTCTTCTACAGAGCGTGAAGCATGAGATTGGATTTACAGTGTAATGGAATAAAGCACATTGTTTCTCATCTGAGAGGGGAGGATAGAGCCGATAAAACCCCCGACTTGCCCAGCTGGAAAGTTGATCAAAAGCTGGGCATACAGGAAGGAAGAATTGTGTTTTTCTTGCCCTCTTGTTAAGTTTACTTCCCGCCAAAACAGTACATCTCTGGGTTTCTTGGTGCTATTGCTATTGATTTGCTCTGCTGTCTTATGCTGGGTTTTGGAAGAAGAGTAGGAGTGAATAAAAGAGGTCATCAAGAGATCAAAGGCTCGGATGTGACAGGTGTAGTGTTTTCTCCAAGAAGCTTGTTGTTCAATTTGTATAGAAATAGACATGATGAAATTCATACTCCTTGGTTTAGGTCATTGTTGTGGCAGCTGTGATGAAGATTACTAGTATTCTTGGCATTCATGCCATCCCAATGAGAAACTTAATCAGGAGGAATAAAATTATCTGCTTTTCTTTGAGATCTACAGAATGTCCATTTTTCTCTTTGACTCCCAACCTTTTATTTCCATTCACTGACTTTCATCTCAGTGAATAGAATGCCATTATCAGTTAATTAACTCTTATCTGCTTCACAATAACACTTTCCTGTGTCACACCGAAGCATAATCTGCTTAAGCTACAATGTCGCTGCTACCATCTCTTACGACAACTTTATTTTCATTTCCATACGCACAAAGTAAAAGCAGAGAGAAGAACATCTATTTGTTCAGGTTGAAGCAATGAGAGTGGAAGGTCAGGCTAGATGTAATTAGTCAGAATCCTAATGACTTCTTTCGGAAACTGGCGCTGTCAGTCTGTCGCTCAATTTATGCTCTTGACTTTTCAGTTGCTCTGTATCAGTGTGAAGACTGCAGAAGTTAATCAATATCTCGTTACAGTGTACAGCAGTTGGATGGAAGCTGCAGGTGCCACAGTTTGGAAACAATGTAATAATAACAATTGAAATTTTAATACATTTTAATTGCATTGTAATGGGTAGGGCGTCTGACCATACCAATGCAAATGAGAAATAGAGTAAATATAGTCATTTACCTGGTTCTTTGTGTAACAAAACCATAGAACAACAGCTTTGAAATAGCACTGGTGCTATACTAATGAGAAAATGGGAAGAGCTGATGTTTTTTCAAACAGAAGACTCTGGCTTGATTCAATCTTAGAAGAGAGAGGGTAAACAGTTTCCAGCTTTATTATTCCAATTATTAACTTATTTCAAGACTGTGAAATCAGTTAGTATTAGGCCTCGCAAGACCAGAGGACGTAAAGAGAGAGAAGAGAGCAGAGAAAGGGTAAGACAAAAACGTTTATTTTTGCAACTGGACATGCGATAAAAGATAAGATAGCCTCAGTAAATCTAGGCGATTAATCAATAAGTTGATCTACAGAAAAATAATTGGAAAAAATGTGTTTAGTTTAAGTAATTTTAAAGCAGCATGGCTTTATGGATGTCGGCCTGTTGGTCGGTCAGAGAGACATTCATGGTGACTTTCCCTCTAGCGCATTGGATTGCCAATGAAATTTGGCACATGCATTCAAGGAAAATGTGTTGCTGGTGATCCCCCGACCTTTCTTCTAGCGCCTTTACTGATTCAAAATACTTTGGTTTATGACCAAATACCTGCAAAACTAAAGACATTCCCATCAGCCTCAGCTGCGTTTAGTGCTAATAAGCACAATATTTGCATGCTAACACACTAAACTAAGATGGCGAACATGATAAACATTGTACCTGCAAACATCAATGCTAGCATTGTCATTGTGAGGATGTTAGCATGCTGAGGTAAGCATTTAGCTCAAAGCACCGCTTTGCCAAAGTACAGCCTCACAGAGCTGCTATAAATCTCTGCAGACTCAGCCGTTTACTGGTTCCAGGTTCTTCAATGTGAAGATCTTTTGTTTTTCTTTGTCACATATGATAGTAAATTGAAGATCTTTGGGTTGAAGATGAATTAATAATGAAAACAATTGTTAGTTGCAGCCCTTTGCATTGAAAAGTTGCAGCTGAAATGTGCATGCTTCATTTTTAAATATGGTAAAGGTGATATTTGTAGATTTAGATGGTATTAAAAGACAAACACATATTAACATTAGACAAACTTGAATGAACTTTACCACCTAAATTAAGTTTTAACTCACCAGATCTCTGTTAATGAAGAACAAGTATAATAATGTAAACACCACTAACCCACCAGGCATTGCAAAATCGAAATGGGCCCCACAGCACGCACCCCCATACTGTCTGATACAATATTCTAAATAGATGTGAAAGGTCGACCAAACAAAGACAGGTGCTGACGAATCATATCTTTTTATCTCATATCTTATTAGACAGAATCTCTCACATCAGCAGAGTTGGCCAACATGCCACATCAAAGAGAGTGTAGGAGTGGATGCGTCCATCCTAATTAGTATGATAGAGCGCTGATCTGTGAGTGATCTGAGAACACACACACACACACACACACCTTGAGCCCAACTCTATTTCCCTGCTGTCTTTACACACACGTTCCAAGTATATCCCTGGCAACAGACGCATGAAAAATCTTGGCCCATTCAAACTCATTAAAATACATAGAAGCTGATGTGTAAATACACACACACAAAGCCCAGCTGTAGTTTTGTGACATACCTACACACACACACACACACACACACACACACACACACACACACACACACACACACACACACAATCGAAGGATATTCCTGATGATGGCAGCATGAACAGTTTTGGCACATGAAGTTGAATTCTGCATACTCAATGTGAATGGGACTGACTGCCTGTCATCTTCAGTGGACTCACACTTCAAGCCTGTAAGTTGTTTCTCTGAAGGGGCTCCAGTTACTCAGCAAGTATAGTTTGGCTCAAACGTCAGGATTCAATTAAAATGTAAATTCTCGCTAAGCTGATAAACGGGAACAACAGTCCTCTCAGATCCTTGGGCACCAGACAGGAGGTGTCTTTTTGCAGACAGACTTGGAAGTTGTTGTGCGGGACAACAGGTGAGCAATGAGGCCCAGCAGGCAAAAGGGGAAATTAACATAAGGTCGGAGGTCGGCAGGATTCAGGATACTCAGAAGGATTTAGACTGGTCTTGTCTCTGCTTTATCCTTCACTGCTTCTCTCGCTTCCTGCACATCGAGTATCTTCTGTGTATTGCAGATCTTTTGTCTGGTGTATTGACAGCTCCCAGAAAAACTCAATGTGGTCTACACCTGCACCTTTGAAGTTTTTCTACAAACTACAAGCGGAGAGACATTGTTTGCAGGGAGCTGACACACTTCTTCGAGTCGTGGTACTCAACAATGCGTGTCACGTCAAAAACCAATACGCTGAAGGGCAAATGCAACACTTTGGAACGCTGAATTCAGATAAGAATTACAACATTTCTGCAAATCTGATAGATATTTCCAAACTGTTCCTGCACCAGCTCTCAGCTGATTTTTGTCAGTGCTGAAGGAGCAGCAGCGGGATAGATGAATGGTTTGCTTCACAGGCCAATGCTGAGGCAGGCTGCGGGCCCTCCAGGAGGAGAGACTTTCTAATTTTCACCTTTCATCACTCAGATTAAGCAAGTGGTGGATATAAGTCACAAACTCGCTTGCCTGGATGACAGGTTTCCATTTGGAGAAATTTTCTGGGATTAAAAATGCAAAACATATTGACTCCAGTGACCAACAAATTACCTTCTTGGAGGAGTGCACTGCTTACACAACACTGTGCCTTGTGATGGGACTACAATAAGTATTGGAGCCATTATAAATAGTCCAGAGGAACATTAAGTATGATTATATCCAGCAGGTAATAACAAATTCTTAAAATTAAACAACGTGATGTCTTGACTGCCACCTCATTATGCTTAAACACATGTCTGTCTGCATCAGGTGCTCATCCTTCCTTCCTGACATTCAGACATCCTCACTTATCCTGTCATCACACAGACACAGGAGCAGGCATGTCCCTGCCCTCTAGATTATATCGACAGTGGCGGGCCAAGGAGAAATGATGAAACTGCTTATCATGCTGTAGACACTTGATGCTGATGTTAGCTAGTATGGACAGCAGTTTTTAAAAACACTGTGTGAAGCAAACCACACACTCAGTCCTGTCAGAGAACCTACTCTGACTCTCAAAACTCCCTTTACACTTTGTGACTTGACCAATCACTGAATACCATCCCTCATTACTATTCAATGTTGTTTTTAATGAATATTATCTAATAATCTAGAAAATTTAGGATGGATCATAAAACAACAAAGACAGACAACTGAGTAGGACAGTATACAGTATACAGTTAGGTAGGTTAGTCTGGTAGTTCCCAACCCAAGGGTTGGGCCCCTTCAAAGGTATAACAAGATAAATCTGAGGGGTTGTGAGATGATTCATGGGAAAGAAGAAAAATAAAGTTCTGCTACACAAATTTGTATAAAATTTTTGGGAATATTCTCTAATCTTTGCTTTTTTGTGAGTTTTACCTCTTTGGGCCTCAAACACTTATATAAATTAAACATCTGAGAAGTTTAGAGGAGTCTTGTAAAGGGTCACAAGCCAAACAAGTTGGGAACCACTGGTTTAATCTTTAACAATACATTGCATTTTGTAAATTTATCATATATATTTTTTAAAGGTAAAATGTTCAACTGTAAAGAAACCACACCTGTCAAATAAATGTAGCGGAGTGAAAAGCACAATATTTCCCTCTGATTTGTGCTTGAGTAAAAGTATAAAGCAGAATAAAACGGAAATCTCAAGTGAAGTATGAATACCACAAAATGGTAAATTTGCTGTTTCATTACTCAAACTTCTCATATTTGATGCAAACAGACGTCAGTGGTAATATTGATTTTGTGTGCCACTGAAATGCCAAAGGAACTGTTTAGCTTTAGTGGCCAGTTAACACTTAAACTGCCCCTGCATAAGAGTGACAGTTGGACACATGCCAAGTATTGCTAAAAACATACTATGTGTACCTTTTGTCTACAGTATGATTTATATGATTTTTGCACCCAATGACAGAGAGAAGTGGTTTTCTCTGTGGTTTGTGATCTTTGACATTATTTGAGCAGATGTTAATGTTTGGACACTTTGCAGTCTGGGACAGATGCATGGCAGGAAATCACCTTCTCTGTAAACAGGCCACAGTAGCTGATAAACGTACTCAACTAGGTTTTTGAAAGAAATATGGTTTGAAAAAGATGGCCACAGGGCTGCTGAAGAACTGAAGCTCATAGGCACTCTCAGTTTACCACATATACTTACAATGGGAGTTGTTCCAATTCCTTGAATGCATATTACAAACTGCAATTAACTGAATATTTGGCTACATCACACTGAACCAAACTAACGAGTAAAGAAAGACATCAGAACAAAAAGTAATGAAGGTGTTCAGACAGAGAAAGGAAGAAATCTGTTAGCAGTTAAATGACCTGCAAAACTCATTAACGTTCCCTCTGTTGTGTGTTGCCATGTTATACTGTCCGTGCACAAGAATGTAATATGAATTTGCAGCAAGATAAAAATGTTAACAGTGTAAAATAACACCTTTGATCAGGCTAGTGATGGGTATCCTCATCTGAAATGACTTTGAGGTGGGAAATCAATAACAGAAACATGTTTGACATCTTATCCGTCCTCACCACCCATGCCTGGAATGTGCTTTCTTGCTGAATTCAAAAGGTGGGGCTTTTTTTCCATGGCCACCGCTTGCATGCCACCCTCAAAATACTTTGTCATCTGATAGGTACTGCACCTATATGCAAGGCTTAGAAGTGCGATACATCTTTGACAAGACAACAGAGGGTAATTGAGCCGTCGCTTGTGTTTCTCAAACGGCCTTGAAGACCTCAATAGCCTGGAGAGGGGTTCAGTGAATATCCTTGAGGAAGTGTTCTGTTTTGTATCTATTATACAGCTGTTTATACCAAGATGCAATCATTAGTAAAGCCATTTACATGATGGATAGTTGCATGTTGTCAAAATGCAAATATTTCCCCTGAAAACATCAATTACTCAAAGCAAGACCAGTGCACTGCATACAGGAGTGACAAACAGACTGCTTATCTAACTGTATTTAACACTGACACAAGATATACTCATACATGAATCAATAAATGGAGGCCTTATTCTTGATGGATTACCTTCATTTAAATGTTTAAAGTGATACCTGAATAACAGCTTCAAAATAACACGAGAAAATTGATAAAGCATGCAGATGTGTACACTGACATTTTAATTCCTAATTATAATATATATTTTTTACCATTAACAGACATGAGGCTTGTTTTTGTAGTTGCCTGTCATGTGATTTATCTCGCATGCATCATTTTGCTCACCAAAAAGGTCTATAATCAGTGTATTCACATTGTGAATTGTTCCAGCTCAGCTAATCTGTATGCAGCTTAGTGATGCAGCAGCTGAGAGCCTAAGATATGGAAAAAAAATGAATGCCCTTGAGTATCTACTCTGCTATACATTCCGCAAGAGGGCTGTACAATTGTTCATGATCGAGACCAATTATTTTTTCCATCTAAAGTATAAAACTTTGGAACAAATGTCAATGCCATTTTCTGTGTAATAAAAGACATCAATCTATACTGAGGTGACACCGACCAACAGCACTGCTTGTGTCACACTCCGCACAAGAGCTCAGCAACAGGTGCAGGCTGCTCAGACACATAGGGTTGAAATCATCATTGGTGCAATACTGCTCTCTAGTGGTATATCATAGGTTCACTTTTTCACCAAGTGTGTCTCAAAACAATACTGACATGCCAAAGTTCAGCCAAAGTTAATCTGAGTTTTCAGCAGTCTGAGTTAGAGAAATCAAGTAAAAATGTTAGAGTCTTTTTAGTATAAACTTCCCTCTTTTCGTACAAAAAAAGACTAACTTTGCACAGAATAAGGACGGGAGGATGGGATTCTGTTTCTTATTTCTTTCATTGGAGTCACATTAGGAAGGCATCTCTTTAGGGACAGAAGGAACAATTACAGCGACTAAAATTGGTTACACGCATTTCTCAATACTGAGCTAATTTTTTCAAATCTCTTCACACAGTCAACACAACAGCAGTCAACTGTGGATCACTTCTCATTGATTTCAAATTTCATGAAATGTTTTCTCATTTAAACTCAACCACCACAAATCCTATTTACAGTCCTCCATTTTGCACGTTTACATACCATTATAAAAACAGTTAAATTAGGTACGTAAATTAGATAGATAGATAGATTTACCTATCTTTGTTCGGTTTGTCTTCAGCAGTATGTCTATTTCTATCTTCCTAAAAATTGCTCTTGGAACTGTGTGCTAGTGTCAGATTCCCTATTTGTGTACACAGGCTACTTGGCCAATAAAGCTGATTCTGATTAGCTTGTTTAAATAACCTCACACTATGCATTTTTAAAGGGTACATGAAGTTCTGTTTATTTGTCACAGGCAACTATACTGAGCCTGAGAAAACAGTTATATACTGTCTAATGTGGCTCTGAAGGGAGCTTTCCAAAGCTCGAGGAAATAACCCTGATGATGTCATCAAGATTGTCTCGGTTTGGGCTTGAGACTTCTAGCAGAAAAACTGAGTTACATACTGAGGGTGTGAGGTTTGAAATAAATGGGTATTTAGGAGGCAGGAAGGGTCTAGTGAAAGACGCAATTGAGTTGCATTATGGGAATTGTAGGATCCAATGTTATAGGAGCTTGGCTAGACAAAAAAATCAGGGTATCTTGGCTTCTGGTGCAATACTAAATTGACCTTAAACCTTTTAAAGGCATCATTAGGAATGACTGTCTATTAGTGAAAAAATAAGTAAATAAGGTCTATTTTGGAACCCGAGCGTAGCTATTGCTCCTTTACAGTGCAGGGAAATTGTTTAGAAGTGACTTCATACACAAGGTAAAGCAAAAAAAAAAAAAAATAACACTAGCAAGACTATAAACAACAGTTTAATACAGAAGACGTATTCCCCCCAAAATAGGAAAAACATTTTTTTTTTTTTTTTTATAAAATTCCCCTCAACTCACAAAGCTACTGACTGGAGAGATCTGATATGTCAATCACCATGGGAATGAACATGAAGTTAACAAACAGGACGTACATTACAGCAGAAGCCTGTAACACTCTGGTTTAGCTAGTCAATCATCATCATGCTGCTGCTGTTAGTGAGTTCAAAGTTCAGATCTGTACCTTGCAGCTTCTCTGTTGCATCCTTCAGAATGTAAAACCACAGGAAAGATTCTTTTAAAAAAGGCATCAGTGACAGATGCTCCACGATTTGTCATCACAATACGAGGGATTATCATTAAAACATCAACATTACATTTTAAATTCCGATCCTCTATGAAGATCCCCTTTTATACACTTTACCCAAAAGCCCAAAATACATTTATACAGCGTTCATTTCGATTTATTTTCTCTTTTTTTATAATGTTGAGAAACTGTACACAGATTACATTGTTGCTGAAACAAACACAAGAGGTGGATCATTTGGGAGCATCTTCTAACAGTGTTATTACCGGATTATCTGAAATGCAGTGATTCAAAAAGCAAAAAGCACAGCAAAGACCTTTCCCAAAGCAATACTGCACCAGAAAATAAGAAGAAAGAGAAGAAATACACATACAGTTTGCTGACCTCTACCAGCCCGTGGTAGATTAACATGAAGATTACAGGAAACAAAAGCTGTTGTTAAAAACATTTTTTGGTTAGTCTTGATTGCAACAATAATAATAATAATAATAATGATAACAACTGAGTTTTGTTGGTGAATTTTTAGCAACTGCGTAAAATGCAGCATTTAGCTCCAAAAATGTTTTGAGCCTTAGCTCTAAGCCTTGTGTGTATTTTTTTTCCCCCAGGATTGTTACACATTTTTCTTTTGATGACATTATTTTCCTCAATTCAAGCCTTCAGCTCAACATTACAATTCATAACATCAAACCTGATTATTTTACAGATGGATCTACAACTACAGAAAAATATGTTTTTCATGCGTGTTAAGGGACTAAGCAACAATTTACCCCTCACACTTCTGAAGATTTTTTCTCCACAATTCCACAACTCACAGAAATAAGAAAATTCATGTTCATACTGTTCGGACCGAACATTGCTTTCTGGCATATAGGTGCAAATGTAAAGCAGCAACAGAAAGAATCCAGCGGCAGAGATGATAATCAACAGAGAACAACCTCTTGTCTACTGTCAAAAAGTGTTAATTTATTTTATCAGCACGTCCGTGCTCACTTCCATTCACAGATCTAATAGGCACTTGAATTGCCTGATGTGCCAGTATAATCACCATGATATATTAACCAGAACCAGTTATGTTAATGAGGTCATTACTTAACAATTAGTGTGTGCATTCATTATCAAATAGTTCTCAGTCAACATACTTTGTCTTCAAATAACACATGCAGTATTAATGAAGCATTGAGTTATAACAGTTTGAAGACGTTGAAACAATTTATTCAATATGCACATATATGCAGCAAATAGCCAGAAATCTAATTAGACTGTCTACACCATGAATTTTCTATCACACACTGTTATTGAGCTACTGTTTTCAGAACAATATCTATAGACAGACACACACACAGTAATGTGACAAGTAATGTCCCACATATTGTGTATCACAGTAGCAGGAACTAAAACCAAGCATCTACTCATTTCCCCAATCATGCTTTTGGAATGAGTCAATTGTATTAGATCTGTGAAAGGAAATGGCCTCGGACATACAGCAGGAAACAACTTTATAAGCACACTTGAAAGTATGTGTCTCTCTGCTTATCTGTATCTCACTGATTCCCTTTGAGCTTAGAGGTCAAGGGTATTATCCTCATCCTAGCTGGGAGGCAGGTTCTGTGGTCCTGACTGAGGCACACAGGCTTGCTGATGTCATCTGTTATTGCCAAACTCATCAGATGACCACTTAAAAAAAATAAAAATACAAAGTAGAAAAACAACTTCTAAAAACCACCAAACACACACGCATACACACAAACTAGCATCCAAATAAACATCTGTTCTCATGTGACGAGAGTTAGGCTGGCAGCGATCACTGAGGTTGAATGTAGGAAGGCAGTGCATGGAAAAGGCAAATTTGCATCAGGGATTGATTAGGTGGACCTGCTCTCTGACTGGGACTCACTGTGACTTACAGGGCCATCTAGTTGACTGACTTGTGTAGGGGCAGACGGTGTGTAGGGTGGTGGGGCTTCATTTATGCTAATGGTGTCTCCTCCCTCAGAAATGAGGGGAGCGTGATGGAAGGGACGAAGAACATCGGCCTCAGCGGCATGAGCACACTGGCTGTAGGGAGGGGGCTTCAGATCATCCTCTGAAAGGAAAGGAGAAAACAGGTCAACCAGTCGATCTGCTGTCTAAAAAAAAAAAAAAAAAAAAATGTAAGTATTAGGTCAAATAAGCTTCAACATTAGCTGCAAAATTAATCAAAATAAGATCTCGATTCATGCCTGAGATCTCATTTTTATGTGACAATGATTCTGCCATGTTTGCAGTTGCATCAAAAACGCTCCCAATTTCTCCCTAAGCTGCATCAACAAATGACAAGTGTGTGTTACTCCACGTGACAAACTGTGCACAGGAAGAGAGGGGCAGTGTGAGAGACACAGATGATGCAAAATGTGGTGAAAGAAAAAGTTTTTTTTAGGAACAACAAAAATGTGTCAGAATCTCAGAAACCCAGTGATGTTGAGGAATAACAGAAAAAACCTTTTGCAGAGAAAACCCCGGAGCACTTCTTGTGAAGTTGTTACTTTAGTCTCCTTACTCTTGGTTCAACCATTTTCCTTGTTTGCCGTATTCTTATTACAAAATTCACTCTCTTTTCACTTGCCTATTACCACCTTCGCAACTCCGGTACACTCGCCTCTCCCTCACTCTCTTGTCTGATTTGATGAGCTGAAAATATGGCTACTCACAATCAATCTATAAATGAGATCTACACTGAAGCCACTGGCTTATATAGTGACCTGGCCTATCCAAATGACTTATAACTACATTAATGTAATATTTAGAAGTTATGCACGAGCATTTGACCGGGATATATTTTTTTTACTATTTGTCAAATGGTCAGAGAATTACAATTTGGAGTCCCGGCTGAGTACTGGCTTTTATTTGAGGAAATACGGTAGTAGTAGTTCTGTCCAAACTAAATCTAAATTAAATTCATAATGAAATGAAACATTCTACTATTGACAGCCATTATCAAAGGCAAACTCAGAGGGACAGGGCTGGCAGTAGCAGCACTGCGACAGCAACACTGTCTGTGTGGACACATTTGTGCAAGTTGCAGCAGTTCAGTGAGGTAGCTGTCACGTGCAGGGAGAGGTAGGTGGTGTGGCCCGGGGTTATACCTTCATGCATTAGCACAATTAAAATATTTCTATTACAGCAAGCCTTAAGACACCTTCTGGTATTTTTGAAAAAAGATTACATGTGGGGGCGAAAATGAGGCTGCAACAGTAATTGACTTAGTGCTGAAATGTCACCACTTCCACCCTCTATAACCACATCCTGCTGTCAGACTGAATGAGCACTTCAGATCAAATGAGATGTTATTTGCAAAAGAGAAGACTCTGAAACTCGATACAAAGATGGCCTGGTTAGCTTGTGCCATATTCATGAACTCACACTGACATGTGGTTGTAGTTAGCCATGTGAAAGACAAAAGTTTGGTTATAATTAGAGTACTATTACTGGCTTTTTTCTCCTTTAAATATTACTGTGAAGAAAGGAAAACATCACTGGGGAAGCAAATAACATTTAAAAAATAAAAATGAATAGGACTGGCGTAGGGGGAACATAGAAGAAAGAAACTCAACAAGTGGTAAAGATCTGATTGCTCCCACAGCACCAGTAGTGTGCAGAATACATGAACCTTTTAGTGGAAAGAGTAAGACTACAGTTTTCCCCCCTCACTATCTTTGCTTCTGCCAGCACAGTTTCAAAGACAAGAAATTAGTTACATCTCGACTTAACTGACACATGAGCAGCACACATCAAGGCACTGGTATGGTCTGGTATACAAAAACCTTGAAGCTGTTGGTTTCATAATGATCAAGTTACACACACACTACACACAACAGTATACTGTTCTTTTTAAAGCAGGCAAAATATTCTGCATGTGCATACATGTGTGAGCTCATTTTAAATTAGAAGAGACTAGTTTACCAATATACTGTAAGTAATATTTCTTGGGTTTTGTCACGAGTAGTTCCAACCTGTGCACAACAAATGCAGGCAACTGGATTAATAAACTGTACTCTGATCAGTGATTGGGTTTTGTGTGGGTTAAGGTGAAGGAGGAGTAATTTTAGGCTTAAATTGGATTGATACTTCTGTGTTAAGGAGTCACGCTGTGCCCATGGTGGCAATGTGCGTAGGCTCCGTTATGTTGTAGGCTGACGTGTGCCTCCTAAAAAATTTAACTACATATGTCGGGGCTACAGAGATACCACATGGGGACCATAAGAACTGTGATTGGTCAGCTTGGGCTGCTCGTGTTTCTAATGCCACTAGAGAGTGAATACAGCATGAAGCATGTTAAAAAAAGGCTCAGTTATCTTCTCCTTTTCAGTGACACACACCTAGCAAAGCCATCTTCATTGCAAACCTTCTTCTCACAGTGACTTCTGCTCTCTATCCCAGTAAATCAAACTATGTAAATATGACGACCAAACGGAATATTCAGTAATGAAACAGGCAGGCAGACTCATAACACAAAGTGAATGAAACAATGTAAACACAGTTACTGTGGGTAATGTAATTAAAAAAACGATCTACCCTGATCATGTATGATATACCCGTTTTAGTGTTGCGGTGGTGCCATCAACTGGTGAAATCCGACGCTGAACAATTAATCAAAACCAGCATTGTAGGTTTCCACGACGGGATTCCTGTTAACCCCTTGCATCAAGCAAAAATCTGGCTTTACTTTACTGGGTGCAGTGAACCAGGAAGGAATTACTTTTTACAGTTTAAAGTTGCATCTAAGAGAAAACATGTGAGTGAATGACAGCCAAGAGCTGTCGCTTACAGGAAGTAATGAATGAAGAAGTATGAGGAAAAAAAAAAAAAGAACGAAGCAGTCTTCCTGGCTCAACTTTTGATCAGCTGGTGAATGAGGAAGTAGCAGATGCATGGTATAGTACTGTGTTAAAGAGTGTGTGTGCTACCTCCAGAGACTGCCTCATAGGGTGGTGGCATGTCCAAGTGGGAAAAGGACGCAGCTGGTGGCAGGGCTGTGGAGGGCTCCTCTATCGACAGGTCATCCTGAACACCATACAGACTAGGCCAGACAGAGGTTTGCTACAGAGGGAAGGAAACAGAGAGTTAATGATACACACAGAAAAGCAGAAACACAAACACTTGTACACACATAAACAGCAAAAAGATGCAGCTTAGACCGTTACAAACCTATAAGCTAAAGCCAACAACACAAATGCCAACACTGCTAACACTATCAGGTAGCTTTCGAGTTCGACCTTCAATCTGCAATTCTCTCAGAATTTTTTTCTCTCTCCAACCCCACCTATTTGCGCACTTCCGCAGAAAAAAATACAAATAAAAATAAAATAAAAAAAGAACACTTCAAAGATGACATAGCGTAGCTTTCCGGTAGCCTGCAGCTGCACTATGAGACACCATGGCCACTGCCAGAGTCGGAGATGATGGAGAAACAACAGAACTGGAAAATCCTCCTGCTTCCCTGAAGTCACCGTTGTGGCAACATTTTGCCTTCCCCGAGAGTTATGTCAACAACAAACGCGGAGTCGGAGATGATGGAGAAACAACAGAACTGGAAAATCCTCCTGCTTCCCTGAAGTCACCGTTGTGGCAACATTTTGCCTTCCCCGAGAGTTATGTCAACAACGAACATGTCATTGACAGAAAAACTACAGTGGTGAGAAAGAAATTCTAATCCTGGTGGCATTTTGCAGGTGAAATGAATGGTGAAATAAGTTATTGTTATTGCATTTTAAATAAATTATTTAAAATTTGACCAAATGTAGTGTGGTACATTCCCACCCAAAAACCAATGATCTGTTGATCTTTACGAATCAAGACTCGGTAAACTAACAATGGCAGAAAAAAAAAAAAAAAAAAGAAGTTTCAATCGAAAGTGGATTTGGAGAATCATGACACCCCTACTATCTTTATACTTACACGGCTGGTTTTACTGTACACATCTCTAGAGAGGACAATGCTGCTGGTTATGTTAATATTGATTTATGTATTTGCTCCTCCAATGAGCCTTCCTTTAAACGCTTTGCCTCAGGCCGATTGACAAGCATGTCTATACACACTAAAGTACAAATATCACTAAACAGACAGCGAGACAATATTCTTGGAGAGGAATGAGACACTGTAGGTGTGATGGGCTACCTCTTTTCTGTGTTTAAACATGTGTTTTCCAACATTGGGCTGACCAGCATGGAAAGTTCTTACACCAAACCTGATGAACCACATTAACTCCCCATATAGCTGTTTACACAAAACGCAGGAGCAAGACATCTGCCAGTGAAAGTCTGAAATTATAGCTTACTGAATTAAAATCACACACAAATTGAAACAGGGGTGATTATTTTGATGACAAAAGATGTCAAGGAGGCGCAAGTAGCTACAGTAATAGTCAATTTTATCAGCTGACCAGTTAAGAGTGGTTAGGCTCTAAAAAGGTCTATGGTGTGAGTATTATAACACACGTTAGCTCGTATATCACTACTACTCCCTCTGAAGAAGCAAGCTCCCAATGCTTTTTACTCATGTTAGCTAGCTGACTGCAACAATAACAGGAACATGCAGCTCGAGCAGATAAGTCAGTGATGATGGACTGATGCCCTTGCAGACTGATGTCTTAATTAGCCCAAATTGCCATCCTGTTGTTGTGGGCGTGATAGAGAGTGATGATGAGGAAAGATGCAGCACAGACAGACCACGCCAAGTTCAAGGTATTTACCGCACTAATAACCTATAATAGTCTATAAAGCTACATAATTATTGTGATCAAATCAAATTGGATCCTCAAATGTTCCGTGGCCAGGTACCGGTCACATCTCTGCACCACTATTTCTGTAGACCTAAAGAACTGGACCAAAACCAATTAAGATGAAGCCTAATAATCTATAAACTCTTCCATCTCTCTCCAGGGCCTACATGTATCAAAAGTTTTCCTCATAGCTCTTCTGGATTCACTTTTCAGGTAGCTGTGAATAAGATTGTCCAGGAGGCTTAGTGAATGATACTACATCAAGACTTTCCCCCCCACTATGTTTGATTCATTTAAGGCCAAGACTCGAGACGTATTGGCGTCTCTCCAGAAAACTTTCAGGGTGCCGGGTTATGGATGACCGTGGGGCCTCCCTGCTGCACACAGGGGGAGAGGAAGAAAGAAAGAGGAGCAGAAAAAAAGGAGGAGAAAAGAAAAGGATGTAGGAGAGGAAGCAGAGCAAACACAAGAGTTATGGCACAAGGACAGATTAGGGACTGGAGTAAGAAGTAGAAGAAGCAAAAAGAATAAGATGAGTGCGAGGAGGAGGTAGGAGGGCTTCTGGGGTGGTTACTAGACATGTAATTAGCCAGTATACACATGTCTGATAAGACATGAAAAATGGCAATCTAGACTGGATTGGACTCTCTCTAAAAATCAGACAAACATTTCAGATAGCACACAGGATAACTGGTCTGGGAAAACTCAAGGCCAAAAGTCCAGGCATATCTCAGTTTCAACTGCATCATTTATTTATTTATTTGGAACAGGGGCATTTCCTGTTCCAAACAATGCTAAAAATATCAGAGTCTGTGCCTCTTAGATGGAACTACCACAATGAAAAATAACTCATAAGAGGGGGCAGTGTCGAGATTAACAGGAAATGACTAAATTGACTTTTTTTGCCGACTTCCATTTAAATGAATCATTTCTTAGAAAAATGTGTTGACACCTTTGTCATTCATGCAGCATCTTTTGCAGTACCTACTAAAAAGAGGACAAACTGGGCAAGAGTTGGAAATGAGTTAGAAAAACGTCAGAGAAACCTGTTTTATATGATTCACAGAGCATATTTTTGGAAGGTTCTGAATCACGGAGATTGCTTCCAGGTGTTTTAGAGAGGCAGTAAAGCAGAAAGGCCTTGGGGGAAACACAATCATGATGACTGTCTAAACCTATGGCATAGCCCACAGAAAAGACTCCAGACTCCTGATATTGAGGAAAGGGATTACTATTCTAAACACATCACTGAAAACATCAACACAAATAAAACTACATTCAACTTGCACTTTAAGGGAACAATAAAAGGGAAGCTTACATTTTGTAGCCAATTTCAAAATATTTATAAAAAGCATGCATTGATGCAATGTAAGAAGTTACAAAACAAACAGAAAGACAACTATGAAGGTTATCCCAGTGATGAAACAACTCTTAAAGGGAAGCCTAAACAAACCACAGTAACAGTAAGATTTCAAGGAGAAAAAAAAAAAAGACAAAAAACAGAAGTGACTGAAAATTGGACTTTTTCAAATGCAGGGGAATACCAAGACCTTCGAAGGGACATACATTGCTGTCTGTAAGTCAGTCTACTCCTGTCTTGCTGTGTGTCTCTTTACTGTTGATATTTGCACAAAAAAATCTCACATGCATGGTTTGAAATTTGACAAACTTGTAAAAAAAAAAGAAAAAAAAGAAAAAAGAAAACAAAAGGGCCCAGTCACACCCTCACTAGCATTACTTTCTAACTGAAGAAATGTCAAAGCTGTGACCTGCCCTTCCAGACCTCTGACGTCAACAAGGTCAAACAAACATAACAGAAAAATGTAAGCATACAAGTACAAGCAAAGCAGAAGTTTGTATCTACTAATGCACATCCACAAACTCACTCAGTGGCATGTCAATGAAAGTGAAATGTAGCCTGTCTTGTCATTCTATTCAAAGTGAAAGTGACTGACTGAAAACCACATGCCCTCTTGAGAGAACAAACTTTAACACCTTATTTGACTTTCTCTTACTGCAGGCCTGCAAATTCCAGTGGGATGAAAAAGTTGACAGTTCCGAGAATAGGGCCGAACTTTGCTTCTTGTTGGCATTTGATGTTAATACAGGTGATTTTAGCAACAAAATTCATATTGTGTGTAAAACAAATGCTTTTTCTGCTTAAAATTAGCTTGGATTTGAAAGTTTGAAAGACATTTAGGGCCTACCAACACTAATGTTAACTGCAATAGTGTTACACACATGGGAGAGCCTCTCCTAGTAGAGCCACTGCTACAACACAGGTACCCACAGAGTAACTCTCTCAAAAGGGCCTTAAATGTGCTTCTATTGACTGTCAAAGCTCAACCAGACTCCCTGTCTTTCCAGCGGAGAAATGGAGAGTCTGACAGTAGCTTCTCAAGGCTGGCTAGCTCTGACTACCAGCTCTACATCACTATCCATGCTACACTGAGCAGTGGTCAGTCAGTGTCCCCCGTGTCTCCTGACCCTCCACATCACATACTACGTAGTTACAGTCGTTGCTCCCTCACTCCTCTGTTGCATTTTTTTAAATATGCTGGGAGAGAGAATTCTAGCAGAATTTGAGGATGTGGTTACCCTCAAGCTCACTTGACAAGGTGACATTACAGAAGCTCAGCTCAACAGCAACATTTCAAGTTACAGCAAGCAAAGACAGTTTCATCACAAACACGAGGTCAAGCAGGGTCTGGCCTTTAGTGCAATGTGTCTGCACATACTGAGCCACTCACTCTTTTTACTCTGTGTACCATACTAAAGCCTCTCAGCCTACATAAAGAGATTCTCTATATTGCCAAAACCCTTGAACCTGTGTCATACTTAGCCTCAGCCATAATAAAGGTCTCCTGGAGGCACAAAACCACTCTAGTAGTTGACAGCTAGATTATGAGTTTCAAATGTAGGACGAGTTAGCGTTTGAGTGTATATGGGGGGGTCTGCACTTACACTCTGTCTCTCACACATCTGATGAAGGTAGGCCCTTCCTCCAACAATGACGATCTGAGCATTTCGTGGGTTGCTCAGGTATGCCGCCAGCTGCCTCTGTCTTGATCGGTACCAGCACACATAGAAGAATATTTTGATGATGATGAATATGATAACAACTCTGTAAAGGAGAGAGGAAAGGGAAGGGAGAGGGGGCATTGGGACAGGGATGGGCTGCTTTAAGCATACGTTTTAAACTCCACTTTTATTTAAAAAAATAAAATAAAATTACAAACAGAAGTACATAAGTTATACTCACATATACCAGTACAGCTCCATTTTTGTGAGATGTCAATCACTGAGTACAGGCTCTCATAGCTGGGGAACAACTTGCTGATCCCTGGCCAAAACCACAAATTATAAAAACATAGATTATAATTACCACTAACTCACTTTTATAAACCCAGAAGCTCAGAGCATCTGCCCACTTAAGCTAACGTTAGGTTGAGTTAAATGTTCAAGCACTTTCTGTAACTTAAAACAGATGGTAAGTTTAGCACGACAGCTCCTCCTTTAACTTAGCTGCCTAACTTAGCAAAACGCAAACACAAGAACAAGATTTTTAACTTACTTTATAGCGACAACTACTCGGCCTTCTGAGTTAGCTGGGAAGGTGTGCCATTTCCCTTGTCGTTTCGGGATGTGATGCGAGTAGAGCTCCAGGAACCAGCTGAGGCTACAGCTAGTTCAGCTAGGCTATCGTGTAGCAGGCCACAACAACAACAGCCGCTACACTATTTACCCACGCCGCGAACAAAACAATAACTAAAGCTGTCCTGCTTTATGAACATACCTTCTTAGTATTATATACAAGGTTACTAGCTAGTTACTCGGCAAGCTACTCGTTAACTTAATATTAAGGAAACAACTAAACTAGTGCTTTAGAGTTTTAGCTAGCGTTAAGGGACTTATCACATCCTTGTGCGTTCATTGCTGCCTTTGGTTTCACAGTGGGCGGGGTTAATACAACTGTTGCCTTCAGTGCTTCCCGTAAACTGCTCCCCTGGCCTGAACACAGACGTAATAATTGCAATTAATCGGTTAGTTTTTACGTTCAAGTGCTGTTGTTCCTGTCAGAAATTGCATCTCCAAATGCCGTTGTATTAGTCAAGCAGTATGGAGCTACTTTGGTTTTCCACAGAATAATGGAAATAAGAACGCCCATCTCAGGTGGGTTCATAGTTTGTTTTAATGGTAAAAGGAAAAAAAACCCGCTAACAGTACAGTTATCAAAGAATTCAAATTAGTAATAACACATTCTCTGTCTCCCCGGAGATCGCATCTCGGCAGCAGATGTTACAAAAAAGTGATTTAAAAAAGTGATATTTCCCGGGTTATTGCTTGGGAATTTAATTGTGTTCCACTATAAATGTCAACATTTCCGACGGTCATGGAAGGTAGCATAGGATTGTCTGACATAAGGGTAAAATGGGACCAAATCCATAATATTTTCAATAACCAATGTCATTATATTACACATGTATATCAACGTATCAGAATATACATTTCTTAAGAGGCGAAATTATTCCAAGAGTAACCTGGCTGTTCATTGTTTAAAATCAGATGTTCAGTTAATGTCGAGTCTTCAAAGTCTGTTTCCCCGTGATACCTCCCAAAATATGTTAAACTATTAAAAATACCCATTCAAATACATAGAAAGTCGTAAATGAATGAGAAATTATATTAAAAAAAAGGTCATATCAGGGTGTTCCTATCTGATTGATTGATTCTTTGCCTCCATCTAGTGGTCACTGTTTTATAATGCAACATACCATTTCGAAAAGACAATCAAATACAGAATTATACATTAAACTAAACTCTAAAATACATATGTAAATTGAAAAGAAAAGCAGACCTATCAGAATATATGGTGTATATGACTGAGCTAATTTCAGAACACAAGGAATTTGCAACATTTTCAAGATCTCTAAAATGACAGACCACTTATTTTTTTGTTGTCTGATCCTGTTTGTCCTCACACATTTCTTATTACAATTTAAGAGCATCTTTGATTTTGAAGTTATTTCAAAAAGTCATCCTGTTGTCTTTCAGTAAAAAACAACAAAAAACTACTTGTAGCACATGTGTATGATTTATAGAACAATAACAAATAAGAGTCAATGATAATTTTCTGTGAATGAGACTGCTTTACAAAGCTCTCCACCAAATCCTGACCAGTACATTGTTGTAGCAAAGTTTCAATCAGCCAAAACAGTTGATGTTCAACATAACAGCTTTTAATAGTAAAGTTAAATTTTCAGTGCACCTTTAGCTATTTGTCCAATAACACAAACCTGCCTTTTCACATTTTCACAATGCTTTCACAGCGAAGTGACACTTCTGAGTTTATTATCTTATCGGTTATCTTCCACAATGATGGTCCTTCTTGGGTAGGTGTCTATGTCCACAAATATGTAGCGAAACTCATATTTTCCGGTTTCAGGATTCTGTAAAATAACAACATGTTAAAGCAGTATCTCAACTTGGCGGAAATCTGTAAAATCATTTCAAAATAACTGTCTAATTATCACCTCTGTACATTTAGTCTCTGGTGTCACATGTGAAATTACTTTTTTGGCGTATACTTCAAATGTAGAATTCTTAAATATTGGGATAGCTAAACATGAACAGTACTGCTTTGGCATGTCACATCCATTTCATAAACTGCATTTTAACAAAAGGAAAATACCAACCTCTTTTGACTCTGAATGTACAGTTCCTTTGAGGCCAGGTTCAGAGCCTTCGATGTAAAACGTAAGTCTCATATGCTTCAGTCCATCCTTCAGATACTCCAGGTGACTACGGTGGAAACACACACACACACACACACACACACACACACACACACACACACACACACACAGGATAAAATACTGTAATACCTCAGCACTACCATCACACAGATGCTTACTTATGTACTGTTTTATATTATCATCTCACCGACAGATTGATCCAAGAAATAAAAGCATATGACAAAGTGTCAAAACTGGACAGAAATGTGCAACTTATTCATTACCTCATGTGCTAATCATCAACAGATTATTTTGACAGAGTAACAAAATTCCCACCTGACTTGCTGCCTCCTTCCTCGACGGGTAGTCTCCCCATAACACTTGATTGGCTCGCCAAATGCACCAATCACCTAGATTTTCAATAAACCAAAGTGTTTTATTGCACTTTACTTTTCAACAGGATACTACTTCAAGAATTGCATGATATAACTTCACAGTCAGAATATGTATCTAGATAATATACAATACAATAAGTGTCACAATGCAGTCATGCATTCAGAGTAACACTGCATAATATACAGTATAGGTGTGTACTGTTGGAGGGGATGTTGTCTTTAGGTTGTTCAGCTGTTAACAAGAGAGATACTGTTTGGCTTCAGCAACCTGTGATTTCATTCTTACCTCTGGGTGTAACCTGACTTTGTTGAAGGCTTTCCCATAGATTTTATTTGGACTTGAGGAAGAAAACAGCTCCTGGAACACCACATATAACAGCGCACCTGAAACACACACACACACACAACCACATATCAGTGCTCATATCCGTTATTTGACTTGAAATCAGATGACAAATCTGCTTGTTTGTGATGGCAACTCTTGAAATCTGGAGGTTGTAGTCACCCGTCACTCCAAGCCCGATGAGGACAACTATCAGGTAGGTGAAGTCTCTGCCAGCTTCTTTCACTGGAAGATATTGAGGGTGGGAGTTGTTGGACAATCAGTAAACTGACAGTTTGGTACTTTATCATGTAAAATTACCAAACATTTGCTGTTTACAGTCTCACAAATGCAAACAGGTGACCCAGATGGACAATAGCATTGGACTCTGGTCACTTGTGATGATGATTTGTCAAGATACAGATGGTATTTATAGACTCAATCATTATAGCTATTGAGTCCATAAATAAAAAAAATAGATTATAATCTATTAGTCCATAAAATATTGGAATCATCAATAATGAAAACTGCTTGCTACCTCAAATATTTTACCCTACTGTGCATTTGAAAAAAGTCCACCTGGTTTATAATTTTAATGTAAACCTGTTGTCTACATTATTTTTTTGTATATATACTGTAATTGCTTTGACAGTGTGGAAAATATCTTATCATGCAAGTTGACGTACTGAAATGAGAGTACACCAGAGAGGACACAACTCATATATATGTCAGAGCCTTGCTTACCTTTTTGTGCAGCTGAAGGCTTTGGGCTCCCACTCTGATACCTGTACACTGACTTGTCTCTCTCTTCTGGGCTGCTTTTATTTCTGGCTGTAGAGTCGAGGGAAATAGCCCGCCGTCTCTCTAACGTTACATGAATGAAGCAGCTCAGTGCTGGCTGAACAGAAGGAGCCCCGACTCTTCTGTGAAAGGTCAGTCTTGATACTGTCGACACAGTCCTGTGTGTTTGGATGAGCGAGCTGACCTGTGTGAGTTTGCATTTCTGCACGGAGTACTGTCTCGATGTCTGTTGTAGATTCCGGTGCAGGGCTTTCAATATCTGCGTATAAGCCATGGTTGTGTCCTCTGTGAGTTAGCTTAAACTCTAGTTACCTGCACAGCCAGCTAGCAAGCCGAGTTAGTATGTTCTCTAGCACGGTCAACAGCTAGCTAGCTAAAGCTGTGAAAACTACATTAACCTACTGCAGGCTATAATAATATAAAAGTGTCTTATTAACGTTATACGACATGAATGCACAACTTACAACGCTAACTAACCTACTCGAACATACTGCAGGGGTAGTCTCTGTCAAAGCAATCGTGGTATTTGTATTCCCGAGGCGCATAATTTTGTCGTCACGCACCGTTCATAGGATTCATGGGAGACTGATTTTTAATGTATAGACATATTTGCAAAAAACAGTCTACATCATACAGTCTATGGTCTAACTTCAGAGACTAGTAAGAATACATTCGTGTTATTATTAATAGTTGTTAGTAACATTAAAATGGTGACAGGTATATAAACACAGTTTTTTTTAATAAACAAACATAAACATTTAGTTCAGATTTGAAAACTAATTTTTCTTAAAGGGACAGTTCACCCCAAAATCAAAAAAACATATTATATACAGACCTTGTCGTTATCGGTAAAAAGAAAATAGTTCCTACATGAAACTGCCCACAACAAATCTGTGGATTATCTTGAGTAACCGGGTCATGATTTCTGGAAAGAGACACTGCTGTTGAGTTTTTCAAATGTATTTTTTTTTTCTTTAAGCACCACAAGCCATATAGTTCCATTATATAAAAAAAAATGCAGACATCTCTATGGCCGATATCTCCAAAACTCTGCAACTCCCACCAAAACAATCAAGATGGAAAATGGCACTACAGGTAAGAGGAAAAATATATAGTTTTGATTTTGAGGTGAACTGTCCCTTTAAGGCTGTTGTTCTTTCACTGTGTTTTTTCTGATTATGATAGTATTAGAATCAGGGCCGTAGCCAGGATTTTAGATGAGTCCAAATCCACCTGACACACCCGCCAACAACCCTCCCAGAGAATACTGCCACTTGGGGGCAATGGGAAGACAACACCTAAATATTATCACATTTTAAGTTGATATGAAACTCTGTTAGCATATAATTGCCTATTTTCACAACCACCAGAAACAGAGCAACATTAGCATTCATTTGAAGCCATGTACTGTATGTTCACCTGATGAATGTAAATTCAACATCCACTGTCCTCTTAACTCTGTTTTTGGTCTCCACCAGCTCTTTAGGGAAATATCTGGCTCTTTAGCAGCTAAATGCTCCACTGTGTTCACAAGCTAGTTGCTAACTTTGTCTGTTAGGTTGGGTTGGGTACAGAACTCTGTACTTTTAACGGTATCGACCGAATTACGTCGGTACTACAAGTACCGATTCACGTTAAATCAGTGCTAAATTTCAGTACCTGAGAGCGCATCTGGGTGAGAGAGCAAGACTACGTCACCCCTGCAGCTTGTTCAAGTCCCAGTGAATCAGTGCAATGACGAGCCAAAAGTGGTCGTAAGTGTGGTTTACTATACACTTTTCAAAACTCGACACAGACAACACTTGCTGTAATGCGGCATGCAATCCAGCCAGGGCAACACGTCTAACCTGAGAAAACACCTGGTCAAACACAAAATATATCTAAAAGCTGAACAGTGTACCATGTTTGATAGCCTGAAAGCCAAGTCACCCGTAGCAGCCGTGTTAGCACACCTGCAGCCAGCGTCGAAGAAGTCGAACCCTCCATGGAATATGAAACTTAAAGTGAGGCATTGACAACTTCATCGACATCTTCGGATAATTAATTAGCTAGTTGCATAAGTTGTTGTTGGAGATAACTGGGCTTTTTTCGCTATCTTGGTTGAGTTAGTTTAGCATTTTTACTAGCATTAGCCACAGGACTGTCAACTATCACACACTGACAGTGAGACTCACTCAGTTGACACTTTTCACAGGCTCTCAAACTATACTTCCATTTTCTCACACAGTGAAAAACAAATGTATAACTGATAACGGCACGAAAAGAGTACACTGACAGTGCACAGGCAGACAAGAGTCAGTGGCTCTTCTGGCACAGTGTCTCTCCCTCTCCTCTGGCACCGTGCGCAGGCTGGCAGGAGTGACAGTGAGTTACTATGGTTACAGGCACGCTCTGTCTGAAAGTTTTTACAGGGAAATATTACAGTATGCAAGCACTGCGGTATCAAGAGAAGTTTGGTCTTATTTTTTACAAATGAAATAATATTTTTGTTATTAGAGAGAGAGAGTAAAGCACCGAAAAAAGGTACCGTACCCAACCCTACTGCCGGCAAGTAGGTATAGAGCTTATCAGAGCTTTTTTGCTGAAAACAGCTGTCTGCTGTGGCCGAAAATGACACTATGAGAGCAATGAGAATGAACCAAAACAGTTACATATTTTACATTTGATGTATTCTGTTAAATGTTCACTTATATTTTCTATAAGTTTTATTTCCCAACATAAATGTCTACATTTTGAATTGTTAAAATTGTTTAAATATAAACTCTCCCAGGTTGTTAAAACCCACAAATTCCCAGAAAAAACATTGAAGACATGACCTCAGTATCCACAATGGTGGGTATGGCCCTGAACAGAACAGAATAGAAAATGAGATGTTACTGACAAATTAATTCATCACAATAAAATCAGTAAACATTAGTTTATTGAAAACATCCTGTCCAGCATTTTCTTAATGTTATCAAATAAATATGCAAATGGTTTAAAAAAATCACCACAATGCAATGAAGTTTGACAAAGAAAGACAGAAAAAACAAAAAAAAAAGTTCAGACATCAGTGAAAGTGGGAATAAATAAAGGTTAGTTGATGGGTCAGGATAATCATGTATATGCACCTATTTATGAAATTTAACGTCACTTTATTTCAAACATTCAGTTTTTTTGTCTTCTCAACAAGGCTTTCTGTAATTGTTTAGATATAAAATCAACCTGATACTCTACTGTAAAGACATGACATCAAAATAAGAAATATAATGTGAAATCAGCAGCTGAAATATGCAATTTCATATTTTGATGGTTACATGAAAAGGATTTTAAAAAACCTGATTGTTTTTTTTTCCTCTCCATGAACAACTTTACATTAAAGGTACTCTATTTTTCAAAAAAACAAAAACAAAGTTTCAGTCCTGTATCTGAAATTATCAGTGTTCCATGGCTCGTCAATCCTAGCCAGTTGTGGAGCACCGGTAGGGAAAATGCACCTCTGCGGTCCAAAGCAAGGAAGAAAAACTTGATGCATACACCACAAACCTTTTTTTTCTCTTTTCTTTTTTTCTCATCACAACACTCTACATTGGTAAAGTTGCTCAGGGCAACAGTTCACTCAAGATGCAAGGGAAAGAAACCTTAGTTCCGAATGCTGTCAGACTTGGCAAGATGCAGAGGAATGATGCATCTGTCTGATGTATCTGCAGAGAAATGAAAACACTATTACTTAAAGTCTGTTCTGGGCCCTCCACTTTTCTCATCTGCTGCCTGGGCTGCTTGTGATCGAATTGGTTCAGACTTCGTTAATTACTAAGGTGTCTGCCTCTATCTATATCCTGACAGATGAGTTTGTGACTTTGTGGGTTTGTGTGTGAGTGTGTGTGTTCAAGAGAGAGAGAGTAAAGAAGAGAGAGACACAGAGAGAGAGATAGGTGTGACCTGTATGTGTGAACACTTTTTTGATATCTTTAACATAAGTTTTGGCACAGTTGTAAAACAGAGAAACAACAGACAGACATCAGCACAATGTATGTATAGAAAAGAGAAATATTTTATTCAGTTTCTGCAGAAATATGGGTCTGTGTATGATTGCGTATATATGGAGGAAAACGAGTGGAGGGCATGGATGTAAATAATACATACATGACATTGAATACAGAAAATAATGTACACATAGATGGCAAATACCATAAAAATTGACACAGTAAGAAGAAAATAGGTACTCGGACAATGACACAGCGTAAGAAACAAGATGTCAAATGCAAGTGTGTGTGAATTGTATGTGTTTATCTCATTGTGCTGACAGCTGATCTACTCTTACTACATGATGCAGGTTATTTTTCAGTGTTTCCTACAAAACCAGCCTGCCAACAGTGAGTCTTATTAGAGTGTAAGGCTGATCCGTCCCTTCTGCAGTATATATGGGGTTAATCTCATCAGAACAAACACAAAAAGTCAATTAACTTGTCTGTCAGATACCTGTGATTACCTGTGATTATTTGAACCGTTATAAGACCCGTTTTATTGTCCTGTTTGGTGAAACAAATCCTTTGGTTTGGGTCTGGTCTTCCTCTAAAGCAAATCAGCCACAACAAATAAACCAACATCTAAAAACACATGATTGCAAGACATGGATAACATGCGCTGACAGTTTGAGGACACACTAAAGGGACAGAGGAATTACTGATCAAAAGCCAATAAAACAAAGAAAAAAGGTCAAGCTTTATTGTTATTTATTTTACAAAGCATCAGTAAAATCAGCCCTGAAAGATAATTTGAATAACTGTAAAAACTGTCATCCTTTCAATTTGCCCTAGTATAAAAGTCTGTTTCAATACAAAGATATTAAGCTCCTACAGTAGAAGAGAGTTAGAAGACAAACAGACTTGAAGTAAATATGTTTGCCAAAAAACAAAACAAGTACTCTTTGTCAAAATAAAAATGCCTGTCAAAAAGTTAGTCAACATATTTAAAAGGTAGTTAGTGTTAAAATGAAAATGGTGAAATTTGTTTTACGCAATTCTCTTTACCTAATGATTTAGCTAAGCAACAACATGCAATGCAATTAATTAATTTCTGAAGATGCTTTTTCTTATGTCCATATGACTTATGTATTAGTAGACTGGGGCATTTATTTTAATGTTTGTATGATAATGCTTTAATGGCTAAAAAAGAAGCATGCACAAGCCACACTACTCAGCCTTGAATCGTTACCCAAATGAAACTGCTTCTGGTTATTCCAACAGTATTAGATTTAATTAGGTTAGTAATCAATTGAGTTTAATTCTAATTTTCACTAATAAATTAAATCTTCCTAGATTTGACATACTTCAAGCATCTATAATTTGCTATTAAAATCATAATATGTGTGCTACTAATTTGAAAAATACATGCTTAAAAATCAACTTGAAGATGTCTGATCACATTCATTTTGTTATCAATGAGGACTCTATGACAATGGCAGATATGTGTCTGACTAACATCCCCAATTTAAAGTTCAACAATGAATAATCAGTAACGTTCATTCTAAAGGTCCATTTCTTTCCAGTGAGACAAAAAATCTGGAGTGACTACAGTACGCACAGAGCTGCAGCTGGAGTGTTTTCATCTAGTCCTTTGAGTTCATCTTTGCACATGAATTCACATTACACATGTTCAATATCCTTTCGTCAAAGTGTCCCTTCATCATCATCAGCATCATGCTGGTGTAAATCCCCGCTCCGCTTTTTCATATGTCAGTGACGCCCGTTCGTACTGATCCAGGATTGCACTATTCTCAAGAAGTCTACATGACGGAGACAATGCAACATAATGTAGAACATAAGCAGACACACACACACACACACACACACACACACACACACACACACACACACACACACACACACACACACACACACATAACAGGACAGCACATTTTTCACACTAAAAGACAAAACAATGGGTAGCACTTTATGTGACTGCTCCATTATATGCAAGCATAAAGCTGTAAGCATGAACTTCTATAGCTCTCTGTTGAATTTCTACTACATTTAACTTTTTAATGAATAAGTTCCTCTCATCAGTTATTTACATCTCAAATGTATTCATCCAACTTATATCACTGTATCATATTGTGGTTATTGCAACCTCATGAAAGCACAGTCGTGGAGCATACACATGAACTGTTACACACAGGCATAAATATTATGCTTCACAGTTAACCAAACACAAAATCAAATACTACAAGTGACATAATCATGCAAAACAGAGGAATTCTGTATAAGTGTGTGTGATCAGTAAAGATTTAAATTACGTAAATTACAAAGAGATTAATAAGATATTTAAATTATCTCAATGTGCTTTCTTTAGTGTGTGCAAAAATATCCCACTTATGTAATTTAATGAAAACATGTGGATTGTGTCTACTTTCAAATTTGTGCTTTTATGAGGACTTAACAAGTGTCTTTACACAACTATCGTAGAAAAGCTTTCAGTCGTAGTCATCTGGACACTGTTTTCAGAATC